>NW_026961187.1:735246-1102869 GCF_963924245.1 Chroicocephalus ridibundus
TTCTCCCTACACTGTCCTTTGAGTTGGCCTCAAAACCAATCTACATCCTGCTATATCTCCCACATGGAAAGTGCCAGGAGGGAAAAGTGGGGATTATGTTTAGACTTTCTCGGAACTGCTTCAAATCAACTAGATATCTTTGTGCTGTAAATCTCCCAACAGCCAAACGCAAATGCAGCAAACATCTCGCTGTATGTCCCACATCCAAAGTGCCAAGAGAGTAATGTAGAGCTTGCTCTCCCTGTCTTTGAGTACTGTTTTCACTGTCCCGATGAGCTCTTTGCTAACATTCTCTTCAGAGCTGCAGTGAAACCAGGAACCACGTGGAGAAGGCACCCACACTGAAAGTGCCTGGAGGGAACATTGGGGCTTCTTCTCAGTGTCTCTGACCATAGGGTTTCACTGTCCCGGGAAAGTCTCTGCTAACACCCTGCAGAGCGCAGTGCCCAATATACAGAAACGTCTTGCGGTATCTCCTACAGGGAAAGTGCCAGGAGGGAATTGTCGAGCTTGTTCTCAGTGTCTCTGAGAATTGCTCTGATTATCCATGTGACCTCTTTGCTAAGACTCTCCAGAGAGACGTCCTCAAAACCAACACACATCTTGACATATCTCCCACATTGATCGCAGTGTCTCCAGGAACGGCATTCAAGGAGCCAGGAACTTTTCTCCCTACACTGTCCATTGAGTTGGCCTCAAAACCAATCTACATCCTGCTATATCTCCCACATGGAAAGTGCCAGGAGGGAAAAGTGGGGATTATGTTTAGACTTTCTCGGAACTGCTTCAAATCAACTAGATATCTTTGTGCTGTAAATCTCCCAACAGCCAAACGCAAATGCAGCAAACATCTCGCTGTATGTCCCACATACAAAGTGCCAAGAGAGAGCTTGCTCTCCCTGTCTTTGAGTACTGTTTTCACTGTCCCGGTTACCTCTTTGCTAACATTCTCTTCAGAGCTGCAGTGAAACCAGGAACCACGTGGAGAAGGCACCCACACTGAAAGTGCCTGGAGGGAACATTGGGGCTTCTTCTCAGTGTCTCTGACATAGGGTTTCACTGTCCCGGGAAAGTCTCTGCAAACACCCTGCGGAGCGCAGTGCTCAATATACAGAGACTTTCTCGGAACTGCTTCAAATCAACTAGATATCTTTGTGCTGTAAATCTCCCAACAGCCAAACGCAAATGCAGCAAACATCTCGCTGTATGTCCCACATCCAAAATGCCAAGAGAGTAATGTAGAGCTTGCTCTCCCTGTCTTTGAGTACTGTTTTCACTGTCCCGGTTACCTCTTTGCTAACATTCTCTTCAGAGCTGCAGTGAAACCAGGAACCACGTGGAGAAGGCACCCACACTGAAAGTGCCTGGAGGGAACATTGGGGCTTCTTCTCAGTGTCTCTGACCATAGGGTTTCACTGTCCCGGGAAAGTCTCTGCTAACACCCTGCAGAGCGCAGTGCCCAATATACAGAAACGTCTTGCGGTATCTCCTACAGGGAAAGTGCCAGGAGGGAATTGTCGAGCTTGTTCTCAGTGTCTCTGAGAATTGCTCTGATTATCCATGTGACCTCTTTGCTAAGACTCTCCAGAGAGACGTCCTCAAAACCAACACACATCTTGACATATCTCCCACATTGATCGCAGTTTCTCCAGGAATGGCATTCAAGGAGCCAGGAACTTTTCTCCCTACACTGTCCTTTGAGTTGGCCTCAAAACCAATCTACATCCTGCTATATCTCCCACATGGAAAGTGACAGGAGGGAAAAGTGGGGATTATGTTTAGACTTTCTCGGAACTGCTTCAAATCAACTAGATATCTTTGTGCTGTAAATCTCCCAACAGCCAAACGCAAATGCAGCAAACATCTCGCTGTATGTCCCACATCCAAAGTGCCAAGAGAGAGCTTGCTCTCCCTGTCTTTGAGACCTGTTTTCACTGTCCCGGTTACCTCTTTGCTAACATTCTCTTCAGAGCTGCAGTGAAACCAGGAACCACGTGGAGAAGGCACCCACACTGAAAGTGCCTGGAGGGAACATTGGGGCTTCTTCTCAGTGTCTCTGACCATAGGGTTTCACTGTCCCGGGAAAGTCTCTGCTAACACCCTGCAGAGCGCAGTGCCCAATATACAGAAACGTCTTGCGGTATCTCCTACAGGGAAAGTGCCAGGAGGGAATTGTCGAGCTTGTTCTCAGTGTCTCTGAGAATTGCTCTGATTATCCATGTGACCTCTTTGCTAAGACTCTCCAGAGAGACGTCCTCAAAACCAACACACATCTTGACATATCTCCCACATTGATCGCAGTGTCTCCAGGAACGGCATTCAAGGAGCCAGGAACTTTTCTCCCTACACTGTCCATTGAGTTGGCCTCAAAACCAATCTACATCCTGCTATATCTCCCACATGGAAAGTGCCAGGAGGGAAAAGTGGGGATTATGTTTAGACTTTCTCGGAACTGCTTCAAATCAACTAGATATCTTTGTGCTGTAAATCTCCCAACAGCCAAACGCAAATGCAGCAAACATCTCGCTGTATGTCCCACATACAAAGTGCCAAGAGAGAGCTTGCTCTCCCTGTCTTTGAGTACTGTTTTCACTGTCCCGGTTACCTCTTTGCTAACATTCTCTTCAGAGCTGCAGTGAAACCAGGAACCACGTGGAGAAGGCACCCACACTGAAAGTGCCTGGAGGGAACATTGGGGCTTCTTCTCAGTGTCTCTGACATAGGGTTTCACTGTCCCGGGAAAGTCTCTGCAAACACCCTGCGGAGCGCAATGCTCAATATACAGAGACTTTCTCGGAACTGCTTCAAATCAACTAGATATCTTTGTGCTGTAAATCTCCCAACAGCCAAACGCAAATGCAGCAAACATCTCGCTGTATGTCCCACATCCAAAATGCCAAGAGAGTAATGTAGAGCTTGCTCTCCCTGTCTTTGAGTACTGTTTTCACTGTCCCGGTTACCTCTTTGCTAACATTCTCTTCAGAGCTGCAGTGAAACCAGGAACCACGTGGAGAAGGCACCCACACTGAAAGTGCCTGGAGGGAACATTGGGGCTTCTTCTCAGTGTCTCTGACCATAGGGTTTCACTGTCCCGGGAAAGTCTCTGCTAACACCCTGCAGAGCGCAGTGCCCAATATACAGAAACGTCTTGCGGTATCTCCTACAGGGAAAGTGCCAGGAGGGAATTGTCGAGCTTGTTCTCAGTGTCTCTGAGAATTGCTCTGATTATCCATGTGACCTCTTTGCTAAGACTCTCCAGAGAGACGTCCTCAAAACCAACACACATCTTGACATATCTCCCACATTGATCGCAGTTTCTCCAGGAATGGCATTCAAGGAGCCAGGAACTTTTCTCCCTACACTGTCCTTTGAGTTGGCCTCAAAACCAATATACATCCTGCTATATCTCCCACATGGAAAGTGCCAGGAGGGAAAAGTGGGGATTATGTTTAGACTTTCTCGGAACTGCTTCAAATCAACTAGATATCTTTGTGCTGTAAATCTCCCAACAGCCAAACGCAAATGCAGCAAACATCTCGCTGTATGTCCCACATCCAAAGTGCCAAGAGAGAGCTTGCTCTCCCTGTCTTTGAGTACTGTTTTCACTGTCCCGATGAGCTCTTTGCTAACATTCTCTTCAGAGCTGCAGTGAAACCAGGAACCACGTGGAGAAGGCACCCACACTGAAAGTGCCTGGAGGGAACATTGGGGCTTCTTCTCAGTGTCTCTGACCATAGGGTTTCACTGTCCCGGGAAAGTCTCTGCTAACACCCTGCAGAGCGCAGTGCCCAATATACAGAAACGTCTTGCGGTATCTCCTACAGGGAAAGTGCCAGGAGGGAATTGTCGAGCTTGTTCTCAGTGTCTCTGAGAATTGCTCTGATTATCCATGTGACCTCTTTGCTAAGACTCTCCAGAGAGACGTCCTCAAAACCAACACACATCTTGACATATCTCCCACATTGATCGCAGTTTCTCCAGGAACGGCATTCAAGGAGCCAGGAACTTTTCTCCCTACACTGTCCTTTGAGTTGGCCTCAAAACCAATATACATCCTGCTATATCTCCCACATGGAAAGTGCCAGGAGGGAAAAGTGGGGATTATGTTTAGACTTTCTCGGAACTGCTTCAAATCAACTAGATATCTTTGTGCTGTAAATCTCCCAATAGCCAAACGCAAATGCAGCAAACATCTCGCTGTATGTCCCACATCCAAAGTGCCAAGAGAGAGCTTGCTCTCCCTGTCTTTGAGACCTGTTTTCACTGTCCCGGTTACCTCTTTGCTAACATTCTCTTCAGAGCTGCAGTGAAACCAGGAACCACGTGGAGAAGGCACCCACACTGGAAGTGCCTGGAGGGAACATTGGGGCTTCTTCTCAGTGTCTCTGACCATAGGGTTTCACTGTCCCGGGAAAGTCTCTGCTAACACCCTGCAGAGCGCAGTGCCCAATATACAGAAACGTCTTGCGGTATCTCCTACAGGGAAAGTGCCAGGAGGGAATTGTCGAGCTTGTTCTCAGTGTCTCTGAGAATTGCTCTGATTATCCGTGTGACCTCTTTACCAACACACAGCTTGACATATCTCCCACATTGATCGCAGTGTCTCCAGGAACGGCATTCAAGGAGCCAGGAACTTTTCTCCCTACACTGTCCATTGAGTTGTCCTCAAAACCAATCTACATCCTGCTATATCTCCCACATGGAAAGTGCCAGGAGGGAAAAGTGGGGATTATGTTTAGACTTTCTCGGAACTGCTTCAAATCAACTAGATATCTTTGTGCTGTAAATCTCCCAACAGCCAAACGCAAATGCAGCAAACATCTCGCTGTATGTCCCACATCCAAAGTGCCAAGAGAGAGCTTGCTCTCCCTGTCTTTGAGTACTGTTTTCACTGTCCCGATGAGCTCTTTGCTAACATTCTCTTCAGAGCTGCAGTGAAACCAGGAACCACGTGGAGAAGGCACCCACACTGAAAGTGCCTGGAGGGAACATTGGGGCTTCTTCTCAGTGTCTCTGACCATAGGGTTTCACTGTCCCGGGAAAGTCTCTGCTAACACCCTGCAGAGCGCAGTGCCCAATATACAGAAACTTCTTGCGGTATCTCCTACAGGGAAAGTGCCAGGAGGGAATTGTCGAGCTTGTTCTCAGTGTCTCTGAGAATTGCTCTGATTATCCATGTGACCTCTTTGCTAAGACTCTCCAGAGAGACGTCCTCAAAACCAACACACATCTTGACATATCTCCCACATTGATCGCAGTTTCTCCAGGAACGGCATTCAAGGAGCCAGGAACTTTTCTCCCTACACTGTCCTTTGAGTTGGCCTCAAAACCAATCTACATCCTGCTATATCTCCCACATGGAAAGTGCCAGGAGGGAAAAGTGGGGATTATGTTTAGACTTTCTCGGAACTGCTTCAAATCAACTAGATATCTTTGTGCTGTAAATCTCCCAACAGCCAAACGCAAATGCAGCAAACATCTCGCTGTATGTCCCACATCCAAAGTGCCAAGAGAGTAATGTAGAGCTTGCTCTCCCTGTCTTTGAGTACTGTTTTCACTGTCCCGATGAGCTCTTTGCTAACATTCTCTTCAGAGCTGCAGTGAAACCAGGAACCACGTGGAGAAGGCACCCACACTGAAAGTGCCTGGAGGGAACATTGGGGCTTCTTCTCAGTGTCTCTGACCATAGGGTTTCACTGTCCCGGGAAAGTCTCTGCTAACACCCTGCAGAGCGCAGTGCCCAATATACAGAAACGTCTTGCGGTATCTCCTACAGGGAAAGTGCCAGGAGGGAATTGTCGAGCTTGTTCTCAGTGTCTCTGAGAATTGCTCTGATTATCCATGTGACCTCTTTGCTAAGACTCTCCAGAGAGACGTCCTCAAAACCAACACACATCTTGACATATCTCCCACATTGATCGCAGTGTCTCCAGGAACGGCATTCAAGGAGCCAGGAACTTTTCTCCCTACACTGTCCATTGAGTTGGCCTCAAAACCAATCTACATCCTGCTATATCTCCCACATGGAAAGTGCCAGGAGGGAAAAGTGGGGATTATGTTTAGACTTTCTCGGAACTGCTTCAAATCAACTAGATATCTTTGTGCTGTAAATCTCCCAACAGCCAAACGCAAATGCAGCAAACATCTCGCTGTATGTCCCACATCCAAAGTGCCAAGAGAGAGCTTGCTCTCCCTGTCTTTGAGTACTGTTTTCACTGTCCCGGTTACCTCTTTGCTAACATTCTCTTCAGAGCTGCAGTGAAACCAGGAACCACGTGGAGAAGGCACCCACACTGAAAGTGCCTGGAGGGAACATTGGGGCTTCTTCTCAGTGTCTCTGACATAGGGTTTCACTGTCCCGGGAAAGTCTCTGCAAACACCCTGCGGAGCGCAGTGCTCAATATACAGAGACTTTCTCGGAACTGCTTCAAATCAACTAGATATCTTTGTGCTGTAAATCTCCCAACAGCCAAACGCAAATGCAGCAAACATCTCGCTGTATGTCCCACATCCAAAATGCCAAGAGAGTAATGTAGAGCTTGCTCTCCCTGTCTTTGAGTACTGTTTTCACTGTCCCGGTTACCTCTTTGCTAACATTCTCTTCAGAGCTGCAGTGAAACCAGGAACCACGTGGAGAAGGCACCCACACTGAAAGTGCCTGGAGGGAACATTGGGGCTTCTTCTCAGTGTCTCTGACCATAGGGTTTCACTGTCCCGGGAAAGTCTCTGCTAACACCCTGCAGAGCGCAGTGCCCAATATACAGAAACGTCTTGCGGTATCTCCTACAGGGAAAGTGCCAGGAGGGAATTGTCGAGCTTGTTCTCAGTGTCTCTGAGAATTGCTCTGATTATCCATGTGACCTCTTTGCTAAGACTCTCCAGAGAGACGTCCTCAAAACCAACACACATCTTGACATATCTCCCACATTGATCGCAGTTTCTCCAGGAATGGCATTCAAGGAGCCAGGAACTTTTCTCCCTACACTGTCCTTTGAGTTGGCCTCAAAACCAATCTACATCCTGCTATATCTCCCACATGGAAAGTGCCAGGAGGGAAAAGTGGGGATTATGTTTAGACTTTCTCGGAACTGCTTCAAATCAACTAGATATCTTTGTGCTGTAAATCTCCCAACAGCCAAACGCAAATGCAGCAAACATCTCGCTGTATGTCCCACATCCAAAGTGCCAAGAGAGAGCTTGCTCTCCCTGTCTTTGAGACCTGTTTTCACTGTCCCGGTTACCTCTTTGCTAACATTCTCTTCAGAGCTGCAGTGAAACCAGGAACCACGTGGAGAAGGCACCCACACTGAAAGTGCCTGGAGGGAACATTGGGGCTTCTTCTCAGTGTCTCTGACCATAGGGTTTCACTGTCCCGGGAAAGTCTCTGCTAACACCCTGCAGAGCGCAGTGCCCAATATACAGAAACGTCTTGCGGTATCTCCTACAGGGAAAGTGCCAGGAGGGAATTGTCGAGCTTGTTCTCAGTGTCTCTGAGAATTGCTCTGATTATCCATGTGACCTCTTTGCTAAGACTCTCCAGAGAGACGTCCTCAAAACCAACACACATCTTGACATATCTCCCACATTGATCGCAGTTTCTCCAGGAACGGCATTCAAGGAGCCAGGAACTTTTCTCCCTACACTGTCCTTTGAGTTGGCCTCAAAACCAATCTACATCCTGCTATATCTCCCACATGGAAAGTGCCAGGAGGGAAAAGTGGGGATTATGTTTAGACTTTCTCGGAACTGCTTCAAATCAACTAGATATCTTTGTGCTGTAAATCTCCCAACAGCCAAACGCAAATGCAGCAAACATCTCGCTGTATGTCCCACATCCAAAGTGCCAAGAGAGAGCTTGCTCTCCCTGTCTTTGAGTACTGTTTTCACTGTCCCGATGAGCTCTTTGCTAACATTCTCTTCAGAGCTGCAGTGAAACCAGGAACCACGTGGAGAAGGCACCCACACTGAAAGTGCCTGGAGGGAACATTGGGGCTTCTTCTCAGTGTCTCTGACCATAGGGTTTCACTGTCCCGGGAAAGTCTCTGCTAACACCCTGCAGAGCGCAGTGCCCAATATACAGAAACGTCTTGCGGTATCTCCTACAGGGAAAGTGCCAGGAGGGAATTGTCGAGCTTGTTCTCAGTGTCTCTGAGAATTGCTCTGATTATCCATGTGACCTCTTTGCTAAGACTCTCCAGAGAGACGTCCTCAAAACCAACACACATCTTGACATATCTCCCACATTGATCGCAGTGTCTCCAGGAACGGCATTCAAGGAGCCAGGAACTTTTCTCCCTACACTGTCCATTGAGTTGTCCTCAAAACCAATCTACATCCTGCTATATCTCCCACATGGAAAGTGCCAGGAGGGAAAAGTGGGGATTATGTTTAGACTTTCTCGGAACTGCTTCAAATCAACTAGATATCTTTGTGCTGTAAATCTCCCAACAGCCAAACGCAAATGCAGCAAACATCTCGCTGTATGTCCCACATCCAAAGTGCCAAGAGAGAGCTTGCTCTCCCTGTCTTTGAGTACTGTTTTCACTGTCCCGGTTACCTCTTTGCTAACATTCTCTTCAGAGCTGCAGTGAAACCAGGAACCACGTGGAGAAGGCACCCACACTGAAAGTGCCTGGAGGGAACATTGGGGCTTCTTCTCAGTGTCTCTGACATAGGGTTTCACTGTCCCGGGAAAGTCTCTGCAAACACCCTGCGGAGCGCAGTGCTCAATATACAGAGACTTTCTCGGAACTGCTTCAAATCAACTAGATATCTTTGTGCTGTAAATCTCCCAACAGCCAAACGCAAATGCAGCAAACATCTCGCTGTATGTCCCACATCCAAAATGCCAAGAGAGTAATGTAGAGCTTGCTCTCCCTGTCTTTGAGTACTGTTTTCACTGTCCCGGTTACCTCTTTGCTAACATTCTCTTCAGAGCTGCAGTGAAACCAGGAACCACGTGGAGAAGGCACCCACACTGAAAGTGCCTGGAGGGAACATTGGGGCTTCTTCTCAGTGTCTCTGACCATAGGGTTTCACTGTCCCGGGAAAGTCTCTGCTAACACCCTGCAGAGCGCAGTGCCCAATATACAGAAACGTCTTGCGGTATCTCCTACAGGGAAAGTGCCAGGAGGGAATTGTCGAGCTTGTTCTCAGTGTCTCTGAGAATTGCTCTGATTATCCATGTGACCTCTTTGCTAAGACTCTCCAGAGAGACGTCCTCAAAACCAACACACATCTTGACATATCTCCCACATTGATCGCAGTTTCTCCAGGAATGGCATTCAAGGAGCCAGGAACTTTTCTCCCTACACTGTCCTTTGAGTTGGCCTCAAAACCAATCTACATCCTGCTATATCTCCCACATGGAAAGTGCCAGGAGGGAAAAGTGGGGATTATGTTTAGACTTTCTCGGAACTGCTTCAAATCAACTAGATATCTTTGTGCTGTAAATCTCCCAACAGCCAAACGCAAATGCAGCAAACATCTCGCTGTATGTCCCACATCCAAAGTGCCAAGAGAGAGCTTGCTCTCCCTGTCTTTGAGACCTGTTTTCACTGTCCCGGTTACCTCTTTGCTAACATTCTCTTCAGAGCTGCAGTGAAACCAGGAACCACGTGGAGAAGGCACCCACACTGAAAGTGCCTGGAGGGAACATTGGGGCTTCTTCTCAGTGTCTCTGACCATAGGGTTTCACTGTCCCGGGAAAGTCTCTGCTAACACCCTGCAGAGCGCAGTGCCCAATATACAGAAACGTCTTGCGGTATCTCCTACAGGGAAAGTGCCAGGAGGGAATTGTCGAGCTTGTTCTCAGTGTCTCTGAGAATTGCTCTGATTATCCGTGTGACCTCTTTACCAACACACATCTTGACATATCTCCCACATTGATCGCAGTGTCTCCAGGAACGGCATTCAAGGAGCCAGGAACTTTTCTCCCTACACTGTCCATTGAGTTGTCCTCAAAACCAATCTACATCCTGCTATATCTCCCACATGGAAAGTGCCAGGAGGGAAAAGTGGGGATTATGTTTAGACTTTCTCGGAACTGCTTCAAATCAACTAGATATCTTTGTGCTGTAAATCTCCCAACAGCCAAACGCAAATGCAGCAAACATCTCGCTGTATGTCCCACATCCAAAGTGCCAAGAGAGTAATGTAGAGCTTGCTCTCCCTGTCTTTGAGTACTGTTTTCACTGTCCCGATGAGCTCTTTGCTAACATTCTCTTCAGAGCTGCAGTGAAACCAGGAACCACGTGGAGAAGGCACCCACACTGAAAGTGCCTGGAGGGAACATTGGGGCTTCTTCTCAGTGTCTCTGACCATAGGGTTTCACTGTCCCGGGAAAGTCTCTGCTAACACCCTGCAGAGCGCAGTGCCCAATATACAGAAACGTCTTGCGGTATCTCCTACAGGGAAAGTGCCAGGAGGGAATTGTCGAGCTTGTTCTCAGTGTCTCTGAGAATTGCTCTGATTATCCATGTGACCTCTTTGCTAAGACTCTCCAGAGAGACGTCCTCAAAACCAACACACATCTTGACATATCTCCCACATTGATCGCAGTGTCTCCAGGAACGGCATTCAAGGAGCCAGGAACTTTTCTCCCTACACTGTCCATTGAGTTGTCCTCAAAACCAATCTACATCCTGCTATATCTCCCACATGGAAAGTGCCAGGAGGGAAAAGTGGGGATTATGTTTAGACTTTCTCGGAACTGCTTCAAATCAACTAGATATCTTTGTGCTGTAAATCTCCCAACAGCCAAACGCAAATGCAGCAAACATCTCGCTGTATGTCCCACATCCAAAGTGCCAAGAGAGAGCTTGCTCTCCCTGTCTTTGAGTACTGTTTTCACTGTCCCGGTTACCTCTTTGCTAACATTCTCTTCAGAGCTGCAGTGAAACCAGGAACCACGTGGAGAAGGCACCCACACTGAAAGTGCCTGGAGGGAACATTGGGGCTTCTTCTCAGTGTCTCTGACATAGGGTTTCACTGTCCCGGGAAAGTCTCTGCAAACACCCTGCGGAGCGCAGTGCTCAATATACAGAGACTTTCTCGGAACTGCTTCAAATCAACTAGATATCTTTGTGCTGTAAATCTCCCAACAGCCAAACGCAAATGCAGCAAACATCTCGCTGTATGTCCCACATCCAAAGTGCCAAGAGAGAGCTTGCTCTCCCTGTCTTTGAGACCTGTTTTCACTGTCCCGGTTACCTCTTTGCTAACATTCTCTTCAGAGCTGCAGTGAAACCAGGAACCACGTGGAGAAGGCACCCACACTGAAAGTGCCTGGAGGGAACATTGGGGCTTCTTCTCAGTGTCTCTGACCATAGGGTTTCACTGTCCCGGGAAAGTCTCTGCTAACACCCTGCAGAGCGCAGTGCCCAATATACAGAAACGTCTTGCGGTATCTCCTACAGGGAAAGTGCCAGGAGGGAATTGTCGAGCTTGTTCTCAGTGTCTCTGAGAATTGCTCTGATTATCCATGTGACCTCTTTGCTAAGACTCTCCAGAGAGACGTCCTCAAAACCAACACACATCTTGACATATCTCCCACATTGATCGCAGTTTCTCCAGGAATGGCATTCAAGGAGCCAGGAACTTTTCTCCCTACACTGTCCTTTGAGTTGGCCTCAAAACCAATCTACATCCTGCTATATCTCCCACATGGAAAGTGCCAGGAGGGAAAAGTGGGGATTATGTTTAGACTTTCTTGGAACTGCTTCAAATCAACTAGATATCTTTGTGCTGTAAATCTCCCAACAGCCAAACGCAAATGCAGCAAACATCTCGCTGTATGTCCCACATCCAAAGTGCCAAGAGAGAGCTTGCTCTCCCTGTCTTTGAGACCTGTTTTCACTGTCCCGGTTACCTCTTTGCTAACATTCTCTTCAGAGCTGCAGTGAAACCAGGAACCACGTGGAGAAGGCACCCACACTGAAAGTGCCTGGAGGGAACATTGGGGCTTCTTCTCAGTGTCTCTGACCATAGGGTTTCACTGTCCCGGGAAAGTCTCTGCTAACACCCTGCAGAGCGCAGTGCCCAATATACAGAAACGTCTTGCGGTATCTCCTACAGGGAAAGTGCCAGGAGGGAATTGTCGAGCTTGTTCTCAGTGTCTCTGAGAATTGCTCTGATTATCCATGTGACCTCTTTGCTAAGACTCTCCAGAGAGACGTCCTCAAAACCAACACACATCTTGACATATCTCCCACATTGATCGCAGTGTCTCCAGGAACGGCATTCAAGGAGCCAGGAACTTTTCTCCCTACACTGTCCATTGAGTTGTCCTCAAAACCAATCTACATCCTGCTATATCTCCCACATGGAAAGTGCCAGGAGGGAAAAGTGGGGATTATGTTTAGACTTTCTCAGAACTGCTTCAAATCAACTAGATATCTTTGTGCTGTAAATCTCCCAACAGCCAAACGCAAATGCAGCAAACATCTCGCTGTATGTCCCACATCCAAAGTGCCAAGAGAGAGCTTGCTCTCCCTGTCTTTGAGTACTGTTTTCACTGTCCCGGTTACCTCTTTGCTAACATTCTCTTCAGAGCTGCAGTGAAACCAGGAACCACGTGGAGAAGGCACCCACACTGAAAGTGCCTGGAGGGAACATTGGGGCTTCTTCTCAGTGTCTCTGACATAGGGTTTCACTGTCCCGGGAAAGTCTCTGCAAACACCCTGCGGAGCGCAGTGCTCAATATACAGAGACTTTCTCGGAACTGCTTCAAATCAACTAGATATCTTTGTGCTGTAAATCTCCCAACAGCCAAACGCAAATGCAGCAAACATCTCGCTGTATGTCCCACATCCAAAATGCCAAGAGAGTAATGTAGAGCTTGCTCTCCCTGTCTTTGAGTACTGTTTTCACTGTCCCGGTTACCTCTTTGCTAACATTCTCTTCAGAGCTGCAGTGAAACCAGGAACCACGTGGAGAAGGCACCCACACTGAAAGTGCCTGGAGGGAACATTGGGGCTTCTTCTCAGTGTCTCTGACCATAGGGTTTCACTGTCCCGGGAAAGTCTCTGCTAACACCCTGCAGAGCGCAGTGCCCAATATACAGAAACGTCTTGCGGTATCTCCTACAGGGAAAGTGCCAGGAGGGAATTGTCGAGCTTGTTCTCAGTGTCTCTGAGAATTGCTCTGATTATCCATGTGACCTCTTTGCTAAGACTCTCCAGAGAGACGTCCTCAAAACCAACACACATCTTGACATATCTCCCACATTGATCGCAGTTTCTCCAGGAATGGCATTCAAGGAGCCAGGAACTTTTCTCCCTACACTGTCCTTTGAGTTGGCCTCAAAACCAATCTACATCCTGCTATATCTCCCACATGGAAAGTGCCAGGAGGGAAAAGTGGGGATTATGTTTAGACTTTCTCGGAACTGCTTCAAATCAACTAGATATCTTTGTGCTGTAAATCTCCCAACAGCCAAACGCAAATGCAGCAAACATCTCGCTGTATGTCCCACATCCAAAGTGCCAAGAGAGAGCTTGCTCTCCCTGTCTTTGAGACCTGTTTTCACTGTCCCGGTTACCTCTTTGCTAACATTCTCTTCAGAGCTGCAGTGAAACCAGGAACCACGTGGAGAAGGCACCCACACTGAAAGTGCCTGGAGGGAACATTGGGGCTTCTTCTCAGTGTCTCTGACCATAGGGTTTCACTGTCCCGGGAAAGTCTCTGCTAACACCCTGCAGAGCGCAGTGCCCAATATACAGAAACGTCTTGCGGTATCTCCTACAGGGAAAGTGCCAGGAGGGAATTGTCGAGCTTGTTCTCAGTGTCTCTGAGAATTGCTCTGATTATCCATGTGACCTCTTTGCTAAGACTCTCCAGAGAGACGTCCTCAAAACCAACACACATCTTGACATATCTCCCACATTGATCGCAGTTTCTCCAGGAACGGCATTCAAGGAGCCAGGAACTTTTCTCCCTACACTGTCCATTGAG
Source organism: Chroicocephalus ridibundus (assembly GCF_963924245.1). NCBI lineage: Eukaryota > Metazoa > Chordata > Aves > Charadriiformes > Laridae > Chroicocephalus > Chroicocephalus ridibundus. The sequence goes on from NW_026961187.1 coordinate 749,200, forward strand.
TTGTCCTCAAAACCAATCTACATCCTGCTATATCTCCCACATGGAAAGTGCCAGGAGGGAAAAGTGGGGATTATGTTTAGACTTTCTCGGAACTGCTTCAAATCAACTAGATATCTTTGTGCTGTAAATCTCCCAACAGCCAAACGCAAATGCAGCAAACATCTCGCTGTATGTCCCACATCCAAAGTGCCAAGAGAGTAATGTAGAGCTTGCTCTCCCTGTCTTTGAGTACTGTTTTCACTGTCCCGATGAGCTCTTTGCTAACATTCTCTTCAGAGCTGCAGTGAAACCAGGAACCACGTGGAGAAGGCACCCACACTGAAAGTGCCTGGAGGGAACATTGGGGCTTCTTCTCAGTGTCTCTGACCATAGGGTTTCACTGTCCCGGGAAAGTCTCTGCTAACACCCTGCAGAGCGCAGTGCCCAATATACAGAAACGTCTTGCGGTATCTCCTACAGGGAAAGTGCCAGGAGGGAATTGTCGAGCTTGTTCTCAGTGTCTCTGAGAATTGCTCTGATTATCCATGTGACCTCTTTGCTAAGACTCTCCAGAGAGACGTCCTCAAAACCAACACACATCTTGACATATCTCCCACATTGATCGCAGTGTCTCCAGGAACGGCATTCAAGGAGCCAGGAACTTTTCTCCCTACACTGTCCATTGAGTTGTCCTCAAAACCAATCTACATCCTGCTATATCTCCCACATGGAAAGTGCCAGGAGGGAAAAGTGGGGATTATGTTTAGACTTTCTCGGAACTGCTTCAAATCAACTAGATATCTTTGTGCTGTAAATCTCCCAACAGCCAAACGCAAATGCAGCAAACATCTCGCTGTATGTCCCACATCCAAAGTGCCAAGAGAGAGCTTGCTCTCCCTGTCTTTGAGTACTGTTTTCACTGTCCCGGTTACCTCTTTGCTAACATTCTCTTCAGAGCTGCAGTGAAACCAGGAACCACGTGGAGAAGGCACCCACACTGAAAGTGCCTGGAGGGAACATTGGGGCTTCTTCTCAGTGTCTCTGACATAGGGTTTCACTGTCCCGGGAAAGTCTCTGCAAACACCCTGCGGAGCGCAGTGCTCAATATACAGAGACTTTCTCGGAACTGCTTCAAATCAACTAGATATCTTTGTGCTGTAAATCTCCCAACAGCCAAACGCAAATGCAGCAAACATCTCGCTGTATGTCCCACATCCAAAGTGCCAAGAGAGAGCTTGCTCTCCCTGTCTTTGAGACCTGTTTTCACTGTCCCGGTTACCTCTTTGCTAACATTCTCTTCAGAGCTGCAGTGAAACCAGGAACCACGTGGAGAAGGCACCCACACTGAAAGTGCCTGGAGGGAACATTGGGGCTTCTTCTCAGTGTCTCTGACCATAGGGTTTCACTGTCCCGGGAAAGTCTCTGCTAACACCCTGCAGAGCGCAGTGCCCAATATACAGAAACGTCTTGCGGTATCTCCTACAGGGAAAGTGCCAGGAGGGAATTGTCGAGCTTGTTCTCAGTGTCTCTGAGAATTGCTCTGATTATCCATGTGACCTCTTTGCTAAGACTCTCCAGAGAGACGTCCTCAAAACCAACACACATCTTGACATATCTCCCACATTGATCGCAGTTTCTCCAGGAATGGCATTCAAGGAGCCAGGAACTTTTCTCCCTACACTGTCCTTTGAGTTGGCCTCAAAACCAATCTACATCCTGCTATATCTCCCACATGGAAAGTGCCAGGAGGGAAAAGTGGGGATTATGTTTAGACTTTCTTGGAACTGCTTCAAATCAACTAGATATCTTTGTGCTGTAAATCTCCCAACAGCCAAACGCAAATGCAGCAAACATCTCGCTGTATGTCCCACATCCAAAGTGCCAAGAGAGAGCTTGCTCTCCCTGTCTTTGAGACCTGTTTTCACTGTCCCGGTTACCTCTTTGCTAACATTCTCTTCAGAGCTGCAGTGAAACCAGGAACCACGTGGAGAAGGCACCCACACTGAAAGTGCCTGGAGGGAACATTGGGGCTTCTTCTCAGTGTCTCTGACCATAGGGTTTCACTGTCCCGGGAAAGTCTCTGCTAACACCCTGCAGAGCGCAGTGCCCAATATACAGAAACGTCTTGCGGTATCTCCTACAGGGAAAGTGCCAGGAGGGAATTGTCGAGCTTGTTCTCAGTGTCTCTGAGAATTGCTCTGATTATCCATGTGACCTCTTTGCTAAGAATCTCCAGAGAGACGTCCTCAAAACCAACACACATCTTGACATATCTCCCACATTGATCGCAGTGTCTCCAGGAACGGCATTCAAGGAGCCAGGAACTTTTCTCCCTACACTGTCCATTGAGTTGGCCTCAAAACCAATCTACATCCTGCTATATCTCCCACATGGAAAGTGCCAGGAGGGAAAAGTGGGGATTATGTTTAGACTTTCTCGGAACTGCTTCAAATCAACTAGATATCTTTGTGCTGTAAATCTCCCAACAGCCAAACGCAAATGCAGCAAACATCTCGCTGTATGTCCCACATCCAAAGTGCCAAGAGAGAGCTTGCTCTCCCTGTCTTTGAGTACTGTTTTCACTGTCCCGGTTACCTCTTTGCTAACATTCTCTTCAGAGCTGCAGTGAAACCAGGAACCACGTGGAGAAGGCACCCACACTGAAAGTGCCTGGAGGGAACATTGGGGCTTCTTCTCAGTGTCTCTGACATAGGGTTTCACTGTCCCGGGAAAGTCTCTGCAAACACCCTGCGGAGCGCAGTGCTCAATATACAGAGACTTTCTCGGAACTGCTTCAAATCAACTAGATATCTTTGTGCTGTAAATCTCCCAACAGCCAAACGCAAATGCAGCAAACATCTCGCTGTATGTCCCACATCCAAAGTGCCAAGAGAGAGCTTGCTCTCCCTGTCTTTGAGACCTGTTTTCACTGTCCCGGTTACCTCTTTGCTAACATTCTCTTCAGAGCTGCAGTGAAACCAGGAACCACGTGGAGAAGGCACCCACACTGAAAGTGCCTGGAGGGAACATTGGGGCTTCTTCTCAGTGTCTCTGACCATAGGGTTTCAGTGTCCCGGGAAAGTCTCTGCTAACACCCTGCAGAGCGCAGTGCCCAATATACAGAAACGTCTTGCGGTATCTCCTACAGGGAAAGTGCCAGGAGGGAATTGTCGAGCTTGTTCTCAGTGTCTCTGAGAATTGCTCTGATTATCCGTGTGACCTCTTTACTAACACACAGCTTGACATATCTCCCACATTGATCGCAGTGTCTCCAGGAACGGCATTCAAGGAGCCAGGAACTTTTCTCCCTACACTGTCCATTGAGTTGTCCTCAAAACCAATCTACATCCTGCTATATCTCCCACATGGAAAGTGCCAGGAGGGAAAAGTGGGGATTATGTTTAGACTTTCTCGGAACTGCTTCAAATCAACTAGATATCTTTGTGCTGTAAATCTCCCAACAGCCAAACGCAAATGCAGCAAACATCTCGCTGTATGTCCCACATCCAAAGTGCCAAGAGAGTAATGTAGAGCTTGCTCTCCCTGTCTTTGAGTACTGTTTTCACTGTCCCGATGAGCTCTTTGCTAACATTCTCTTCAGAGCTGCAGTGAAACCAGGAACCACGTGGAGAAGGCACCCACACTGAAAGTGCCTGGAGGGAACATTGGGGCTTCTTCTCAGTGTCTCTGACCATAGGGTTTCACTGTCCCGGGAAAGTCTCTGCTAACACCCTGCAGAGCGCAGTGCCCAATATACAGAAACGTCTTGCGGTATCTCCTACAGGGAAAGTGCCAGGAGGGAATTGTCGAGCTTGTTCTCAGTGTCTCTGAGAATTGCTCTGATTATCCATGTGACCTCTTTGCTAAGACTCTCCAGAGAGCCGTCCTCAAAACCAACACACATCTTGACATATCTCCCACATTGATCGCAGTGTCTCCAGGAACGGCATTCAAGGAGCCAGGAACTTTTCTCCCTACACTGTCCATTGAGTTGTCCTCAAAACCAATCTACATCCTGCTATATCTCCCACATGGAAAGTGCCAGGAGGGAAAAGTGGGGATTATGTTTAGACTTTCTCGGAACTGCTTCAAATCAACTAGATATCTTTGTGCTGTAAATCTCCCAACAGCCAAACGCAAATGCAGCAAACATCTCGCTGTATGTCCCACATCCAAAGTGCCAAGAGAGAGCTTGCTCTCCCTGTCTTTGAGTACTGTTTTCACTGTCCCGATGAGCTCTTTGCTAACATTCTCTTCAGAGCTGCAGTGAAACCAGGAACCACGTGGAGAAGGCACCCACACTGAAAGTGCCTGGAGGGAACATTGGGGCTTCTTCTCAGTGTCTCTGACATAGGGTTTCACTGTCCCGGGAAAGTCTCTGCAAACACCCTGCGGAGCGCAGTGCTCAATATACAGAGACTTTCTCGGAACTGCTTCAAATCAACTAGATATCTTTGTGCTGTAAATCTCCCAACAGCCAAACGCAAATGCAGCAAACATCTCGCTGTATGTCCCACATCCAAAGTGCCAAGAGAGTAATGTAGAGCTTGCTCTCCCTGTCTTTGAGTACTGTTTTCACTGTCCCGATGAGCTCTTTGCTAACATTCTCTTCAGAGCTGCAGTGAAACCAGGAACCACGTGGAGAAGGCACCCACACTGAAAGTGCCTGGATGGAACATTGGGGCTTCTTCTCAGTGTCTCTGACATAGGGTTTCACTGTCCCGGGAAAGTCTCTGCTAACACCCTGCAGAGCGCAGTGCCCAATATACAGAAACGTCTTGCGGTATCTCCTACAGGGAAAGTGCCAGGAGGGAATTGTCGAGCTTGTTCTCAGTGTCTCTGAGAATTGCTCTGATTATCCATGTGACCTCTTTGCTAAGACTCTCCAGAGAGACGTCCTCAAAACCAACACACATCTTGACATATCTCCCACATTGATCGCAGTGTCTCCAGGAACGGCATTCAAGGAGCCAGGAACTTTTCTCCCTACACTGTCCATTGAGTTGGCCTCAAAACCAATCTACATCCTGCTATATCTCCCACATGGAAAGTGCCAGGAGGGAAAAGTGGGGATTATGTTTAGACTTTCTCGGAACTGCTTCAAATCAACTAGATATCTTTGTGCTGTAAATCTCCCAACAGCCAAACGCAAATGCAGCAAACATCTCGCTGTATGTCCCACATCCAAAGTGCCAAGAGAGTAATGTAGAGCTTGCTCTCCCTGTCTTTGAGTACTGTTTTCACTGTCCCGGTTACCTCTTTGCTAACATTCTCTTCAGAGCTGCAGTGAAACCAGGAACCACGTGGAGAAGGCACCCACACTGAAAGTGCCTGGAGGGAACATTGGGGCTTCTTCTCAGTGTCTCTGCATAGGGTTTCACTGTCCCGGGAAAGTCTCTGCTAACACCCTGCAGAGCGCAGTGCCCAATATACAGAAACGTCTTGCGGTATCTCCTACAGGGAAAGTGCCAGGAGGGAATTGTCGAGCTTGTTCTCAGTGTCTCTGAGAATTGCTCTGATTATCCATGTGACCTCTTTGCTAAGACTCTCCAGAGAGCCGTCCTCAAAACCAACACACATCTTGACATATCTCCCACATTGATCGCAGTGTCTCCAGGAACGGCATTCAAGGAGCCAGGAACTTTTCTCCCTACACTGTCCATTGAGTTGTCCTCAAAACCAATCTACATCCTGCTATATCTCCCACATGGAAAGTGCCAGGAGGGAAAAGTGGGGATTATGTTTAGACTTTCTCGGAACTGCTTCAAATCAACTAGATATCTTTGTGCTGTAAATCTCCCAACAGCCAAACGCAAATGCAGCAAACATCTCGCTGTATGTCCCACATCCAAAGTGCCAAGAGAGAGCTTGCTCTCCCTGTCTTTGAGTACTGTTTTCACTGTCCCGGTTACCTCTTTGCTAACATTCTCTTCAGAGCTGCAGTGAAACCAGGAACCACGTGGAGAAGGCACCCACACTGAAAGTGCCTGGAGGGAACATTGGGGCTTCTTCTCAGTGTCTCTGACATAGGGTTTCACTGTCCCGGGAAAGTCTCTGCAAACACCCTGCGGAGCGCAGTGCTCAATATACAGAGACTTTCTCGGAACTGCTTCAAATCAACTAGATATCTTTGTGCTGTAAATCTCCCAACAGCCAAACGCAAATGCAGCAAACATCTCGCTGTATGTCCCACATCCAAAGTGCCAAGAGAGTAATGTAGAGCTTGCTCTCCCTGTCTTTGAGTACTGTTTTCACTGTCCCGATGAGCTCTTTGCTAACATTCTCTTCAGAGCTGCAGTGAAACCAGGAACCACGTGGAGAAGGCACCCACACTGAAAGTGCCTGGAGGGAACATTGGGGCTTCTTCTCAGTGTCTCTGACATAGGGTTTCACTGTCCCGGGAAAGTCTCTGCTAACACCCTGCAGAGCGCAGTGCCCAATATACAGAAACGTCTTGCGGTATCTCCTACAGGGAAAGTGCCAGGAGGGAATTGTCGAGCTTGTTCTCAGTGTCTCTGAGAATTGCTCTGATTATCCATGTGACCTCTTTGCTAAGACTCTCCAGAGAGACGTCCTCAAAACCAACACACATCTTGACATATCTCCCACATTGATCGCAGTGTCTCCAGGAACGGCATTCAAGGAGCCAGGAACTTTTCTCCCTACACTGTCCATTGAGTTGGCCTCAAAACCAATCTACATCCTGCTATATCTCCCACATGGAAAGTGCCAGGAGGGAAAAGTGGGGATTATGTTTAGACTTTGTCGGAACTGCTTCAAATCAACTAGATATCTTTGTGCTGTAAATCTCCCAACAGCCAAACGCAAATGCAGCAAACATCTCGCTGTATGTCCCACATCCAAAGTGCCAAGAGAGTAATGTAGAGCTTGCTCTCCCTGTCTTTGAGTACTGTTTTCACTGTCCCGATGAGCTCTTTGCTAACATTCTCTTCAGAGCTGCAGTGAAACCAGGAACCACGTGGAGAAGGCACCCACACTGAAAGTGCCTGGAGGGAACATTGGGGCTTCTTCTCAGTGTCTCTGACCATAGGGTTTCACTGTCCCGGGAAAGTCTCTGCTAACACCCTGCAGAGCGCAGTGCCCAATATACAGAAACGTCTTGCGGTATCTCCTACAGGGAAAGTGCCAGGAGGGAATTGTCGAGCTTGTTCTCAGTGTCTCTGAGAATTGCTCTGATTATCCATGTGACCTCTTTGCTAAGACTCTCCAGAGAGCCGTCCTCAAAACCAACACACATCTTGACATATCTCCCACATTGATCGCAGTGTCTCCAGGAACGGCATTCAAGGAGCCAGGAACTTTTCTCCCTACACTGTCCATTGAGTTGTCCTCAAAACCAATCTACATCCTGCTATATCTCCCACATGGAAAGTGCCAGGAGGGAAAAGTGGGGATTATGTTTAGACTTTCTCGGAACTGCTTCAAATCAACTAGATATCTTTGTGCTGTAAATCTCCCAACAGCCAAACGCAAATGCAGCAAACATCTCGCTGTATGTCCCACATCCAAAGTGCCAAGAGAGAGCTTGCTCTCCCTGTCTTTGAGTACTGTTTTCACTGTCCCGGTTACCTCTTTGCTAACATTCTCTTCAGAGCTGCAGTGAAACCAGGAACCACGTGGAGAAGGCACCCACACTGAAAGTGCCTGGAGGGAACATTGGGGCTTCTTCTCAGTGTCTCTGACATAGGGTTTCACTGTCCCGGGAAAGTCTCTGCAAACACCCTGCGGAGCGCAGTGCTCAATATACAGAGACTTTCTCGGAACTGCTTCAAATCAACTAGATATCTTTGTGCTGTAAATCTCCCAACAGCCAAACGCAAATGCAGCAAACATCTCGCTGTATGTCCCACATCCAAAGTGCCAAGAGAGTAATGTAGAGCTTGCTCTCCCTGTCTTTGAGTACTGTTTTCACTGTCCCGATGAGCTCTTTGCTAACATTCTCTTCAGAGCTGCAGTGAAACCAGGAACCACGTGGAGAAGGCACCCACACTGAAAGTGCCTGGAGGGAACATTGGGGCTTCTTCTCAGTGTCTCTGACATAGGGTTTCACTGTCCCGGGAAAGTCTCTGCTAACACCCTGCAGAGCGCAGTGCCCAATATACAGAAACGTCTTGCGGTATCTCCTACAGGGAAAGTGCCAGGAGGGAATTGTCGAGCTTGTTCTCAGTGTCTCTGAGAATTGCTCTGATTATCCATGTGACCTCTTTGCTAAGACTCTCCAGAGAGACGTCCTCAAAACCAACACACATCTTGACATATCTCCCACATTGATCGCAGTGTCTCCAGGAACGGCATTCAAGGAGCCAGGAACTTTTCTCCCTACACTGTCCATTGAGTTGGCCTCAAAACCAATCTACATCCTGCTATATCTCCCACATGGAAAGTGCCAGGAGGGAAAAGTGGGGATTATGTTTAGACTTTCTCGGAACTGCTTCAAATCAACTAGATATCTTTGTGCTGTAAATCTCCCAACAGCCAAACGCAAATGCAGCAAACATCTCGCTGTATGTCCCACATCCAAAGTGCCAAGAGAGTAATGTAGAGCTTGCTCTCCCTGTCTTTGAGTACTGTTTTCACTGTCCCGATGAGCTCTTTGCTAACATTCTCTTCAGAGCTGCAGTGAAACCAGGAACCACGTGGAGAAGGCACCCACACTGAAAGTGCCTGGAGGGAACATTGGGGCTTCTTCTCAGTGTCTCTGACCATAGGGTTTCACTGTCCCGGGAAAGTCTCTGCTAACACCCTGCAGAGCGCAGTGCCCAATATACAGAAACGTCTTGCGGTATCTCCTACAGGGAAAGTGCCAGGAGGGAATTGTCGAGCTTGTTCTCAGTGTCTCTGAGAATTGCTCTGATTATCCATGTGACCTCTTTGCTAAGACTCTCCAGAGAGACGTCCTCAAAACCAACACACATCTTGACATATCTCCCACATTGATCGCAGTTTCTCCAGGAACGGCATTCAAGGAGCCAGGAACTTTTCTCCCTACACTGTCCTTTGAGTTGGCCTCAAAACCAATCTACATCCTGCTATATCTCCCACATGGAAAGTGCCAGGAGGGAAAAGTGGGGATTATGTTTAGACTTTCTCGGAACTGCTTCAAATCAACTAGATATCTTTGTGCTGTAAATCTCCCAACAGCCAAACGCAAAAGCAGGAAACATCTCGCTGTATGTCCCACATCCAAAGTGCCAAGAGAGAGCTTGCTCTCCCTGTCTTTGAGTACTGTTTTCACTGTCCCGATGAGCTCTTTGCTAACATTCTCTTCAGAGCTGCAGTGAAACCAGGAACCACGTGGAGAAGGCACCCACACTGGAAGTGCCTGGAGGGATCATTGGGGCTTCTTCTCAGTGTCTCTGACCATAGGGTTTCACTGTCCCGGGAAAGTCTCTGCTAACACCCTGCAGAGCGCAGTGCCCAATATACAGAAACGTCTTGCGGTATCTCCTACAGGGAAAGTGCCAGGAGGGAATTGTCGAGCTTGTTCTCAGTGTCTCTGAGAATTGCTCTGATTATCCGTGTGACCTCTTTACCAACACACATCTTGACATATCTCCCACATTGATCGCAGTGTCTCCAGGAACGGCATTCAAGGAGCCAGGAACTTTTCTCCCTACACTGTCCATTGAGTTGTCCTCAAAACCAATCTACATCCTGCTATATCTCCCACATGGAAAATGCCAGGAGGGAAAAGTGGGGATTATGTTTAGACTTTCTCGGAACTGCTTCAAATCAACTAGATATCTTTGTGCTGTAAATCTCCCAACAGCCAAACGCAAATGCAGCAAACATCTCGCTGTATGTCCCACATCCAAAGTGCCAAGAGAGAGCTTGCTCTCCCTGTCTTTGAGTACTGTTTTCACTGTCCCGATGAGCTCTTTGCTAACATTCTCTTCAGAGCTGCAGTGAAACCAGGAACCACGTGGAGAAGGCACCCACACTGAAAGTGCCTGGAGGGAACATTGGGGCTTCTTCTCAGTGTCTCTGACCATAGGGTTTCACTGTCCCGGGAAAGTCTCTGCTAACACCCTGCAGAGCGCAGTGCCCAATATACAGAAACGTCTTGCGGTATCTCCTACAGGGAAAGTGCCAGGAGGGAATTGTCGAGCTTGTTCTCAGTGTCTCTGAGAATTGCTCTGATTATCCATGTGACCTCTTTGCTAAGACTCTCCAGAGAGACGTCCTCAAAACCAACACACATCTTGACATATCTCCCACATTGATCGCAGTTTCTCCAGGAACGGCATTCAAGGAGCCAGGAACTTTTCTCCCTACACTGTCCTTTGAGTTGGCCTCAAAACCAATCTACATCCTGCTATATCTCCCACATGGAAAGTGCCAGGAGGGAAAAGTGGGGATTATGTTTAGACTTTCTCGGAACTGCTTCAAATCAACTAGATATCTTTGTGCTGTAAATCTCCCAACAGCCAAACGCAAATGCAGCAAACATCTCGCTGTATGTCCCACATCCAAAGTGCCAAGAGAGAGCTTGCTCTCCCTGTCTTTGAGACCTGTTTTCACTGTCCCGGTTACCTCTTTGCTAACATTCTCTTCAGAGCTGCAGTGAAACCAGGAACCACGTGGAGAAGGCACCCACACTGGAAGTGCCTGGAGGGAACATTGGGGCTTCTTCTCAGTGTCTCTGACCATAGGGTTTCACTGTCCCGGGAAAGTCTCTGCTAACACCCTGCAGAGCGCAGTGCCCAATATACAGAAACGTCTTGCGGTATCTCCTACAGGGAAAGTGCCAGGAGGGAATTGTCGAGCTTCTTCTCAGTGTCTCTGAGAATTGCTCTGATTATCCATGTGACCTCTTTGCTAAGACTCTCCAGAGAGACGTCCTCAAAACCAACACACATCTTGACATATCTCCCACATTGATCGCAGTTTCTCCAGGAACGGCATTCAAGGAGCCAGGAACTTTTCTCCCTACATTGTCCTTTGAGTTGGCCTCAAAACCAATATACATCCTGCTATATCTCCCACATGGAAAGTGCCAGGAGGGAAAAGTGGGGATTATGTTTAGACTTTCTCGGAACTGCTTCAAATCAACTAGATATCTTTGTGCTGTAAATCTCCCAACAGCCAAACGCAAATGCAGCAAACATCTCGCTGTATGTCCCACATCCAAAGTGCCAAGAGAGAGCTTGCTCTCCCTGTCTTTGAGTACTGTTTTCACTGTCCCGGTTACCTCTTTGCTAACATTCTCTTCAGAGCTGCAGTGAAACCAGGAACCACGTGGAGAAGGCACCCACACTGGAAGTGCCTGGAGGGAACATTGGGGCTTCTTCTCAGTGTCTCTGACATAGGGTTTCACTGTCCCGGGAAAGTCTCTGCTAACACCCTGCAGAGCGCAGTGCCCAATATACAGAAACATCTTGCGGTATCTCCTACAGGGAAAGTGCCAGGAGGGAATTGTCGAGCTTCTTCTCAGTGTCTCTGAGAATTGCTCTGATTATCCGTGTGACCTCTTTACCAACACACATCTTGACATATCTCCCACATTGATCGCAGTGTCTCCAGGAACGGCATTCAAGGAGCCAGGAACTTTTCTCCCTACACTGTCCATTGAGTTGTCCTCAAAACCAATCTACATCCTGCTATATCTCCCACATGGAAAGTGCCAGGAGGGAAAAGTGGGGATTATGTTTAGACTTTCTCGGAACTGCTTCAAATCAACTAGATATCTTTGTGCTGTAAATCTCCCAACAGCCAAACGCAAATGCAGCAAACATCTCGCTGTATGTCCCACATCCAAAGTGCCAAGAGAGTAATGTAGAGCTTGCTCTCCCTGTCTTTGAGTACTGTTTTCACTGTCCCGATGAGCTCTTTGCTAACATTCTCTTCAGAGCTGCAGTGAAACCAGGAACCACGTGGAGAAGGCACCCACACTGAAAGTGCCTGGAGGGAACATTGGGTCTTCTTCTCAGTGTCTCTGACCATAGGGTTTCACTGTCCCGGGAAAGTCTCTGCTAACACCCTGCAGAGCGCAGTGCCCAATATACAGAAACGTCTTGCGGTATCTCCTACAGGGAAAGTGCCAGGATGGAATTGTCGAGCTTGTTCTCAGTGTCTCTGAGAATTGCTCTGATTATCCATGTGACCTCTTTGCTAAGACTCTCCAGAGAGACGTCCTCAAAACCAACACACATCTTGACATATCTCCCACATTGATCGCAGTGTCTCCAGGAACGGCATTCAAGGAGCCAGGAACTTTTCTCCCTACACTGTCCATTGAGTTGGCCTCAAAACCAATCTACATCCTGCTATATCTCCCACATGGAAAGTGCCAGGAGGGAAAAGTGGGGATTATGTTTAGACTTTCTCGGAACTGCTTCAAATCAACTAGATATCTTTGTGCTGTAAATCTCCCAACAGCCAAACGCAAATGCAGCAAACATCTCGCTGTATGTCCCACATCCAAAGTGCCAAGAGAGTAATGTAGAGCTTGCTCTCCCTGTCTTTGAGTACTGTTTTCACTGTCCCGATGAGCTCTTTGCTAACATTCTCTTCAGAGCTGCAGTGAAACCAGGAACCACGTGGAGAAGGCACCCACACTGAAAGTGCCTGGAGGGAACATTGGGGCTTCTTCTCAGTGTCTCTGACCATAGGGTTTCACTGTCCCGGGAAAGTCTCTGCTAACACCCTGCAGAGCGCAGTGCCCAATATACAGAAACGTCTTGCGGTATCTCCTACAGGGAAAGTGCCAGGAGGGAATTGTCGAGCTTGTTCTCAGTGTCTCTGAGAATTGCTCTGATTATCCATGTGACCTCTTTGCTAAGACTCTCCAGAGAGACGTCCTCAAAACCAACACACATCTTGACATATCTCCCACATTGATCGCAGTTTCTCCAGGAACGGCATTCAAGGAGCCAGGAACTTTTCTCCCTACACTGTCCTTTGAGTTGGCCTCAAAACCAATCTACATCCTGCTATATCTCCCACATGGAAAGTGCCAGGAGGGAAAAGTGGGGATTATGTTTAGACTTTCTCGGAACTGCTTCAAATCAACTAGATATCTTTGTGCTGTAAATCTCCCAACAGCCAAACGCAAAAGCAGGAAACATCTCGCTGTATGTCCCACATCCAAAGTGCCAAGAGAGAGCTTGCTCTCCCTGTCTTTGAGTACTGTTTTCACTGTCCCGATGAGCTCTTTGCTAACATTCTCTTCAGAGCTGCAGTGAAACCAGGAACCACGTGGAGAAGGCACCCACACTGGAAGTGCCTGGAGGGATCATTGGGGCTTCTTCTCAGTGTCTCTGACCATAGGGTTTCACTGTCCCGGGAAAGTCTCTGCTAACACCCTGCAGAGCGCAGTGCCCAATATACAGAAACGTCTTGCGGTATCTCCTACAGGGAAAGTGCCAGGAGGGAATTGTCGAGCTTGTTCTCACTGTCTCTGAGAATTGCTCTGATTATCCGTGTGACCTCTTTACCAACACACATCTTGACATATCTCCCACATTGATCGCAGTGTCTCCAGGAACGGCATTCAAGGAGCCAGGAACTTTTCTCCCTACACTGTCCATTGAGTTGTCCTCAAAACCAATCTACATCCTGCTATATCTCCCACATGGAAAATGCCAGGAGGGAAAAGTGGGGATTATGTTTAGACTTTCTCGGAACTGCTTCAAATCAACTAGATATCTTTGTGCTGTAAATCTCCCAACAGCCAAACGCAAATGCAGCAAACATCTCGCTGTATGTCCCACATCCAAAGTGCCAAGAGAGAGCTTGCTCTCCCTGTCTTTGAGTACTGTTTTCACTGTCCCGATGAGCTCTTTGCTAACATTCTCTTCAGAGCTGCAGTGAAACCAGGAACCACGTGGAGAAGGCACCCACACTGAAAGTGCCTGGAGGGAACATTGGGGCTTCTTCTCAGTGTCTCTGACCATAGGGTTTCACTGTCCCGGGAAAGTCTCTGCTAACACCCTGCAGAGCGCAGTGCCCAATATACAGAAACGTCTTGCGGTATCTCCTACAGGGAAAGTGCCAGGAGGGAATTGTCGAGCTTGTTCTCAGTGTCTCTGAGAATTGCTCTGATTATCCATGTGACCTCTTTGCTAAGACTCTCCAGAGAGACGTCCTCAAAACCAACACACATCTTGACATATCTCCCACATTGATCGCAGTTTCTCCAGGAACGGCATTCAAGGAGCCAGGAACTTTTCTCCCTACACTGTCCTTTGAGTTGGCCTCAAAACCAATCTACATCCTGCTATATCTCCCACATGGAAAGTGCCAGGAGGGAAAAGTGGGGATTATGTTTAGACTTTCTCGGAACTGCTTCAAATCAACTAGATATCTTTGTGCTGTAAATCTCCCAACAGCCAAACGCAAATGCAGCAAACATCTCGCTGTATGTCCCACATCCAAAGTGCCAAGAGAGAGCTTGCTCTCCCTGTCTTTGAGTACTGTTTTCACTGTCCCGATGAGCTCTTTGCTAACATTCTCTTCAGAGCTGCAGTGAAACCAGGAACCACGTGGAGAAGGCACCCACACTGGAAGTGCCTGGAGGGAACATTGGGGCTTCTTCTCAGTGTCTCTGACCATAGGGTTTCACTGTCCCGGGAAAGTCTCTGCTAACACCCTGCAGAGCGCAGTGCCCAATATACAGAAACGTCTTGCGGTATCTCCTACAGGGAAAGTGCCAGGAGGGAATTGTCGAGCTTCTTCTCAGTGTCTCTGAGAATTGCTCTGATTATCCATGTGACCTCTTTGCTAAGACTCTCCAGAGAGACGTCCTCAAAACCAACACACATCTTGACATATCTCCCACATTGATCGCAGTTTCTCCAGGAACGACATTCAAGGAGCCAGGAACTTTTCTCCCTACATTGTCCTTTGAGTTGGCCTCAAAACCAATATACATCCTGCTATATCTCCCACATGGAAAGTGCCAGGAGGGAAAAGTGGGGATTATGTTTAGACTTTCTCGGAACTGCTTCAAATCAACTAGATATCTTTGTGCTGTAAATCTCCCAACAGCCAAACGCAAAAGCAGCAAACATCTCGCTGTATGTCCCACATCCAAAGTGCCAAGAGAGAGCTTGCTCTCCCTGTCTTTGAGTACTGTTTTCACTGTCCCGGTTACCTCTTTGCTAACATTCTCTTCAGAGCTGCAGTGAAACCAGGAACCACGTGGAGAAGGCACCCACACTGGAAGTGCCTGGAGGGAACATTGGGGCTTCTTCTCAGTGTCTCTGACATAGGGTTTCACTGTCCCGGGAAAGTCTCTGCTAACACCCTGCAGAGCGCAGTGCCCAATATACAGAAACATCTTGCGGTATCTCCTACAGGGAAAGTGCCAGGAGGGAATTGTCGAGCTTCTTCTCAGTGTCTCTGAGAATTGCTCTGATTATCCGTGTGACCTCTTTACCAACACACATCTTGACATATCTCCCACATTGATCGCAGTGTCTCCAGGAACGGCATTCAAGGAGCCAGGAACTTTTCTCCCTACACTGTCCTTTGAGTTGGCCTCAAAACCAATATACATCCTGCTATATCTCCCACATGGAAAGTGCCAGGAGGGAAAAGTGGGGATTATGTTTAGACTTTCTCGGAACTGCTTCAAATCAACTAGATATCTTTGTGCTGTAAATCTCCCAACAGCCAAACGCAAATGCAGCAAACATCTCGCTGTATGTCCCACATCCAAAGTGCCAAGAGAGTAATGTAGAGCTTGCTCTCCCTGTCTTTGAGTACTGTTTTCACTGTCCCGATGAGCTCTTTGCTAACATTCTCTTCAGAGCTGCAGTGAAACCAGGAACCACGTGGAGAAGGCACCCACACTGAAAGTGCCTGGAGGGAACATTGGGTCTTCTTCTCAGTGTCTCTGACCATAGGGTTTCACTGTCCCGGGAAAGTCTCTGCTAACACCCTGCAGAGCGCAGTGCCCAATATACAGAAACGTCTTGCGGTATCTCCTACAGGGAAAGTGCCAGGATGGAATTGTCGAGCTTGTTCTCAGTGTCTCTGAGAATTGCTCTGATTATCCATGTGACCTCTTTGCTAAGACTCTCCAGAGAGACGTCCTCAAAACCAACACACATCTTGACATATCTCCCACATTGATCGCAGTGTCTCCAGGAACGGCATTCAAGGAACCAGGAACTTTTCTCCCTACACTGTCCTTTGAGTTGGCCTCAAAACCAATCTACATCCTGCTATATCTCCCACATGGAAAGTGCCAGGAGGGAAAAGTGGGGATTATGTTTAGACTTTCTCGGAACTGCTTCAAATCAACTAGATATCTTTGTGCTGTAAATCTCCCAACAGCCAAACGCAAAAGCAGCAAACATCTCGCTGTATGTCCCACATCCAAAGTGCCAAGAGAGATCTTGCTCTCCCTGTCTTTGAGTACTGTTTTCACTGTCCCGATGAGCTCTTTGCTAACATTCTCTTCAGAGCTGCAGTGAAACCAGGAACCACGTGGAGAAGGCACCCACACTGGAAGTGCCTGGAGGGAACATTGGGGCTTCTTCTCAGTGTCTCTGACCATAGGGTTTCACTGTCCCGGGAAAGTCTCTGCTAACACCCTGCAGAGCGCAGTGCCCAATATACAGAAACGTCTTGCGGTATCTCCTACAGGGAAAGTGCCAGGAGGGAATTGTCGAGCTTGTTCTCAGTGTCTCTGAGAATTGCTCTGATTATCCGTGTGACCTCTTTACCAACACACATCTTGA
Source organism: Chroicocephalus ridibundus (assembly GCF_963924245.1). NCBI lineage: Eukaryota > Metazoa > Chordata > Aves > Charadriiformes > Laridae > Chroicocephalus > Chroicocephalus ridibundus. Next base: position 765,888 of record NW_026961187.1, read on the forward strand.
CATATCTCCCACATTGATCGCAGTGTCTCCAGGAACGGCATTCAAGGAGCCAGGAACTTTTCTCCCTACACTGTCCTTTGAGTTGGCCTCAAAACCAATCTACATCCTGCTATATCTCCCACATGGAAAGTGCCAGGAGGGAAAAGTGGGGATTATGTTTAGACTTTCTCGGAACTGCTTCAAATCAACTAGATATCTTTGTGCTGTAAATCTCCCAACAGCCAAACGCAAATGCAGCAAACATCTCGCTGTATGTCCCACATCCAAAGTGCCAAGAGAGTAATGTAGAGCTTGCTCTCCCTGTCTTTGAGTACTGTTTTCACTGTCCCGATGAGCTCTTTGCTAACATTCTCTTCAGAGCTGCAGTGAAACCAGGAACCACGTGGAGAAGGCACCCACACTGAAAGTGCCTGGAGGGAACATTGGGGCTTCTTCTCAGTGTCTCTGACCATAGGGTTTCACTGTCCCGGGAAAGTCTCTGCTAACACCCTGCAGAGCGCAGTGCCCAATATACAGAAACGTCTTGCGGTATCTCCTACAGGGAAAGTGCCAGGAGGGAATTGTCGAGCTTGTTCTCAGTGTCTCTGAGAATTGCTCTGATTATCCATGTGACCTCTTTGCTAAGACTCTCCAGAGAGACGTCCTCAAAACCAACACACATCTTGACATATCTCCCACATTGATCGCAGTTTCTCCAGGAACGGCATTCAAGGAGCCAGGAACTTTTCTCCCTACACTGTCCTTTGAGTTGGCCTCAAAACCAATCTACATCCTGCTATATCTCCCACATGGAAAGTGCCAGGAGGGAAAAGTGGGGATTATGTTTAGACTTTCTCGGAACTGCTTCAAATCAACTAGATATCTTTGTGCTGTAAATCTCCCAACAGCCAAACGCAAAAGCAGCAAACATCTCGCTGTATGTCCCACATCCAAAGTGCCAAGAGAGAGCTTGCTCTCCCTGTCTTTGAGTACTGTTTTCACTGTCCCGATGAGCTCTTTGCTAACATTCTCTTCAGAGCTGCAGTGAAACCAGGAACCACGTGGAGAAGGCACCCACACTGGAAGTGCCTGGAGGGAACATTGGGGCTTCTTCTCAGTGTCTCTGACCATAGGGTTTCACTGTCCCGGGAAAGTCTCTGCTAACACCCTGCAGAGCGCAGTGCCCAATATACAGAAACGTCTTGCGGTATCTCCTACAGGGAAAGTGCCAGGAGGGAATTGTCGAGCTTGTTCTCAGTGTCTCTGAGAATTGCTCTGATTATCCGTGTGACCTCTTTACCAACACACATCTTGACATATCTCCCACATTGATCGCAGTGTCTCCAGGAACGGCATTCAAGGAGCCAGGAACTTTTCTCCCTACACTGTCCTTTGAGTTGGCCTCAAAACCAATCTACATCCTGCTATATCTCCCACATGGAAAGTGCCAGGAGGGAAAAGTGGGGATTATGTTTAGACTTTCTCGGAACTGCTTCAAATCAACTAGATATCTTTGTGCTGTAAATCTCCCAACAGCCAAACGCAAATGCAGCAAACATCTCGCTGTATGTCCCACATACAAAGTGCCAAGAGAGTAATGTAGAGCTTGCTCTCCCTGTCTTTGAGTACTGTTTTCACTGTCCCGATGAGCTCTTTGCTAACATTCTCTTCAGAGCTGCAGTGAAACCAGGAACCACGTGGAGAAGGCACCCACACTGAAAGTGCCTGGAGGGAACATTGGGGCTTCTTCTCAGTGTCTCTGACCATAGGGTTTCACTGTCCCGGGAAAGTCTCTGCTAACACCCTGCAGAACGCAGTGCCCAATATACAGAAACGTCTTGCGGTATCTCCTACAGGGAAAGTGCCAGGAGGGAATTGTCGAGCTTGTTCTCAGTGTCTCTGAGAATTGCTCTGATTATCCATGTGACCTCTTTGCTAAGACTCTCCAGAGAGACGTCCTCAAAACCAACACACATCTTGACATATCTCCCACATTGATCGCAGTTTCTCCAGGAACGGCATTCAAGGAGCCAGGAACTTTTCTCCCTACACTGTCCTTTGAGTTGGCCTCAAAACCAATCTACATCCTGCTATATCTCCCACATGGAAAGTGCCAGGAGGGAAAAGTGGGGATTATGTTTAGACTTTCTCGGAACTGCTTCAAATCAACTAGATATCTTTGTGCTGTAAATCTCCCAACAGCCAAACGCAAAAGCAGCAAACATCTCGCTGTATGTCCCACATCCAAAGTGCCAAGAGAGAGCTTGCTCTCCCTGTCTTTGAGACCTGTTTTCACTGTCCCGGTTACCTCTTTGCTAACATTCTCTTCAGAGCTGCAGTGAAACCAGGAACCACGTGGAGAAGGCACCCACACTGGAAGTGCCTGGAGGGAACATTGGGGCTTCTTCTCAGTGTCTCTGACCATAGGGTTTCACTGTCCCGGGAAAGTCTCTGCTAACACCCTGCAGAGCGCAGTGCCCAATATACAGAAACGTCTTGCGGTATCTCCTACAGGGAAAGTGCCAGGAGGGAATTGTCGAGCTTGTTCTCAGTGTCTCTGAGAATTGCTCTGATTATCCGTGTGACCTCTTTGCTAAGACTCTCCAGAGAGCCGTCCTCAAAACCAACACACATCTTGACATATCTCCCACATTGATCGCAGTGTCTCCAGGAACGGCATTCAAGGAGCCAGGAACTTTTCTCCCTACACTGTCCATTGAGTTGGCCTCAAAACCAATCTACATCCTGCTATATCTCCCACATGGAAAGTGCCAGGAGGGAAAAGTGGGGATTATGTTTAGACTTTCTCGGAACTGCTTCAAATCAACTAGATATCTTTGTGCTGTAAATCTCCCAACAGCCAAACGCAAATGCAGCAAACATCTCACTGTATGTCCCACATCCAAAGTGCCAAGAGAGAGCTTGCTCTCCCTGTCTTTGAGACCTGTTTTCACTGTCCCGATGAGCTCTTTGCTAACATTCTCTTCAGAGCTGCAGTGAAACCAGGAACCACGTGGAGAAGGCACCCACACTGAAAGTGCCTGGAGGGAACATTGGGGCTTCTTCTCAGTGTCTCTGACCATAGGGTTTCACTGTCCCGGGAAAGTCTCTGCTAACACCCTGCAGAGCGCAGTGCCCAATATACAGAAACGTCTTGCGGTATCTCCTACAGGGAAAGTGCCAGGAGGGAATTGTCGAGCTTGTTCTCAGTGTCTCTGAAATTGCTCTGATTATCCATGTGACCTCTTTGCTAAGACTCTCCAGAGAGACGTCCTCAAAACCAACACACATCTTGACATATCTCCCACATTGATCGCAGTTTCTCCAGGAACGGCATTCAAGGAGCCAGGAACTTTTCTCCCTACACTGTCCATTGAGTTGTCCTCAAAACCAATCTACATCCTGCTATATCTCCCACATGGAAAGTGCCAGGAGGGAAAAGTGGGGATTATGTTTAGACTTTCTCGGAACTGCTTCAAATCAACTAGATATCTTTGTGCTGTAAATCTCCCAACAGCCAAACGCAAATGCAGCAAACATCTCGCTGTATGTCCCACATCCAAAGTGCCAAGAGAGAGCTTGCTCTCCCTGTCTTTGAGTACTGTTTTCACTGTCCCGGTTACCTCTTTGCTAACATTCTCTTCAGAGCTGCAGTGAAACCAGGAACCACGTGGAGAAGGCACCCACACTGAAAGTGCCTGGAGGGAACATTGGGGCTTCTTCTCAGTGTCTCTGACATAGGGTTTCACTGTCCCGGGAAAGTCTCTGCAAACACCCTGCGGAGCGCAGTGCTCAATATACAGAGACTTTCTCGGAACTGCTTCAAATCAACTAGATATCTTTGTGCTGTAAATCTCCCAACAGCCAAACGCAAATGCAGCAAACATCTCGCTGTATGTCCCACATCCAAAGTGCCAAGAGAGTAATGTAGAGCTTGCTCTCCCTGTCTTTGAGTACTGTTTTCACTGTCCCGGTTACCTCTTTGCTAACATTCTCTTCAGAGCTGCAGTGAAACCAGGAACCACGTGGAGAAGGCACCCACACTGAAAGTGCCTGGAGGGAACATTGGGGCTTCTTCTCAGTGTCTCTGACATAGGGTTTCACTGTCCCGGGAAAGTCTCTGCTAACACCCTGCAGAGCGCAGTGCCCAATATACAGAAACGTCTTGCGGTATCTCCTACAGGGAAAGTGCCAGGAGGGAATTGTCGAGCTTGTTCTCAGTGTCTCTGAGAATTGCTCTGATTATCCATGTGACCTCTTTGCTAAGACTCTCCAGAGAGACGTCCTCAAAACCAACACACATCTTGACATATCTCCCACATTGATCGCAGTGTCTCCAGGAACGGCATTCAAGGAGCCAGGAACTTTTCTCCCTACACTGTCCATTGAGTTGTCCTCAAAACCAATCTACATCCTGCTATATCTCCCACATGGAAAGTGCCAGGAGGGAAAAGTGGGGATTATGTTTAGACTTTCTCGGAACTGCTTCAAATCAACTAGATATCTTTGTGCTGTAAATCTCCCAACAGCCAAATGCAAATGCAGCAAACATCTCGCTGTATGTCCCACATCCAAAGTGCCAAGAGAGAGCTTGCTCTCCCTGTCTTTGAGTACTGTTTTCACTGTCCCAGTTACCTCTTTGCTAACATTCTCTTCAGAGCTGCAGTGAAACCAGGAACCACGTGGAGAAGGCACCCACACTGAAAGTGCCTGGAGGGAACATTGGGGCTTCTTCTCAGTGTCTCTGACATAGGGTTTCACTGTCCCGGGAAAGTCTCTGCAAACACCCTGCGGAGCGCAGTGCTCAATATACAGAGACTTTCTCGGAACTGCTTCAAATCAACTAGATATCTTTGTGCTGTAAATCTCCCAACAGCCAAACGCAAATGCAGCAAACATCTCGCTGTATGTCCCACATCCAAAGTGCCAAGAGAGTAATGTAGAGCTTGCTCTCCCTGTCTTTGAGTACTGTTTTCACTGTCCCGATGAGCTCTTTGCTAACATTCTCTTCAGAGCTGCAGTGAAACCAGGAACCACGTGGAGAAGGCACCCACACTGAAAGTGCCTGGAGGGAACATTGGGGCTTCTTCTCAGTGTCTCTGACCATAGGGTTTCACTGTCCCGGGAAAGTCTCTGCTAACACCCTGCAGAGCGCAGTGCCCAATATACAGAAACGTCTTGCGGTATCTCCTACAGGGAAAGTGCCAGGAGGGAATTGTCGAGCTTGTTCTCAGTGTCTCTGAGAATTGCTCTGATTATCCATGTGACCTCTTTGCTAAGACTCTCCAGAGAGACGTCCTCAAAACCAACACACATCTTGACATATCTCCCACATTGATCGCAGTTTCTCCAGGAACGGCATTCAAGGAGCCAGGAACTTTTCTCCCTACACTGTCCATTGAGTTGTCCTCAAAACCAATCTACATCCTGCTATATCTCCCACATGGAAAGTGCCAGGAGGGAAAAGTGGGGATTATGTTTAGACTTTCTCGGAACTGCTTCAAATCAACTAGATATCTTTGTGCTGTAAATCTCCCAACAGCCAAACGCAAATGCAGCAAACATCTCGCTGTATGTCCCACATCCAAAGTGCCAAGAGAGAGCTTGCTCTCCCTGTCTTTGAGACCTGTTTTCACTGTCCCGGTTACCTCTTTGCTAACATTCTCTTCAGAGCTGCAGTGAAACCAGGAACCACGTGGAGAAGGCACCCACACTGAAAGTGCCTGGAGGGAACATTGGGGCTTCTTCTCAGTGTCTCTGACATAGGGTTTCACTGTCCCGGGAAAGTCTCTGCTAACACCCTGCAGAGCGCAGTGCCCAATATACAGAAACGTCTTGCGGTATCTCCTACAGGGAAAGTGCCAGGAGGGAATTGTCGAGCTTGTTCTCAGTGTCTCTGAGAATTGCTCTGATTATCCATGTGACCTCTTTGCTAAGACTCTCCAGAGAGACGTCCTCAAAACCAACACACATCTTGACATATCTCCCACATTGATCGCAGTGTCTCCAGGAACGGCATTCAAGGAGCCAGGAACTTTTCTCCCTACACTGTCCATTGAGTTGTCCTCAAAACCAATCTACATCCTGCTATATCTCCCACATGGAAAGTGCCAGGAGGGAAAAGTGGGGATTATGTTTAGACTTTCTCGGAACTGCTTCAAATCAACTAGATATCTTTGTGCTGTAAATCTCCCAACAGCCAAACGCAAATGCAGCAAACATCTCGCTGTATGTCCCACATCCAAAGTGCCAAGAGAGAGCTTGCTCTCCCTGTCTTTGAGTACTGTTTTCACTGTCCCGGTTACCTCTTTGCTAACATTCTCTTCAGAGCTGCAGTGAAACCAGGAACCACGTGGAGAAGGCACCCACACTGAAAGTGCCTGGAGGGAACATTGGGGCTTCTTCTCAGTGTCTCTGACATAGGGTTTCACTGTCCCGGGAAAGTCTCTGCAAACACCCTGCGGAGCGCAGTGCTCAATATACAGAGACTTTCTCGGAACTGCTTCAAATCAACTAGATATCTTTGTGCTGTAAATCTCCCAACAGCCAAACGCAAATGCAGCAAACATCTCGCTGTATGTCCCACATCCAAAGTGCCAAGAGAGTAATGTAGAGCTTGCTCTCCCTGTCTTTGAGTACTGTTTTCACTGTCCCGATGAGCTCTTTGCTAACATTCTCTTCAGAGCTGCAGTGAAACCAGGAACCACGTGGAGAAGGCACCCACACTGAAAGTGCCTGGAGGGAACATTGGGGCTTCTTCTCAGTGTCTCTGACCATAGGGTTTCACTGTCCCGGGAAAGTCTCTGCTAACACCCTGCAGAGCGCAGTGCCCAATATACAGAAACGTCTTGCGGTATCTCCTACAGGGAAAGTGCCAGGAGGGAATTGTCGAGCTTGTTCTCAGTGTCTCTGAGAATTGCTCTGATTATCCATGTGACCTCTTTGCTAAGACTCTCCAGAGAGACGTCCTCAAAACCAACACACATCTTGACATATCTCCCACATTGATCGCAGTTTCTCCAGGAACGGCATTCAAGGAGCCAGGAACTTTTCTCCCTACACTGTCCTTTGAGTTGGCCTCAAAACCAATATACATCCTGCTATATCTCCCACATGGAAAGTGCCAGGAGGGAAAAGTGGGGATTATGTTTAGACTTTCTCGGAACTGCTTCAAATCAACTAGATATCTTTGTGCTGTAAATCTCCCAACAGCCAAACGCAAATGCAGCAAACATCTCGCTGTATGTCCCACATCCAAAGTGCCAAGAGAGTAATGTAGAGCTTGCTCTCCCTGTCTTTGAGTACTGTTTTCACTGTCCCGATGAGCTCTTTGCTAACATTCTCTTCAGAGCTGCAGTGAAACCAGGAACCACGTGGAGAAGGCACCCACACTGAAAGTGCCTGGAGGGAACATTGGGGCTTCTTCTCAGTGTCTCTGACCATAGGGTTTCACTGTCCCGGGAAAGTCTCTGCTAACACCCTGCAGAGCGCAGTGCCCAATATACAGAAACGTCTTGCGGTATCTCCTACAGGGAAAGTGCCAGGAGGGAATTGTCGAGCTTGTTCTCAGTGTCTCTGAGAATTGCTCTGATTATCCATGTGACCTCTTTGCTAAGACTCTCCAGAGAGACGTCCTCAAAACCAACACACATCTTGACATATCTCCCACATTGATCGCAGTTTCTCCAGGAACGGCATTCAAGGAGCCAGGAACTTTTCTCCCTACACTGTCCATTGAGTTGTCCTCAAAACCAATCTACATCCTGCTATATCTCCCACATGGAAAGTGCCAGGAGGGAAAAGTGGGGATTATGTTTAGACTTTCTCGGAACTGCTTCAAATCAACTAGATATCTTTGTGCTGTAAATCTCCCAACAGCCAAACGCAAATGCAGCAAACATCTCGCTGTATGTCCCACATCCAAAGTGCCAAGAGAGTAATGTAGAGCTTGCTCTCCCTGTCTTTGAGTACTGTTTTCACTGTCCCGATGAGCTCTTTGCTAACATTCTCTTCAGAGCTGCAGTGAAACCAGGAACCACGTGGAGAAGGCACCCACACTGAAAGTGCCTGGAGGGAACATTGGGGCTTCTTCTCAGTGTCTCTGACATAGGGTTTCACTGTCCCGGGAAAGTCTCTGCAAACACCCTGCGGAGCGCAGTGCTCAATATACAGAGACTTTCTCGGAACTGCTTCAAATCAACTAGATATCTTTGTGCTGTAAATCTCCCAACAGCCAAACGCAAATGCAGCAAACATCTCGCTGTATGTCCCACATCCAAAGTGCCAAGACAGTAATGTAGAGCTTGCTCTCCCTGTCTTTGAGTACTGTTTTCACTCTCCCGGTTACCTCTTTGCTAACATTCTCTTCAGAGCTGCAGTGAAACCAGGAACCACGTGGAGAAGGCACCCACACTGAAAGTGCCTGGAGGGAACATTGGGGCTTCTTCTCAGTGTCTCTGACATAGGGTTTCACTGTCCCGGGAAAGTCTCTGCTAACACCCTGCAGAGCGCAGTGCCCAATATACAGAAACGTCTTGCGGTATCTCCTACAGGGAAAGTGCCAGGAGGGAATTGTCGAGCTTGTTCTCAGTGTCTCTGAGAATTGCTCTGATTATCCATGTGACCTCTTTGCTAAGACTCTCCAGAGAGACGTCCTCAAAACCAACACACATCTTGACATATCTCCCACATTGATCGCAGTGTCTCCAGGAACGGCATTCAAGGAGCCAGGAACTTTTCTCCCTACACTGTCCATTGAGTTGTCCTCAAAACCAATCTACATCCTGCTATATCTCCCACATGGAAAGTGCCAGGAGGGAAAAGTGGGGATTATGTTTAGACTTTCTCGGAACTGCTTCAAATCAACTAGATATCTTTGTGCTGTAAATCTCCCAACAGCCAAACGCAAATGCAGCAAACATCTCGCTGTATGTCCCACATCCAAAGTGCCAAGAGAGAGCTTGCTCTCCCTGTCTTTGAGTACTGTTTTCACTGTCCCGGTTACCTCTTTGCTAACATTCTCTTCAGAGCTGCAGTGAAACCAGGAACCACGTGGAGAAGGCACCCACACTGAAAGTGCCTGGAGGGAACATTGGGGCTTCTTCTCAGTGTCTCTGACATAGGGTTTCACTGTCCCGGGAAAGTCTCTGCAAACACCCTGCGGAGCGCAGTGCTCAATATACAGAGACTTTCTCGGAACTGCTTCAAATCAACTAGATATCTTTGTGCTGTAAATCTCCCAACAGCCAAACGCAAATGCAGCAAACATCTCGCTGTATGTCCCACATCCAAAGTGCCAAGAGAGTAATGTAGAGCTTGCTCTCCCTGTCTTTGAGTACTGTTTTCACTGTCCCGATGAGCTCTTTGCTAACATTCTCTTCAGAGCTGCAGTGAAACCAGGAACCACGTGGAGAAGGCACCCACACTGAAAGTGCCTGGAGGGAACATTGGGGCTTCTTCTCAGTGTCTCTGACCATAGGGTTTCACTGTCCCGGGAAAGTCTCTGCTAACACCCTGCAGAGCGCAGTGCCCAATATACAGAAACGTCTTGCGGTATCTCCTACAGGGAAAGTGCCAGGAGGGAATTGTCGAGCTTGTTCTCAGTGTCTCTGAGAATTGCTCTGATTATCCATGTGACCTCTTTGCTAAGACTCTCCAGAGAGACGTCCTCAAAACCAACACACATCTTGACATATCTCCCACATTGATCGCAGTTTCTCCAGGAACGGCATTCAAGGAGCCAGGAACTTTTCTCCCTACACTGTCCATTGAGTTGTCCTCAAAACCAATCTACATCCTGCTATATCTCCCACATGGAAAGTGCCAGGAGGGAAAAGTGGGGATTATGTTTAGACTTTCTCGGAACTGCTTCAAATCAACTAGATATCTTTGTGCTGTAAATCTCCCAACAGCCAAACGCAAATGCAGCAAACATCTCGCTGTATGTCCCACATCCAAAGTGCCAAGAGAGAGCTTGCTCTCCCTGTCTTTGAGACCTGTTTTCACTGTCCCGGTTACCTCTTTGCTAACATTCTCTTCAGAGCTGCAGTGAAACCAGGAACCACGTGGAGAAGGCACCCACACTGAAAGTGCCTGGAGGGAACATTGGGGCTTCTTCTCAGTGTCTCTGACATAGGGTTTCACTGTCCCGGGAAAGTCTCTGCTAACACCCTGCAGAGCGCAGTGCCCAATATACAGAAACGTCTTGCGGTATCTCCTACAGGGAAAGTGCCAGGAGGGAATTGTCGAGCTTGTTCTCAGTGTCTCTGAGAATTGCTCTGATTATCCATGTGACCTCTTTGCTAAGACTCTCCAGAGAGACGTCCTCAAAACCAACACACATCTTGACATATCTCCCACATTGATCGCAGTGTCTCCAGGAACGGCATTCAAGGAGCCAGGAACTTTTCTCCCTACACTGTCCATTGAGTTGTCCTCAAAACCAATCTACATCCTGCTATATCTCCCACATGGAAAGTGCCAGGAGGGAAAAGTGGGGATTATGTTTAGACTTTCTCGGAACTGCTTCAAATCAACTAGATATCTTTGTGCTGTAAATCTCCCAACAGCCAAACGCAAATGCAGCAAACATCTCGCTGTATGTCCCACATCCAAAGTGCCAAGAGAGAGCTTGCTCTCCCTGTCTTTGAGTACTCTTTTCACTGTCCCGGTTACCTCTTTGCTAACATTCTCTTCAGAGCTGCAGTGAAACCAGGAACCACGTGGAGAAGGCACCCACACTGAAAGTGCCTGGAGGGAACATTGGGGCTTCTTCTCAGTGTCTCTGACATAGGGTTTCACTGTCCCGGGAAAGTCTCTGCAAACACCCTGCGGAGCGCAGTGCTCAATATACAGAGACTTTCTCGGAACTGCTTCAAATCAACTAGATATCTTTGTGCTGTAAATCTCCCAACAGCCAAACGCAAATGCAGCAAACATCTCGCTGTATGTCCCACATCCAAAGTGCCAAGAGAGTAATGTAGAGCTTGCTCTCCCTGTCTTTGAGTACTGTTTTCACTGTCCCGATGAGCTCTTTGCTAACATTCTCTTCAGAGCTGCAGTGAAACCAGGAACCACGTGGAGAAGGCACCCACACTGAAAGTGCCTGGAGGGAACATTGGGGCTTCTTCTCAGTGTCTCTGACCATAGGGTTTCACTGTCCCGGGAAAGTCTCTGCTAACACCCTGCAGAGCGCAGTGCCCAATATACAGAAACGTCTTGCGGTATCTCCTACAGGGAAAGTGCCAGGAGGGAATTGTCGAGCTTGTTCTCAGTGTCTCTGAGAATTGCTCTGATTATCCATGTGACCTCTTTGCTAAGACTCTCCAGAGAGACGTCCTCAAAACCAACACACATCTTGACATATCTCCCACATTGATCGCAGTGTCTCCAGGAACGGCATTCAAGGAGCCAGGAACTTTTCTCCCTACACTGTCCATTGAGTTGTCCTCAAAACCAATCTACATCCTGCTATATCTCCCACATGGAAAGTGCCAGGAGGGAAAAGTGGGGATTATGTTTAGACTTTCTCGGAACTGCTTCAAATCAACTAGATATCTTTGTGCTGTAAATCTCCCAACAGCCAAACGCAAATGCAGCAAACATCTCGCTGTATGTCCCACATCCAAAGTGCCAAGAGAGAGCTTGCTCTCCCTGTCTTTGAGACCTGTTTTCACTGTCCCGGTTACCTCTTTGCTAACATTCTCTTCAGAGCTGCAGTGAAACCAGGAACCACGTGGAGAAGGCACCCACACTGAAAGTGCCTGGAGGGAACATTGGGGCTTCTTCTCAGTGTCTCTGACATAGGGTTTCACTGTCCCGGGAAAGTCTCTGCTAACACCCTGCAGAGCGCAGTGCCCAATATACAGAAACGTCTTGCGGTATCTCCTACAGGGAAAGTGCCAGGAGGGAATTGTCGAGCTTGTTCTCAGTGTCTCTGAGAATTGCTCTGATTATCCATGTGACCTCTTTGCTAAGACTCTCCAGAGAGACGTCCTCAAAACCAACACACATCTTGACATATCTCCCACATTGATCGCAGTGTCTCCAGGAACGGCATTCAAGGAGCCAGGAACTTTTCTCCCTACACTGTCCATTGAGTTGTCCTCAAAACCAATCTACATCCTGCTATATCTCCCACATGGAAAGTGCCAGGAGGGAAAAGTGGGGATTATGTTTAGACTTTCTCGGAACTGCTTCAAATCAACTAGATATCTTTGTGCTGTAAATCTCCCAACAGCCAAACGCAAATGCAGCAAACATCTCGCTGTATGTCCCACATCCAAAGTGCCAAGAGAGAGCTTGCTCTCCCTGTCTTTGAGTACTGTTTTCACTGTCCCGGTTACCTCTTTGCTAACATTCTCTTCAGAGCTGCAGTGAAACCAGGAACCACGTGGAGAAGGCACCCACACTGAAAGTGCCTGGAGGGAACATTGGGGCTTCTTCTCAGTGTCTCTGACATAGGGTTTCACTGTCCCGGGAAAGTCTCTGCAAACACCCTGCGGAGCGCAGTGCTCAATATACAGAGACTTTCTCGGAACTGCTTCAAATCAACTAGATATCTTTGTGCTGTAAATCTCCCAACAGCCAAACGCAAATGCAGCAAACATCTCGCTGTATGTCCCACATCCAAAGTGCCAAGAGAGTAATGTAGAGCTTGCTCTCCCTGTCTTTGAGTACTGTTTTCACTGTCCCGATGAGCTCTTTGCTAACATTCTCTTCAGAGCTGCAGTGAAACCAGGAACCACGTGGAGAAGGCACCCACACTGAAAGTGCCTGGAGGGAACATTGGGGCTTCTTCTCAGTGTCTCTGACCATAGGGTTTCACTGTCCCGGGAAAGTCTCTGCTAACACCCTGCAGAGCGCAGTGCCCAATATACAGAAACGTCTTGCGGTATCTCCTACAGGGAAAGTGCCAGGAGGGAATTGTCGAGCTTGTTCTCAGTGTCTCTGAGAATTGCTCTGATTATCCATGTGACCTCTTTGCTAAGACTCTCCAGAGAGACGTCCTCAAAACTAACACACATCTTGACATATCTCCCACATTGATCGCAGTTTCTCCAGGAACGGCATTCAAGGAGCCAGGAACTTTTCTCCCTACACTGTCCTTTGAGTTGGCCTCAAAACCAATCTACATCCTGCTATATCTCCCACATGGAAAGTGCCAGGAGGGAAAAGTGGGGATTATGTTTAGACTTTCTCGGAACTGCTTCAAATCAACTAGATATCTTTGTGCTGTAAATCTCCCAACAGCCAAACGCAAATGCAGCAAACATCTCGCTGTATGTCCCACATCCAAAGTGCCAAGAGAGAGCTTGCTCTCCCTGTCTTTGAGTACTGTTTTCACTGTCCCGATGAGCTCTTTGCTAACATTCTCTTCAGAGCTGCAGTGAAACCAGGAACCACGTGGAGAAGGCACCCACACTGAAAGTGCCTGGAGGGAACATTGGGGCTTCTTCTCAGTGTCTCTGACCATAGGGTTTCACTGTCCCGGGAAAGTCTCTGCTAACACCCTGCAGAGCACAGTGCCCAATATACAGAAACGTCTTGCGGTATCTCCTACAGGGAAAGTGCCAGGAGGGAATTGTCGAGCTTCTTCTCAGTGTCTCTGAGAATTGCTCTGATTATCCATGTGACCTCTTTGCTAAGACTCTCCAGAGAGACGTCCTCAAAACCAACACACATCTTGACATATCTCCCACATTGATCGCAGTTTCTCCAGGAACGGCATTCAAGGAGCCAGGAACTTTTCTCCCTACACTGTCCTTTGAGTTGGCCTCAAAACCAATCTACATCCTGCTATATCTCCCACATGGAAAGTGCCAGGAGGGAAAAGTGGGGATTATGTTTAGACTTTCTCGGAACTGCTTCAAATCAACTAGATATCTTTGTGCTGTAAATCTCCCAACAGCCAAACGCAAATGCAGCAAACATCTCGCTGTATGTCCCACATCCAAAGTGCCAAGAGAGAGCTTGCTCTCCCTGTCTTTGAGACCTGTTTTCACTGTCCCGGTTACCTCTTTGCTAACATTCTCTTCAGAGCTGCAGTGAAACCAGGAACCACGTGGAGAAGGCACCCACACTGAAAGTGCCTGGAGGGAACATTGGGGCTTCTTCTCAGTGTCTCTGACATAGGGTTTCACTGTCCCGGGAAAGTCTCTGCTAACACCCTGCAGAGCGCAGTGCCCAATATACAGAAACGTCTTGCGGTATCTCCTACAGGGAAAGTGCCAGGAGGGAATTGTCGAGCTTCTTCTCAGTGTCTCTGAGAATTGCTCTGATTATCCGTGTGACCTCTTTACCAACACACATCTTGACATATCTCCCACATTGATCGCAGTGTCTCCAGGAACGGCATTCAAGGAGCCAGGAACTTTTCTCCCTACACTGTCCATTGAGTTGTCCTCAAAACCAATCTACATCCTGCTATATCTCCCACATGGAAAGTGCCAGGAGGGAAAAGTGGGGATTATGTTTAGACTTTCTCGGAACTGCTTCAAATCAACTAGATATCTTTGTGCTGTAAATCTCCCAACAGCCAAACGCAAATGCAGCAAACATCTCGCTGTATGTCCCACATCCAAAGTGCCAAGAGAGAGCTTGCTCTCCCTGTCTTTGAGTACTGTTTTCACTGTCCCGGTTACCTCTTTGCTAACATTCTCTTCAGAGCTGCAGTGAAACCAGGAACCACGTGGAGAAGGCACCCACACTGAAAGTGCCTGGAGGGAACATTGGGGCTTCTTCTCAGTGTCTCTGACCATAGGGTTTCACTGTCCCGGGAAAGTCTCTGCTAACACCCTGCAGAGCGCAGTGCCCAATATACAGAAACGTCTTGCGGTATCTCCTACAGGGAAAGTGCCAGGAGGGAATTGTCGAGCTTCTTCTCAGTGTCTCTGAGAATTGCTCTGATTATCCGTGTGACCTCTTTACCAACACACATCTTGACATATCTCCCACATTGATCGCAGTGTCTCCAGGAACGGCATTCAAGGAGCCAGGAACTTTTCTCCCTACACTGTCCATTGAGTTGTCCTCAAAACCAATCTACATCCTGCTATATCTCCCACATGGAAAGTGCCAGGAGGGAAAAGTGGGGATTATGTTTAGACTTTCTCGGAACTGCTTCAAATCAACTAGATATCTTTGTGCTGTAAATCTCCCAACAGCCAAACGCAAATGCAGCAAACATCTCGCTGTATGTCCCACATCCAAAGTGCCAAGAGAGAGCTTGCTCTCCCTGTCTTTGAGTACTGTTTTCACTGTCCCGGTTACCTCTTTGCTAACATTCTCTTCAGAGCTGCAGTGAAACCAGGAACCACGTGGAGAAGGCACCCACACTGAAAGTGCCTGGAGGGAACATTGGGGCTTCTTCTCAGTGTCTCTGACCATAGGGTTTCACTGTCCCGGGAAAGTCTCTGCTAACACCCTGCAGAGCGCAGTGCCCAATATACAGAAACGTCTTGCGGTATCTCCTACAGGGAAAGTGCCAGGAGGGAATTGTCGAGCTTGTTCTCAGTGTCTCTGAGAATTGCTCTGATTATCCATGTGACCTCTTTGCTAAGACTCTCCAGAGAGACGTCCTCAAAACCAACACACATCTTGACATATCTCCCACATTGATCGCAGTTTCTCCAGGAACGGCATTCAAGGAGCCAGGAACTTTTCTCCCTACACTGTCCTTTGAGTTGGCCTCAAAACCAATCTACATCCTGCTATATCTCCCACATGGAAAGTGCCAGGAGGGAAAAGTGGGGATTATGTTTAGACTTTCTCGGAACTGCTTCAAATCAACTAGATATCTTTGTGCTGTAAATCTCCCAACAGCCAAACGCAAATGCAGCAAACATCTCGCTGTATGTCCCACATCCAAAGTGCCAAGAGAGAGCTTGCTCTCCCTGTCTTTGAGTACTGTTTTCACTGTCCCGGTTACCTCTTTGCTAACATTCTCTTCAGAGCTGCAGTGAAACCAGGAACCACGTGGAGAAGGCATCCACACTGAAAGTGCCTGGAGGGAACATTGGGGCTTCTTCTCAGTGTCTCTGACATAGGGTTTCACTGTCCCGGGAAAGTCTCTGCAAACACCCTGCGGAGCGCAGTGCTCAATATACAGAGACTTTCTCGGAACTGCTTCAAATCAACTAGATATCTTTGTGCTGTAAATCTCCCAACAGCCAAACGCAAATGCAGCAAACATCTCGCTGTATGTCCCACATCCAAAGTGCCAAGAGAGTAATGTAGAGCTTGCTCTCCCTGTCTTTGAGTACTGTTTTCACTGTCCCGATGAGCTCTTTGCTAACATTCTCTTCAGAGCTGCAGTGAAACCAGGAACCACGTGGAGAAGGCACCCACACTGAAAGTGCCTGGAGGGAACATTGGGGCTTCTTCTCAGTGTCTCTGACCATAGGGTTTCACTGTCCCGGGAAAGTCTCTGCTAACACCCTGCAGAGCGCAGTGCCCAATATACAGAAACGTCTTGCGGTATCTCCTACAGGGAAAGTGCCAGGAGGGAATTGTCGAGCTTGTTCTCAGTGTCTCTGAGAATTGCTCTGATTATCCATGTGACCTCTTTGCTAAGACTCTCCAGAGAGACGTCCTCAAAACCAACACACATCTTGACATATCTCCCACATTGATCGCAGTTTCTCCAGGAACGGCATTCAAGGAGCCAGGAACTTTTCTCCCTACACTGTCCTTTGAGTTGGCCTCAAAACCAATCTACATCCTGCTATATCTCCCACATGGAAAGTGCCAGGAGGGAAAAGTGGGGATTATGTTTAGACTTTCTCGGAACTGCTTCAAATCAACTAGATATCTTTGTGCTGTAAATCTCCCAACAGCCAAACGCAAATGCAGCAAACATCTCGCTGTATGTCCCACATCCAAAGTGCCAAGAGAGTAATGTAGAGCTTGCTCTCCCGGTCTTTGAGTACTGTTTTCACTGTCCCGATGAGCTCTTTGCTAACATTCTCTTCAGAGCTGCAGTGAAACCAGGAACCACGTGGAGAAGGCACCCACACTGAAAGTGCCTGGAGGGAACATTGGGGCTTCTTCTCAGTGTCTCTGACCATAGGGTTTCACTGTCCCGGGAAAGTCTCTGCTAACACCCTGCAGAGCGCAGTGCCCAATATACAGAAACGTCTTGC
Organism: Chroicocephalus ridibundus; assembly: GCF_963924245.1. NCBI lineage: Eukaryota > Metazoa > Chordata > Aves > Charadriiformes > Laridae > Chroicocephalus > Chroicocephalus ridibundus. The sequence continues at coordinate 783,008 of NW_026961187.1, forward strand.
GGTATCTCCTACAGGGAAAGTGCCAGGAGGGAATTGTCGAGCTTGTTCTCAGTGTCTCTGAGAATTGCTCTGATTATCCATGTGACCTCTTTGCTAAGACTCTCCAGAGAGACGTCCTCAAAACCAACACACATCTTGACATATCTCCCACATTGATCGCAGTGTCTCCAGGAACGGCATTCAAGGAGCCAGGAACTTTTCTCCCTACACTGTCCTTTGAGTTGGCCTCAAAACCAATCTACATCCTGCTATATCTCCCACATGGAAAGTGCCAGGAGGGAAAAGTGGGGATTATGTTTAGACTTTCTCGGAACTGCTTCAAATCAACTAGATATCTTTGTGCTGTAAATCTCCCAACAGCCAAACGCAAATGCAGCAAACATCTCGCTGTATGTCCCACATACAAAGTGCCAAGAGAGAGCTTGCTCTCCCTGTCTTTGAGTACTGTTTTCACTGTCCCGATGAGCTCTTTGCTAACATTCTCTTCAGAGCTGCAGTGAAACCAGGAACCACGTGGAGAAGGCACCCACACTGAAAGTGCCTGGAGGGAACATTGGGGCTTCTTCTCAGTGTCTCTGACCATAGGGTTTCACTGTCCCGGGAAAGTCTCTGCTAACACCCTGCAGAGCACAGTGCCCAATATACAGAAACGTCTTGCGGTATCTCCTACAGGGAAAGTGCCAGGAGGGAATTGTCGAGCTTCTTCTCAGTGTCTCTGAGAATTGCTCTGATTATCCATGTGACCTCTTTGCTAAGACTCTCCAGAGAGACGTCCTCAAAACCAACACACATCTTGACATATCTCCCACATTGATCGCAGTTTCTCCAGGAACGGCATTCAAGGAGCCAGGAACTTTTCTCCCTACACTGTCCTTTGAGTTGGCCTCAAAACCAATCTACATCCTGCTATATCTCCCACATGGAAAGTGCCAGGAGGGAAAAGTGGGGATTATGTTTAGACTTTCTCGGAACTGCTTCAAATCAACTAGATATCTTTGTGCTGTAAATCTCCCAACAGCCAAACGCAAATGCAGCAAACATCTCGCTGTATGTCCCACATCCAAAGTGCCAAGAGAGAGCTTGCTCTCCCTGTCTTTGAGACCTGTTTTCACTGTCCCGGTTACCTCTTTGCTAACATTCTCTTCAGAGCTGCAGTGAAACCAGGAACCACGTGGAGAAGGCACCCACACTGAAAGTGCCTGGAGGGAACATTGGGGCTTCTTCTCAGTGTCTCTGACATAGGGTTTCACTGTCCCGGGAAAGTCTCTGCTAACACCCTGCAGAGCGCAGTGCCCAATATACAGAAACGTCTTGCGGTATCTCCTACAGGGAAAGTGCCAGGAGGGAATTGTCGAGCTTCTTCTCAGTGTCTCTGAGAATTGCTCTGATTATCCGTGTGACCTCTTTACCAACACACATCTTGACATATCTCCCACATTGATCGCAGTGTCTCCAGGAACGGCATTCAAGGAGCCAGGAACTTTTCTCCCTACACTGTCCATTGAGTTGTCCTCAAAACCAATCTACATCCTGCTATATCTCCCACATGGAAAGTGCCAGGAGGGAAAAGTGGGGATTATGTTTAGACTTTCTCGGAACTGCTTCAAATCAACTAGATATCTTTGTGCTGTAAATCTCCCAACAGCCAAACGCAAATGCAGCAAACATCTCGCTGTATGTCCCACATCCAAAGTGCCAAGAGAGAGCTTGCTCTCCCTGTCTTTGAGTACTGTTTTCACTGTCCCGGTTACCTCTTTGCTAACATTCTCTTCAGAGCTGCAGTGAAACCAGGAACCACGTGGAGAAGGCACCCACACTGAAAGTGCCTGGAGGGAACATTGGGGCTTCTTCTCAGTGTCTCTGACCATAGGGTTTCACTGTCCCGGGAAAGTCTCTGCTAACACCCTGCAGAGCGCAGTGCCCAATATACAGAAACGTCTTGCGGTATCTCCTACAGGGAAAGTGCCAGGAGGGAATTGTCGAGCTTGTTCTCAGTGTCTCTGAGAATTGCTCTGATTATCCATGTGACCTCTTTGCTAAGACTCTCCAGAGAGACGTCCTCAAAACCAACACACATCTTGACATATCTCCCACATTGATCGCAGTTTCTCCAGGAACGGCATTCAAGGAGCCAGGAACTTTTCTCCCTACACTGTCCTTTGAGTTGGCCTCAAAACCAATCTACATCCTGCTATATCTCCCACATGGAAAGTGCCAGGAGGGAAAAGTGGGGATTATGTTTAGACTTTCTCGGAACTGCTTCAAATCAACTAGATATCTTTGTGCTGTAAATCTCCCAACAGCCAAACGCAAATGCAGCAAACATCTCGCTGTATGTCCCACATCCAAAGTGCCAAGAGAGAGCTTGCTCTCCCTGTCTTTGAGACCTGTTTTCACTGTCCCGGTTACCTCTTTGCTAACATTCTCTTCAGAGCTGCAGTGAAACCAGGAACCACGTGGAGAAGGCACCCACACTGAAAGTGCCTGGAGGGAACATTGGGGCTTCTTCTCAGTGTCTCTGACATAGGGTTTCACTGTCCCGGGAAAGTCTCTGCTAACACCCTGCAGAGCGCAGTGCCCAATATACAGAAACGTCTTGCGGTATCTCCTACAGGGAAAGTGCCAGGAGGGAATTGTCGAGCTTCTTCTCAGTGTCTCTGAGAATTGCTCTGATTATCCGTGTGACCTCTTTACCAACACACATCTTGACATATCTCCCACATTGATCGCAGTGTCTCCAGGAACGGCATTCAAGGAGCCAGGAACTTTTCTCCCTACACTGTCCATTGAGTTGTCCTCAAAACCAATCTACATCCTGCTATATCTCCCACATGGAAAGTGCCAGGAGGGAAAAGTGGGGATTATGTTTAGACTTTCTCGGAACTGCTTCAAATCAACTAGATATCTTTGTGCTGTAAATCTCCCAACAGCCAAACGCAAATGCAGCAAACATCTCGCTGTATGTCCCACATCCAAAGTGCCAAGAGAGAGCTTGCTCTCCCTGTCTTTGAGTACTGTTTTCACTGTCCCGGTTACCTCTTTGCTAACATTCTCTTCAGAGCTGCAGTGAAACCAGGAACCACGTGGAGAAGGCACCCACACTGAAAGTGCCTGGAGGGAACATTGGGGCTTCTTCTCAGTGTCTCTGACCATAGGGTTTCACTGTCCCGGGAAAGTCTCTGCTAACACCCTGCAGAGCGCAGTGCCCAATATACAGAAACGTCTTGCGGTATCTCCTACAGGGAAAGTGCCAGGAGGGAATTGTCGAGCTTGTTCTCAGTGTCTCTGAGAATTGCTCTGATTATCCATGTGACCTCTTTGCTAAGACTCTCCAGAGAGACGTCCTCAAAACCAACACACATCTTGACATATCTCCCACATTGATCGCAGTTTCTCCAGGAACGGCATTCAAGGAGCCAGGAACTTTTCTCCCTACACTGTCCTTTGAGTTGGCCTCAAAACCAATCTACATCCTGCTATATCTCCCACATGGAAAGTGCCAGGAGGGAAAAGTGGGGATTATGTTTAGACTTTCTCGGAACTGCTTCAAATCAACTAGATATCTTTGTGCTGTAAATCTCCCAACAGCCAAACGCAAATGCAGCAAACATCTCGCTGTATGTCCCACATCCAAAGTGCCAAGAGAGAGCTTGCTCTCCCTGTCTTTGAGCACTGTTTTCACTGTCCCGGTTACCTCTTTGCTAACATTCTCTTCAGAGCTGCAGTGAAACCAGGAACCACGTGGAGAAGGCACCCACACTGGAAGTGCCTGGAGGGAACATTGGGTCTTCTTCTCAGTGTCTCTGACCATAGGGTTTCACTGTCCCGGGAAAGTCTCTGCTAACACCCTGCAGAGCGCAGTGCCCAATATACAGAAACGTCTTGCGGTATCTCCTACAGGGAAAGTGCCAGGAGGGAATTGTCGAGCTTGTTCTCAGTGTCTCTGAGAATTGCTCTGATTATCCGTGTGACCTCTTTACCAACACACATCTTGACATATCTCCCACATTGATCGCAGTGTCTCCAGGAACGGCATTCAAGGAGCCAGGAACTTTTCTCCCTACACTGTCCATTGAGTTGTCCTCAAAACCAATCTACATCCTGCTATATCTCCCACATGGAAAGTGCCAGGAGGGAAAAGTGGGGATTATGTTTAGACTTTCTCGGAACTGCTTCAAATCAACTAGATATCTTTGTGCTGTAAATCTCCCAACAGCCAAACGCAAATGCAGCAAACATCTCGCTGTATGTCCCACATCCAAAGTGCCAAGAGAGTAATGTAGAGCTTGCTCTCCCTGTCTTTGAGTACTGTTTTCACTGTCCCGATGAGCTCTTTGCTAACATTCTCTTCAGAGCTGCAGTGAAACCAGGAACCACGTGGAGAAGGCACCCACACTGAAAGTGCCTGGAGGGAACATTGGGGCTTCTTCTCAGTGTCTCTGACCATAGGGTTTCACTGTCCCGGGAAAGTCTCTGCTAACACCCTGCAGAGCGCAGTGCCCAATATACAGAAACGTCTTGCGGTATCTCCTACAGGGAAAGTGCCAGGAGGGAATTGTCGAGCTTCTTCTCAGTGTCTCTGAGAATTGCTCTGATTATCCATGTGACCTCTTTGCTAAGACTCTCCAGAGAGACGTCCTCAAAACCAACACACATCTTGACATATCTCCCACATTGATCGCAGTGTCTCCAGGAACGGCATTCAAGGAGCCAGGAACTTTTCTCCCTACACTGTCCATTGAGTTGTCCTCAAAACCAATCTACATCCTGCTATATCTCCCACATGGAAAGTGCCAGGAGGGAAAAGTGGGGATTATGTTTAGACTTTCTCGGAACTGCTTCAAATCAACTAGATATCTTTGTGCTGTAAATCTCCCAACAGCCAAACGCAAATGCAGCAAACATCTCGCTGTATGTCCCACATCCAAAGTGCCAAGAGAGAGCTTGCTCTCCCTGTCTTTGAGCACTGTTTTCACTGTCCCGGTTACCTCTTTGCTAACATTCTCTTCAGAGCTGCAGTGAAACCAGGAACCACGTGGAGAAGGCACCCACACTGGAAGTGCCTGGAGGGAACATTGGGGCTTCTTCTCAGTGTCTCTGACCATAGGGTTTCACTGTCCCGGGAAAGTCTCTGCTAACACCCTGCAGAGCGCAGTGCCCAATATACAGAAACGTCTTGCGGTATCTCCTACAGGGAAAGTGCCAGGAGGGAATTGTCGAGCTTGTTCTCAGTGTCTCTGAGAATTGCTCTGATTATCCGTGTGACCTCTTTACCAATACACATCTTGACATATCTCCCACATTGATCGCAGTGTCTCCAGGAACGGCATTCAAGGAGCCAGGAACTTTTCTCCCTACACTGTCCATTGAGTTGTCCTCAAAACCAATCTACATCCTGCTATATCTCCCACATGGAAAGTGCCAGGAGGGAAAAGTGGGGATTATGTTTAGACTTTCTCGGAACTGCTTCAAATCAACTAGATATCTTTGTGCTGTAAATCTCCCAACAGCCAAACGCAAATGCAGCAAACATCTCGCTGTATGTCCCACATCCAAAGTGCCAAGAGAGAGCTTGCTCTCCCTGTCTTTGAGACCTGTTTTCACTGTCCCGGTTACCTCTTTGCTAACATTCTCTTCAGAGCTGCAGTGAAACCAGGAACCACGTGGAGAAGGCACCCACACTGAAAGTGCCTGGAGGGAACATTGGGGCTTCTTCTCAGTGTCTCTGACATAGGGTTTCACTGTCCCGGGAAAGTCTCTGCTAACACCCTGCAGAGCGCAGTGCCCAATATACAGAAACGTCTTGCGGTATCTCCTACAGGGAAAGTGCCAGGAGGGAATTGTCGAGCTTCTTCTCAGTGTCTCTGAGAATTGCTCTGATTATCCGTGTGACCTCTTTACCAACACACATCTTGACATATCTCCCACATTGATCGCAGTGTCTCCAGGAACGGCATTCAAGGAGCCAGGAACTTTTCTCCCTACACTGTCCATTGAGTTGTCCTCAAAACCAATCTACATCCTGCTATATCTCCCACATGGAAAGTGCCAGGAGGGAAAAGTGGGGATTATGTTTAGACTTTCTCGGAACTGCTTCAAATCAACTAGATATCTTTGTGCTGTAAATCTCCCAACAGCCAAACGCAAATGCAGCAAACATCTCGCTGTATGTCCCACATCCAAAGTGCCAAGAGAGAGCTTGCTCTCCCTGTCTTTGAGTACTGTTTTCACTGTCCCGGTTACCTCTTTGCTAACATTCTCTTCAGAGCTGCAGTGAAACCAGGAACCACGTGGAGAAGGCACCCACACTGAAAGTGCCTGGAGGGAACATTGGGGCTTCTTCTCAGTGTCTCTGACCATAGGGTTTCACTGTCCCGGGAAAGTCTCTGCTAACACCCTGCAGAGCGCAGTGCCCAATATACAGAAACGTCTTGCGGTATCTCCTACAGGGAAAGTGCCAGGAGGGAATTGTCGAGCTTGTTCTCAGTGTCTCTGAGAATTGCTCTGATTATCCATGTGACCTCTTTGCTAAGACTCTCCAGAGAGACGTCCTCAAAACCAACACACATCTTGACATATCTCCCACATTGATCGCAGTTTCTCCAGGAACGGCATTCAAGGAGCCAGGAACTTTTCTCCCTACACTGTCCTTTGAGTTGGCCTCAAAACCAATCTACATCCTGCTATATCTCCCACATGGAAAGTGCCAGGAGGGAAAAGTGGGGATTATGTTTAGACTTTCTCGGAACTGCTTCAAATCAACTAGATATCTTTGTGCTGTAAATCTCCCAACAGCCAAACGCAAATGCAGCAAACATCTCGCTGTATGTCCCACATCCAAAGTGCCAAGAGAGAGCTTGCTCTCCCTGTCTTTGAGACCTGTTTTCACTGTCCCGGTTACCTCTTTGCTAACATTCTCTTCAGAGCTGCAGTGAAACCAGGAACCACGTGGAGAAGGCACCCACACTGAAAGTGCCTGGAGGGAACATTGGGGCTTCTTCTCAGTGTCTCTGACATAGGGTTTCACTGTCCCGGGAAAGTCTCTGCTAACACCCTGCAGAGCGCAGTGCCCAATATACAGAAACGTCTTGCGGTATCTCCTACAGGGAAAGTGCCAGGAGGGAATTGTCGAGCTTGTTCTCAGTGTCTCTGAGAATTGCTCTGATTATCCGTGTGACCTCTTTACCAACACACATCTTGACATATCTCCCACATTGATCGCAGTGTCTCCAGGAACGGCATTCAAGGAGCCAGGAACTTTTCTCCCTACACTGTCCATTGAGTTGTCCTCAAAACCAATCTACATCCTGCTATATCTCCCACATGGAAAGTGCCAGGAGGGAAAAGTGGGGATTATGTTTAGACTTTCTCGGAACTGCTTCAAATCAACTAGATATCTTTGTGCTGTAAATCTCCCAACAGCCAAACGCAAATGCAGCAAACATCTCGCTGTATGTCCCACATCCAAAGTGCCAAGAGAGAGCTTGCTCTCCCTGTCTTTGAGTACTGTTTTCACTGTCCCGGTTACCTCTTTGCTAACATTCTCTTCAGAGCTGCAGTGAAACCAGGAACCACGTGGAGAAGGCACCCACACTGAAAGTGCCTGGAGGGAACATTGGGGCTTCTTCTCAGTGTCTCTGACCATAGGGTTTCACTGTCCCGGGAAAGTCTCTGCTAACACCCTGCAGAGCGCAGTGCCCAATATACAGAAACGTCTTGCGGTATCTCCTACAGGGAAAGTGCCAGGAGGGAATTGTCGAGCTTGTTCTCAGTGTCTCTGAGAATTGCTCTGATTATCCATGTGACCTCTTTGCTAAGACTCTCCAGAGAGACGTCCTCAAAACCAACACACATCTTGACATATCTCCCACATTGATCGCAGTTTCTCCAGGAACGGCATTCAAGGAGCCAGGAACTTTTCTCCCTACACTGTCCTTTGAGTTGGCCTCAAAACCAATCTACATCCTGCTATATCTCCCACATGGAAAGTGCCAGGAGGGAAAAGTGGGGATTATGTTTAGACTTTCTCGGAACTGCTTCAAATCAACTAGATATCTTTGTGCTGTAAATCTCCCAACAGCCAAACGCAAATGCAGCAAACATCTCGCTGTATGTCCCACATCCAAAGTGCCAAGAGAGAGCTTGCTCTCCCTGTCTTTGAGCACTGTTTTCACTGTCCCGGTTACCTCTTTGCTAACATTCTCTTCAGAGCTGCAGTGAAACCAGGAACCACGTGGAGAAGGCACCCACACTGGAAGTGCCTGGAGGGAACATTGGGGCTTCTTCTCAGTGTCTCTGACCATAGGGTTTCACTGTCCCGGGAAAGTCTCTGCTAACACCCTGCAGAGCGCAGTGCCCAATATACAGAAACGTCTTGCGGTATCTCCTACAGGGAAAGTGCCAGGAGGGAATTGTCGAGCTTGTTCTCAGTGTCTCTGAGAATTGCTCTGATTATCCGTGTGACCTCTTTACCAACACACATCTTGACATATCTCCCACATTGATCGCAGTGTCTCCAGGAACGGCATTCAAGGAGCCAGGAACTTTTCTCCCTACACTGTCCATTGAGTTGTCCTCAAAACCAATCTACATCCTGCTATATCTCCCACATGGAAAGTGCCAGGAGGGAAAAGTGGGGATTATGTTTAGACTTTCTCGGAACTGCTTCAAATCAACTAGATATCTTTGTGCTGTAAATCTCCCAACAGCCAAACGCAAATGCAGCAAACATCTCGCTGTATGTCCCACATCCAAAGTGCCAAGAGAGTAATGTAGAGCTTGCTCTCCCTGTCTTTGAGTACTGTTTTCACTGTCCCGATGAGCTCTTTGCTAACATTCTCTTCAGAGCTGCAGTGAAACCAGGAACCACGTGGAGAAGGCACCCACACTGAAAGTGCCTGGAGGGAACATTGGGGCTTCTTCTCAGTGTCTCTGACCATAGGGTTTCACTGTCCCGGGAAAGTCTCTGCTAACACCCTGCAGAGCGCAGTGCCCAATATACAGAAACGTCTTGCGGTATCTCCTACAGGGAAAGTGCCAGGAGGGAATTGTCGAGCTTCTTCTCAGTGTCTCTGAGAATTGCTCTGATTATCCATGTGACCTCTTTGCTAAGACTCTCCAGAGAGACGTCCTCAAAACCAACACACATCTTGACATATCTCCCACATTGATCGCAGTGTCTCCAGGAACGGCATTCAAGGAGCCAGGAACTTTTCTCCCTACACTGTCCATTGAGTTGTCCTCAAAACCAATCTACATCCTGCTATATCTCCCACATGGAAAGTGCCAGGAGGGAAAAGTGGGGATTATGTTTAGACTTTCTCGGAACTGCTTCAAATCAACTAGATATCTTTGTGCTGTAAATCTCCCAACAGCCAAACGCAAATGCAGCAAACATCTCGCTGTATGTCCCACATCCAAAGTGCCAAGAGAGAGCTTGCTCTCCCTGTCTTTGAGCACTGTTTTCACTGTCCCGGTTACCTCTTTGCTAACATTCTCTTCAGAGCTGCAGTGAAACCAGGAACCACGTGGAGAAGGCACCCACACTGGAAGTGCCTGGAGGGAACATTGGGGCTTCTTCTCAGTGTCTCTGACCATAGGGTTTCACTGTCCCGGGAAAGTCTCTGCTAACACCCTGCAGAGCGCAGTGCCCAATATACAGAAACGTCTTGCGGTATCTCCTACAGGGAAAGTGCCAGGAGGGAATTGTCGAGCTTGTTCTCAGTGTCTCTGAGAATTGCTCTGATTATCCGTGTGACCTCTTTACCAATACACATCTTGACATATCTCCCACATTGATCGCAGTGTCTCCAGGAACGGCATTCAAGGAGCCAGGAACTTTTCTCCCTACACTGTCCATTGAGTTGTCCTCAAAACCAATCTACATCCTGCTATATCTCCCACATGGAAAGTGCCAGGAGGGAAAAGTGGGGATTATGTTTAGACTTTCTCGGAACTGCTTCAAATCAACTAGATATCTTTGTGCTGTAAATCTCCCAACAGCCAAACGCAAATGCAGCAAACATCTCGCTGTATGTCCCACATCCAAAGTGCCAAGAGAGTAATGTAGAGCTTGCTCTCCCTGTCTTTGAGTACTGTTTTCACTGTCCCGATGAGCTCTTTGCTAACATTCTCTTCAGAGCTGCAGTGAAACCAGGAACCACGTGGAGAAGGCACCCACACTGAAAGTGCCTGGAGGGAACATTGGGGCTTCTTCTCAGTGTCTCTGACCATAGGGTTTCACTGTCCCGGGAAAGTCTCTGCTAACACCCTGCAGAGCGCAGTGCCCAATATACAGAAACGTCTTGCGGTATCTCCTACAGGGAAAGTGCCAGGAGGGAATTGTCGAGCTTCTTCTCAGTGTCTCTGAGAATTGCTCTGATTATCCATGTGACCTCTTTGCTAAGACTCTCCAGAGAGACGTCCTCAAAACCAACACACATCTTGACATATCTCCCACATTGATCGCAGTGTCTCCAGGAACGGCATTCAAGGAGCCAGGAACTTTTCTCCCTACACTGTCCATTGAGTTGTCCTCAAAACCAATCTACATCCTGCTATATCTCCCACATGGAAAGTGCCAGGAGGGAAAAGTGGGGATTATGTTTAGACTTTCTCGGAACTGCTTCAAATCAACTAGATATCTTTGTGCTGTAAATATCCCAACAGCCAAACGCAAATGCAGCAAACATCTCGCTGTATGTCCCACATCCAAAGTGCCAAGAGAGAGCTTGCTCTCCCTGTCTTTGAGTACTGTTTTCACTGTCCCGGTTACCTCTTTGCTAACATTCTCTTCAGAGCTGCAGTGAAACCAGGAACCACGTGGAGAAGGCACCCACACTGAAAGTGCCTGGAGGGAACATTGGGGCTTCTTCTCAGTGTCTCTGACATAGGGTTTCACTGTCCCGGGAAAGTCTCTGCAAACACCCTGCGGAGCGCAGTGCTCAATATACAGAGACTTTCTCGGAACTGCTTCAAATCAACTAGATATCTTTGTGCTGTAAATCTCCCAACAGCCAAACGCAAATGCAGCAAACATCTCGCTGTATGTCCCACATCCAAAGTGCCAAGAGAGTAATGTAGAGCTTGCTCTCCCTGTCTTTGAGTACTGTTTTCACTGTCCCGATGAGCTCTTTGCTAACATTCTCTTCAGAGCTGCAGTGAAACCAGGAACCACGTGGAGAAGGCACCCACACTGAAAGTGCCTGGAGGGAACATTGGGGCTTCTTCTCAGTGTCTCTGACCATAGGGTTTCACTGTCCCGGGAAAGTCTCTGCTAACACCCTGCAGAGCGCAGTGCCCAATATACAGAAACGTCTTGCGGTATCTCCTACAGGGAAAGTGCCAGGAGGGAATTGTCGAGCTTCTTCTCAGTGTCTCTGAGAATTGCTCTGATTATCCATGTGACCTCTTTGCTAAGACTCTCCAGAGAGACGTCCTCAAAACCAACACACATCTTGACATATCTCCCACATTGATCGCAGTGTCTCCAGGAACGGCATTCAAGGAGCCAGGAACTTTTCTCCCTACACTGTCCATTGAGTTGTCCTCAAAACCAATCTACATCCTGCTATATCTCCCACATGGAAAGTGCCAGGAGGGAAAAGTGGGGATTATGTTTAGACTTTCTCGGAACTGCTTCAAATCAACTAGATATCTTTGTGCTGTAAATATCCCAACAGCCAAACGCAAATGCAGCAAACATCTCGCTGTATGTCCCACATCCAAAGTGCCAAGAGAGAGCTTGCTCTCCCTGTCTTTGAGTACTGTTTTCACTGTCCCGGTTACCTCTTTGCTAACATTCTCTTCAGAGCTGCAGTGAAACCAGGAACCACGTGGAGAAGGCACCCACACTGAAAGTGCCTGGAGGGAACATTGGGGCTTCTTCTCAGTGTCTCTGACATAGGGTTTCACTGTCCCGGGAAAGTCTCTGCAAACACCCTGCGGAGCGCAGTGCTCAATATACAGAGACTTTCTCGGAACTGCTTCAAATCAACTAGATATCTTTGTGCTGTAAATCTCCCAACAGCCAAACGCAAATGCAGCAAACATCTCGCTGTATGTCCCACATCCAAAGTGCCAAGAGAGTAATGTAGAGCTTGCTCTCTCTGTCTTTGAGTACTGTTTTCACTGTCCCGATGAGCTCTTTGCTAACATTCTCTTCAGAGCTGCAGTGAAACCAGGAACCACGTGGAGAAGGCACCCACACTGAAAGTGCCTGGAGGGAACATTGGGGCTTCTTCTCAGTGTCTCTGACCATAGGGTTTCACTGTCCCGGGAAAGTCTCTGCTAACACCCTGCAGAGCGCAGTGCCCAATATACAGAAACGTCTTGCGGTATCTCCTACAGGGAAAGTGCCAGGAGGGAATTGTCGAGCTTGTTCTCAGTGTCTCTGAGAATTGCTCTGATTATCCATGTGACCTCTTTGCTAAGACTCTCCAGAGAGACGTCCTCAAAACCAACACACATCTTGACATATCTCCCACATTGATCGCAGTTTCTCCAGGAACGGCATTCAAGGAGCCAGGAACTTTTCTCCCTACACTGTCCTTTGAGTTGGCCTCAAAACCAATCTACATCCTGCTATATCTCCCACATGGAAAGTGCCAGGAGGGAAAAGTGGGGATTATGTTTAGACTTTCTCGGAACTGCTTCAAATCAACTAGATATCTTTGTGCTGTAAATCTCCCAACAGCCAAACGCAAATGCAGCAAACATCTCGCTGTATGTCCCACATCCAAAATGCCAAGAGAGTAATGTAGAGCTTGCTCTCCCGGTCTTTGAGTACTGTTTTCACTGTCCCGATGAGCTCTTTGCTAACATTCTCTTCAGAGCTGCAGTGAAACCAGGAACCACGTGGAGAAGGCACCCACACTGAAAGTGCCTGGAGGGAACATTGGGGCTTCTTCTCAGTGTCTCTGACCATAGGGTTTCACTGTCCCGGGAAAGTCTCTGCTAACACCCTGCAGAGCGCAGTGCCCAATATACAGAAACGTCTTGCGGTATCTCCTACAGGGAAAGTGCCAGGAGGGAATTGTCGAGCTTGTTCTCAGTGTCTCTGAGAATTGCTCTGATTATCCATGTGACCTCTTTGCTAAGACTCTCGAGAGAGACGTCCTCAAAACCAACACACATCTTGACATATCTCCCACATTGATCGCAGTGTCTCCAGGAACGGCATTCAAGGAGCCAGGAACTTTTCTCCCTACACTGTCCTTTGAGTTGGCCTCAAAACCAATATACATCCTGCTATATCTCCCACATGGAAAGTGCCAGGAGGGAAAAGTGGGGATTATGTTTAGACTTTCTCGGAACTGCTTCAAATCAACTAGATATCTTTGTGCTGTAAATCTCCCAACAGCCAAACGCAAATGCAGCAAACATCTCGCTGTATGTCCCACATCCAAAGTGCCAAGAGAGAGCTTGCTCTCCCTGTCTTTGAGACCTGTTTTCACTGTCCCGGTTACCTCTTTGCTAACATTCTCTTCAGAGCTGCAGTGAAACCAGGAACCACGTGGAGAAGGCACCCACACTGGAAGTGCCTGGAGGGAACATTGGGGCTTCTTCTCAGTGTCTCTGACCATAGGGTTTCACTGTCCCGGGAAAGTCTCTGCTAACACCCTGCAGAGCGCAGTGCCCAATATACAGAAACGTCTTGCGGTATCTCCTACAGGGAAAGTGCCAGGAGGGAATTGTCGAGCTTGTTCTCAGTGTCTCTGAGAATTGCTCTGATTATCCGTGTGACCTCTTTACCAACACACATCTTGACATATCTCCCACATTGATCGCAGTGTCTCCAGGAACGGCATTCAAGGAGCCAGGAACTTTTCTCCCTACACTGTCCATTGAGTTGTCCTCAAAACCAATCTACATCCTGCTATATCTCCCACATGGAAAGTGCCAGGAGGGAAAAGTGGGGATTATGTTTAGACTTTCTCGGAACTGCTTCAAATCAACTAGATATCTTTGTGCTGTAAATCTCCCAACAGCCAAACGCAAATGCAGCAAACATCTCGCTGTATGTCCCACATCCAAAGTGCCAAGAGAGTAATGTAGAGCTTGCTCTCCCTGTCTTTGAGTACTGTTTTCACTGTCCCGATGAGCTCTTTGCTAACATTCTCTTCAGAGCTGCAGTGAAACCAGGAACCACGTGGAGAAGGCACCCACACTGAAAGTGCCTGGAGGGAACATTGGGGCTTCTTCTCAGTGTCTCTGACCATAGGGTTTCACTGTCCCGGGAAAGTCTCTGCTAACACCCTGCAGAGCGCAGTGCCCAATATACAGAAACGTCTTGCGGTATCTCCTACAGGGAAAGTGCCAGGAGGGAATTGTCGAGCTTGTTCTCAGTGTCTCTGAGAATTGCTCTGATTATCCGTGTGACCTCTTTACCAACACACATCTTGACATATCTCCCACATTGATCGCAGTGTCTCCAGGAACGGCATTCAAGGAGCCAGGAACTTTTCTCCCTACACTGTCCATTGAGTTGTCCTCAAAACGAATCTACATCCTGCTATATCTCCCACATGGAAAGTGCCAGGAGGGAAAAGTGGGGATTATGTTTAGACTTTCTCGGAACTGCTTCAAATCAACTAGATATCTTTGTGCTGTAAATCTCCCAACAGCCAAACGCAAATGCAGCAAACATCTCGCTGTATGTCCCACATCCAAAGTGCCAAGAGAGAGCTTGCTCTCCCTGTCTTTGAGTACTGTTTTCACTGTCCCGATGAGCTCTTTGCTAACATTCTCTTCAGAGCTGCAGTGAAACCAGGAACCACGTGGAGAAGGCACCCACACTGAAAGTGCCTGGAGGGAACATTGGGGCTTCTTCTCAGTGTCTCTGACCATAGGGTTTCACTGTCCCGGGAAAGTCTCTGCTAACACCCTGCAGAGCGCAGTGCCCAATATACAGAAACGTCTTGCGGTATCTCCTACAGGGAAAGTGCCAGGAGGGAATTGTCGAGCTTGTTCTCAGTGTCTCTGAGAATTGCTCTGATTATCCATGTGACCTCTTTGCTAAGACTCTCCAGAGAGACGTCCTCAAAACCAACACACATCTTGACATATCTCCCACATTGATCGCAGTTTCTCCAGGAACGGCATTCAAGGAGCCAGGAACTTTTCTCCCTACACTGTCCTTTGAGTTGGCCTCAAAACCAATATACATCCTGCTATATCTCCCACATGGAAAGTGCCAGGAGGGAAAAGTGGGGATTATGTTTAGACTTTCTCGGAACTGCTTCAAATCAACTAGATATCTTTGTGCTGTAAATCTCCCAACAGCCAAACGCAAAAGCAGCAAACATCTCGCTGTATGTCCCACATCCAAAGTGCCAAGAGAGAGCTTGCTCTCCCTGTCTTTGAGTACTGTTTTCACTGTCCCGGTTACCTCTTTGCTAACATTCTCTTCAGAGCTGCAGTGAAACCAGGAACCACGTGGAGAAGGCACCCACACTGAAAGTGCCTGGAGGGAACATTGGGGCTTCTTCTCAGTGTCTCTGACATAGGGTTTCACTGTCCCGGGAAAGTCTCTGCAAACACCCTGCGGAGCGCAGTGCTCAATATACAGAGACTTTCTCGGAACTGCTTCAAATCAACTAGATATCTTTGTGCTGTAAATCTCCCAACAGCCAAACGCAAATGCAGCAAACATCTCGCTGTATGTCCCACATCCAAAGTGCCAAGAGAGTAATGTAGAGCTTGCTCTCCCTGTCTTTGAGTACTGTTTTCACTGTCCCGATGAGCTCTTTGCTAACATTCTCTTCAGAGCTGCAGTGAAACCAGGAACCACGTGGAGAAGGCACCCACACTGAAAGTGCCTGGAGGGAACATTGGGGCTTCTTCTCAGTGTCTCTGACCATAGGGTTTCACTGTCCCGGGAAAGTCTCTGCTAACACCCTGCAGAACGCAGTGCCCAATATACAGAAACGTCTTGCGGTATCTCCTACAGGGAAAGTGCCAGGAGGGAATTGTCGAGCTTGTTCTCAGTGTCTCTGAGAATTGCTCTGATTATCCATGTGACCTCTTTGCTAAGACTCTCCAGAGAGACGTCCTCAAAACCAACACACATCTTGACATATCTCCCACATTGATCGCAGTGTCTCCAGGAACGGCATTCAAGGAGCCAGGAACTTTTCTCCCTACACTGTCCATTGAGTTGTCCTCAAAACCAATCTACATCCTGCTATATCTCCCACATGGAAAGTGCCAGGAGGGAAAAGTGGGGATTATGTTTAGACTTTCTCGGAACTGCTTCAAATCAACTAGATATCTTTGTGCTGTAAATCTCCCAACAGCCAAACGCAAATGCAGCAAACATCTCGCTGTATGTCCCACATCCAAAGTGCCAAGAGAGTAATGTAGAGCTTGCTCTCCCTGTCTTTGAGTACTGTTTTCACTGTCCCGATGAGCTCTTTGCTAACATTCTCTTCAGAGCTGCAGTGAAACCAGGAACCACGTGGAGAAGGCACCCACACTGAAAGTGCCTGGAGGGAACATTGGGGCTTCTTCTCAGTGTCTCTGACCATAGGGTTTCACTGTCCCGGGAAAGTCTCTGCTAACACCCTGCAGAACGCAGTGCCCAATATACAGAAACGTCTTGCGGTATCTCCTACAGGGAAAGTGCCAGGAGGGAATTGTCGAGCTTGTTCTCAGTGTCTCTGAGAATTGCTCTGATTATCCATGTGACCTCTCTGCTAAGACTCTCCAGAGAGACGTCCTCAAAACCAACACACATCTTGACATATCTCCCACATTGATCGCAGTTTCTCCAGGAACGGCATTCAAGGAGCCAGGAACTTTTCTCCCTACACTGTCCTTTGAGTTGGCCTCAAAACCAATGTAAATCCTGCTATATCTCCCACATGGAAAGTGCCAGGAGGGAAAAGTGGGGATTATGTTTAGACTTTCTCGGAACTGCTTCAAATCAACTAGATATCTTTGTGCTGTAAATCTCCCAACAGCCAAATGCAAATGCAGCAAACATCTCGCTGTATGTCCCACATCCAAAGTGCCAAGAGAGAGCTTGCTCTCCCTGTCTTTGAGTACTGTTTTCACTGTCCCGATGACCTCTTTGCTAACATTCTCTTCAGAGCTGCAGTGAAACCAGGAACCACGTGGAGAAGGCACCCACACTGAAAGTGCCTGGAGGGAACACTGGGGCTTCTTCTCAGTGTCTCTGACCATAGGGTTTCACTGTCCCGGGAAAGTCTCTGCTAACACCCTGCAGAGCGCAGTGCCCAATATACAGAAACGTCTTGCGGTATCTCCTACAGGGAAAGTGCCAGGAGGGAATTGTCGAGCTTGTTCTCAGTGTCTCTGAGAATTGCTCTGATTATCCGTGTGACCTCTTTGCTAAGACTCTCCAGAGAGACGTCCTCAAAACCAACACACATCTTGACATATCTCCCACATTGATCGCAGTTTCTCCACGAACGGCATTCAAGGAGCCAGGAACTTTTCTCCCTACACTGTCCTTTGAGTTGGCCTCAAAACCAATCTACATCCTGCTATATCTCCCACATGGAAAGTGCCAGGAGGGAAAAGTGGGGATTATGTTTAGACTTTCTCGCAACTGCTTCAAATCAACTAGATATCTTTGTGCTGTAAATCTCCCAACAGCCAAACACAAATGCAGCAAACATCTCGCTGTATGTCCCACATCCAAAGTGCCAAGAGAGAGCTTGCTCTCCCTGTCTTTGAGACCTGTTTTCACTGTCCCGATGAGCTCTTTGCTAACATTCTCTTCAGAGCTGCAGTGAAACCAGGAACCACGTGGAGAAGGCACCCACACTGAAAGTGCCTGGAGGGAACATTGGGGCCTCTTCTCAGTGTCTCTGACATAGGGTTTCACTGTCCCGGGAAAGTCTCTGCTAACACCCTGCAGAGCGCAGTGCCCAATATACAGAAACGTCTTGCGGTATCTCCTACAGGGAAAGTGCCAGGAGGGAATTGTCGAGCTTGTTCTCAGTGTCTCTGAGAATTGCTCTGATTATCCGTGTGACCTCTTTACCAACACACATCTTGACATATCTCCCACATTGATCGCAGTGTCTCCAGGAACGGCATTCAAGGAGCCAGGAACTTTTCTCCCTACACTGTCCATTGAGTTGTCCTCAAAACGAATCTACATCCTGCTATATCTCCCACATGGAAAGTGCCAGGAGGGAAAAGTGGGGATTATGTTTAGACTTTCTCGGAACTGCTTCAAATCAACTAGATATCTTTGTGCTGTAAATCTCCCAACAGCCAAACGCAAATGCAGCAAACATCTCGCTGTATGTCCCACATCCAAAGTGCCAAGAGAGTAATGTAGAGCTTGCTCTCCCTGTCTTTGAGTACTGTTTTCACTGTCCCGATGAGCTCTTTGCTAACATTCTCTTCAGAGCTGCAGTGAAACCAGGAACCACGTGGAGAAGGCACCCACACTGAAAGTGCCTGGAGGGAACATTGGGGCTTCTTCTCAGTGTCTCTGACCATAGGGTTTCACTGTCCCGGGAAAGTCTCTGCTAACACCCTGCAGAGCGCAGTGCCCAATATACAGAAACGTCTTGCGGTATCTCCTACAGGGAAAGTGCCAGGAGGGAATTGTCGAGCTTGTTCTCAGTGTCTCTGAGAATTGCTCTGATTATCCATGTGACCTCTTTGCTAAGACTCTCCAGAGAGACGTCCTCAAAACCAACACACATCTTGACATATCTCCCACATTGATCGCAGTTTCTCCAGGAACGGCATTCAAGGAGCCAGGAACTTTTCTCCCTACACTGTCCTTTGAGTTGGCCTCAAAACCAATCTACATCCTGCTATATCTCCCACATGGAAAGTGCCAGGAGGGAAAAGTGGGGATTATGTTTAGACTTTCTCGGAACTGCTTCAAATCAACTAGATATCTTTGTGCTGTAAATCTCCCAACAGCCAAACGCAAAAGCAGCAAACATCTCGCTGTATGTCCCACATCCAAAGTGCCAAGAGAGAGCTTGCTCTCCCTGTCTTTGAGACCTGTTTTCACTGTCCCGGTTACCTCTTTGCTAACATTCTCTTCAGAGCTGCAGTGAAACCAGGAACCACGTGGAGAAGGCACCCACACTGAAAGTGCCTGGAGGGAACATTGGGGCTTCTTCTCAGTGTCTCTGACATAGGGTTTCACTGTCCCGGGAAAGTCTCTGCAAACACCCTGCGGAGCGCAGTGCTCAATATACAGAGACTTTCTCGGAACTGCTTCAAATCAACTAGATATCTTTGTGCTGTAAATCTCCCAACAGCCAAACGCAAATGCAGCAAACATCTCGCTGTATGTCCCACATCCAAAGTGCCAAGAGAGTAATGTAGAGCTTGCTCTCCCTGTCTTTGAGTACTGTTTTCACTGTCCCGATGAGCTCTTTGCTAACATTCTCTTCAGAGCTGCAGTGAAACCAGGAACCACGTGGAGAAGGCACCCACACTGAAAGTGCCTGGAGGGAACATTGGGGCTTCTTCTCAGTGTCTCTGACCATAGGGTTTCACTGTCCCGGGAAAGTCTCTGCTAACACCCTGCAGAACGCAGTGCCCAATATACAGAAACGTCTTGCGGTATCTCCTACAGGGAAAGTGCCAGGAGGGAATTGTCGAGCTTGTTCTCAGTGTCTCTGAGAATTGCTCTGATTATCCATGTGACCTCTTTGCTAAGACTCTCCAGAGAGACGTCCTCAAAACCAACACACATCTTGACATATCTCCCACATTGATCGCAGTGTCTCCAGGAACGGCATTCAAGGAGCCAGGAACTTTTCTCCCTACACTGTCCATTGAGTTGTCCTCAAAACCAATCTACATCCTGCTATATCTCCCACATGGAAAGTGCCAGGAGGGAAAAGTGGGGATTATGTTTAGACTTTCTCGGAACTGCTTCAAATCAACTAGATATCTTTGTGCTGTAAATCTCCCAACAGCCAAACGCAAATGCAGCAAACATCTCGCTGTATGTCCCACATCCAAAGTGCCAAGAGAGTAATGTAGAGCTTGCTCTCCCTGTCTTTGAGTACTGTTTTCACTGTCCCGATGAGCTCTTTGCTAACATTCTCTTCAGAGCTGCAGTGAAACCAGGAACCACGTGGAGAAGGCACCCACACTGAAAGTGCCTGGAGGGAACATTGGGGCTTCTTCTCAGTGTCTCTGACCATAGGGTTTCACTGTCCCGGGAAAGTCTCTGCTAACACCCTGCAGAGCGCAGTGCCCAATATACAGAAACGTCTTGCGGTATCTCCTACAGGGAAAGTGCCAGGAGGGAATTGTCGAGCTTGTTCTCAGTGTCTCTGAGAATTGCTCTGATTATCCATGTGACCTCTTTGCTAAGACTCTCCAGAGAGACGTCCTCAAAACCAACACACATCTTGACATATCTCCCACATTGATCGCAGTGTCTCCAGGAACGGCATTCAAGGAGCCAGGAACTTTTCTCCCTACACTGTCCATTGAGTTGTCCTCAAAACCAATATACATCCTGCTATATCTCCCACATGGAAAGTGCCAGGAGGGAAAAGTGGGGATTATGTTTAGACTTTCTCGGAACTGCTTCAAATCAACTAGATATCTTTGTGCTGTAAATCTCCCAACAGCCAAACGCAAATGCAGCAAACATCTCGCTGTATGTCCCACATCCAAAGTGCCAAGAGAGAGCTTGCTCTCCCTGTCTTTGAGTACTGTTTTCACTGTCCCGGTTACCTCTTTGCTAACATTCTCTTCAGAGCTGCAGTGAAACCAGGAACCACGTGGAGAAGGCACCCACACTGAAAGTGCCTGGAGGGAACATTGGGGCTTCTTCTCAGTGTCTCTGACATAGGGTTTCACTGTCCCGGGAAAGTCTCTGCAAACACCCTGCGGAGCGCAGTGCTCAATATACAGAGACTTTCTCGGAACTGCTTCAAATCAACTAGATATCTTTGTGCTGTAAATCTCCCAACAGCCAAACGCAAATGCAGCAAACATCTCGCTGTATGTCCCACATCCAAAGTGCCAAGAGAGTAATGTAGAGCTTGCTCTCCCTGTCTTTGAGTACTGTTTTCACTGTCCCGATGAGCTCTTTGCTAACATTCTCTTCAGAGCTGCAGTGAAACCAGGAACCACGTGGAGAAGGCACCCACACTGAAAGTGCCTGGAGGGAACATTGGGGCTTCTTCTCAGTGTCTCTGACCATAGGGTTTCACTGTCCCGGGAAAGTCTCTGCTAACACCCTGCAGAACGCAGTGCCCAATATACAGAAACGTCTTGCGGTATCTCCTACAGGGAAAGTGCCAGGAGGGAATTGTCGAGCTTGTTCTCAGTGTCTCTGAGAATTGCTCTGATTATCCATGTGACCTCTCTGCTAAGACTCTCCAGAGAGACGTCCTCAAAACCAACACACATCTTGACATATCTCCCACATTGATCGCAGTTTCTCCAGGAACGGCATTCAAGGAGCCAGGAACTTTTCTCCCTACACTGTCCTTTGAGTTGGCCTCAAAACCAATGTAAATCCTGCTATATCTCCCACATGGAAAGTGCCAGGAGGGAAAAGTGGGGATTATGTTTAGACTTTCTCGGAACTGCTTCAAATCAACTAGATATCTTTGTGCTGTAAATCTCCCAACAGCCAAATGCAAATGCAGCAAACATCTCGCTGTATGTCCCACATCCAAAGTGCCAAGAGAGAGCTTGCTCTCCCTGTCTTTGAGTACTGTTTTCACTGTCCCGATGACCTCTTTGCTAACATTCTCTTCAGAGCTGCAGTGAAACCAGGAACCACGTGGAGAAGGCACCCACACTGAAAGTGCCTGGAGGGAACACTGGGGCTTCTTCTCAGTGTCTCTGACCATAGGGTTTCACTGTCCCGGGAAAGTCTCTGCTAACACCCTGCAGAGCGCAGTGCCCAATATACAGAAACGTCTTGCGGTATCTCCTACAGGGAAAGTGCCAGGAGGGAATTGTCGAGCTTGTTCTCAGTGTCTCTGAGAATTGCTCTGATTATCCGTGTGACCTCTTTGCTAAGACTCTCCAGAGAGACGTCCTCAAAACCAACACACATCTTGACATATCTCCCACATTGATCGCAGTTTCTCCACGAACGGCATTCAAGGAGCCAGGAACTTTTCTCCCTACACTGTCCTTTGAGTTGGCCTCAAAACCAATCTACATCCTGCTATATCTCCCACATGGAAAGTGCCAGGAGGGAAAAGTGGGGATTATGTTTAGACTTTCTCGCAACTGCTTCAAATCAACTAGATATCTTTGTGCTGTAAATCTCCCAACAGCCAAACACAAATGCAGCAAACATCTCGCTGTATGTCCCACATCCAAAGTGCCAAGAGAGAGCTTGCTCTCCCTGTCTTTGAGACCTGTTTTCACTGTCCCGATGAGCTCTTTGCTAACATTCTCTTCAGAGCTGCAGTGAAACCAGGAACCACGTGGAGAAGGCACCCACACTGAAAGTGCCTGGAGGGAACATTGGGGCCTCTTCTCAGTGTCTCTGACATAGGGTTTCACTGTCCCGGGAAAGTCTCTGCTAACACCCTGCAGAGCGCAGTGCCCAATATACAGAAACGTCTTGCGGTATCTCCTACAGGGAAAGTGCCAGGAGGGAATTGTCGAGCTTGTTCTCAGTGTCTCTGAGAATTGCTCTGATTATCCGTGTGACCTCTTTACCAACACACATCTTGACATATCTCCCACATTGATCGCAGTGTCTCCAGGAACGGCATTCAAGGAGCCAGGAACTTTTCTCCCTACACTGTCCATTGAGTTGTCCTCAAAACGAATCTACATCCTGCTATATCTCCCACATGGAAAGTGCCAGGAGGGAAAAGTGGGGATTATGTTTAGACTTTCTCGGAACTGCTTCAAATCAACTAGATATCTTTGTGCTGTAAATCTCCCAACAGCCAAACGCAAATGCAGCAAACATCTCGCTGTATGTCCCACATCCAAAGTGCCAAGAGAGTAATGTAGAGCTTGCTCTCCCTGTCTTTGAGTACTGTTTTCACTGTCCCGATGAGCTCTTTGCTAACATTCTCTTCAGAGCTGCAGTGAAACCAGGAACCACGTGGAGAAGGCACCCACACTGAAAGTGCCTGGAGGGAACATTGGGGCTTCTTCTCAGTGTCTCTGACCATAGGGTTTCACTGTCCCGGGAAAGTCTCTGCTAACACCCTGCAGAGCGCAGTGCCCAATATACAGAAACGTCTTGCGGTATCTCCTACAGGGAAAGTGCCAGGAGGGAATTGTCGAGCTTGTTCTCAGTGTCTCTGAGAATTGCTCTGATTATCCATGTGACCTCTTTGCTAAGACTCTCCAGAGAGACGTCCTCAAAACCAACACACATCTTGACATATCTCCCACATTGATCGCAGTTTCTCCAGGAACGGCATTCAAGGAGCCAGGAACTTTTCTCCCTACACTGTCCTTTGAGTTGGCCTCAAAACCAATCTACATCCTGCTATATCTCCCACATGGAAAGTGCCAGGAGGGAAAAGTGGGGATTATGTTTAGACTTTCTCGGAACTGCTTCAAATCAACTAGATATCTTTGTGCTGTAAATCTCCCAACAGCCAAACGCAAAAGCAGCAAACATCTCGCTGTATGTCCCACATCCAAAGTGCCAAGAGAGAGCTTGCTCTCCCTGTCTTTGAGACCTGTTTTCACTGTCCCGGTTACCTCTTTGCTAACATTCTCTTCAGAGCTGCAGTGAAACCAGGAACCACGTGGAGAAGGCACCCACACTGAAAGTGCCTGGAGGGAACATTGGGGCTTCTTCTCAGTGTCTCTGACATAGGGTTTCACTGTCCCGGGAAAGTCTCTGCAAACACCCTGCGGAGCGCAGTGCTCAATATACAGAGACTTTCTCGGAACTGCTTCAAATCAACTAGATATCTTTGTGCTGTAAATCTCCCAACAGCCAAACGCAAATGCAGCAAACATCTCGCTGTATGTCCCACATCCAAAGTGCCAAGAGAGTAATGTAGAGCTTGCTCTCCCTGTCTTTGAGTACTGTTTTCACTGTCCCGATGAGCTCTTTGCTAACATTCTCTTCAGAGCTGCAGTGAAACCAGGAACCACGTGGAGAAGGCACCCACACTGAAAGTGCCTGGAGGGAACATTGGGGCTTCTTCTCAGTGTCTCTGACCATAGGGTTTCACTGTCCCGGGAAAGTCTCTGCTAACACCCTGCAGAACGCAGTGCCCAATATACAGAAACGTCTTGCGGTATCTCCTACAGGGAAAGTGCCAGGAGGGAATTGTCGAGCTTGTTCTCAGTGTCTCTGAGAATTGCTCTGATTATCCATGTGACCTCTTTGCTAAGACTCTCCAGAGAGACGTCCTCAAAACCAACACACATCTTGACATATCTCCCACATTGATCGCAGTGTCTCCAGGAACGGCATTCAAGGAGCCAGGAACTTTTCTCCCTACACTGTCCATTGAGTTGTCCTCAAAACCAATCTACATCCTGCTATATCTCCCACATGGAAAGTGCCAGGAGGGAAAAGTGGGGATTATGTTTAGACTTTCTCGGAACTGCTTCAAATCAACTAGATATCTTTGTGCTGTAAATCTCCCAACAGCCAAACGCAAATGCAGCAAACATCTCGCTGTATGTCCCACATCCAAAGTGCCAAGAGAGTAATGTAGAGCTTGCTCTCCCTGTCTTTGAGTACTGTTTTCACTGTCCCGATGAGCTCTTTGCTAACATTCTCTTCAGAGCTGCAGTGAAACCAGGAACCACGTGGAGAAGGCACCCACACTGAAAGTGCCTGGAGGGAACATTGGGGCTTCTTCTCAGTGTCTCTGACCATAGGGTTTCACTGTCCCGGGAAAGTCTCTGCTAACACCCTGCAGAGCGCAGTGCCCAATATACAGAAACGTCTTGCGGTATCTCCTACAGGGAAAGTGCCAGGAGGGAATTGTCGAGCTTGTTCTCAGTGTCTCTGAGAATTGCTCTGATTATCCATGTGACCTCTTTGCTAAGACTCTCCAGAGAGACGTCCTCAAAACCAACACACATCTTGACATATCTCCCACATTGATCGCAGTGTCTCCAGGAACGGCATTCAAGGAGCCAGGAACTTTTCTCCCTACACTGTCCATTGAGTTGTCCTCAAAACCAATATACATCCTGCTATATCTCCCACATGGAAAGTGCCAGGAGGGAAAAGTGGGGATTATGTTTAGACTTTCTCGGAACTGCTTCAAATCAACTAGATATCTTTGTGCTGTAAATCTCCCAACAGCCAAACGCAAATGCAGCAAACATCTCGCTGTATGTCCCACATCCAAAGTGCCAAGAGAGAGCTTGCTCTCCCTGTCTTTGAGTACTGTTTTCACTGTCCCGGTTACCTCTTTGCTAACATTCTCTTCAGAGCTGCAGTGAAACCAGGAACCACGTGGAGAAGGCACCCACACTGAAAGTGCCTGGAGGGAACATTGGGGCTTCTTCTCAGTGTCTCTGACATAGGGTTTCACTGTCCCGGGAAAGTCTCTGCAAACACCCTGCGGAGCGCAGTGCTCAATATACAGAGACTTTCTCGGAACTGCTTCAAATCAACTAGATATCTTTGTGCTGTAAATCTCCCAACAGCCAAACGCAAATGCAGCAAACATCTCGCTGTATGTCCCACATCCAAAGTGCCAAGAGAGTAATGTAGAGCTTGCTCTCCCTGTCTTTGAGTACTGTTTTCACTGTCCCGATGAGCTCTTTGCTAACATTCTCTTCAGAGCTGCAGTGAAACCAGGAACCACGTGGAGAAGGCACCCACACTGAAAGTGCCTGGAGGGAACATTGGGGCTTCTTCTCAGTGTCTCTGACCATAGGGTTTCACTGTCCCGGGAAAGTCTCTGCTAACACCCTGCAGAGCGCAGTGCCCAATATACAGAAACGTCTTGCGGTATCTCCTACAGGGAAAGTGCCAGGAGGGAATTGTCGAGCTTGTTCTCAGTGTCTCTGAGAATTGCTCTGATTATCCGTGTGACCTCTTTACCAACACACATCTTGACATATCTCCCACATTGATCGCAGTGTCTCCAGGAACGGCATTCAAGGAGCCAGGAACTTTTCTCCCTACACTGTCCTTTGAGTTGGCCTCAAAACCAATCTACATCCTGCTATATCTCCCACATGGAAAGTGCCAGGAGGGAAAAGTGGGGATTATGTTTAGACTTTCTCGGAACTGCTTCAAATCAACTAGATATCTTTGTGCTGTAAATCTCCCAACAGCCAAATGCAAATGCAGCAAACATCTCGCTGTATGTCCCACATCCAAAGTGCCAAGAGAGAGCTTGCTCTCCCTGTCTTTGAGTACTGTTTTCACTGTCCCGATGACCTCTTTGCTAACATTCTCTTCAGAGCTGCAGTGAAACCAGGAACCACGTGGAGAAGGCACCCACACTGAAAGTGCCTGGAGGGAACACTGGGGCTTCTTCTCAGTGTCTCTGACCATAGGGTTTCACTGTCCCGGGAAAGTCTCTGCTAACACCCTGCAGAGCGCAGTGCCCAATATACAGAAACGTCTTGCGGTATCTCCTACAGGGAAAGTGCCAGGAGGGAATTGTCGAGCTTGTTCTCAGTGTCTCTGAGAATTGCTCTGATTATCCGTGTGACCTCTTTACCAACACACATCTTGACATATCTCCCACATTGATCGCAGTGTCTCCAGGAACGGCATTCAAGGAGCCAGGAACTTTTCTCCCTACACTGTCCATTGAGTTGTCCTCAAAACGAATCTACATCCTGCTATATCTCCCACATGGAAAGTGCCAGGAGGGAAAAGTGGGGATTATGTTTAGACTTTCTCGGAACTGCTTCAAATCAACTAGATATCTTTGTGCTGTAAATCTCCCAACAGCCAAACGCAAATGCAGCAAACATCTCGCTGTATGTCCCACATCCAAAGTGCCAAGAGAGAGCTTGCTCTCCCTGTCTTTGAGTACTGTTTTCACTGTCCCGATGAGCTCTTTGCTAACATTCTCTTCAGAGCTGCAGTGAAACCAGGAACCACGTGGAGAAGGCACCCACACTGAAAGTGCCTGGAGGGAACATTGGGGCTTCTTCTCAGTGTCTCTGACCATAGGGTTTCACTGTCCCGGGAAAGTCTCTGCTAACACCCTGCAGAGCGCAGTGCCCAATATACAGAAACGTCTTGCGGTATCTCCTACAGGGAAAGTGCCAGGAGGGAATTGTCGAGCTTGTTCTCAGTGTCTCTGAGAATTGCTCTGATTATCCATGTGACCTCTTTGCTAAGACTCTCCAGAGAGACGTCCTCAAAACCAACACACATCTTGACATATCTCCCACATTGATCGCAGTTTCTCCAGGAACGGCATTCAAGGAGCCAGGAACTTTTCTCCCTACACTGTCCTTTGAGTTGGCCTCAAAACCAATCTACATCCTGCTATATCTCCCACATGGAAAGTGCCAGGAGGGAAAAGTGGGGATTATGTTTAGACTTTCTCGGAACTGCTTCAAATCAACTAGATATCTTTGTGCTGTAAATCTCCCAACAGCCAAACGCAAATGCAGCAAACATCTCGCTGTATGTCCCACATCCAAAGTGCCAAGAGAGAGCTTGCTCTCCCTGTCTTTGAGACCTGTTTTCACTGTCCCGGTTACCTCTTTGCTAACATTCTCTTCAGAGCTGCAGTGAAACCAGGAACCACGTGGAGAAGGCACCCACACTGGAAGTGCCTGGAGGGAACATTGGGGCTTCTTCTCAGTGTCTCTGACCATAGGGTTTCACTGTCCCGGGAAAGTCTCTGCTAACACCCTGCAGAGCGCAGTGCCCAATATACAGAAACGTCTTGCGGTATCTCCTACAGGGAAAGTGCCAGGAGGGAATTGTCGAGCTTCTTCTCAGTGTCTCTGAGAATTGCTCTGATTATCCGTGTGACCTCTTTGCTAAGACTCTCCAGAGAGCCGTCCTCAAAACCAACACACATCTTGACATATCTCCCACATTGATCGCAGTGTCTCCAGGAACGGCATTCAAGGAGCCAGGAACTTTTCTCCCTACACTGTCCATTGAGTTGGCCTCAAAACCAATATACATCCTGCTATATCTCCCACATGGAAAATGCCAGGAGAGAAAAGTGGGGATTATGTTTAGACTTTCTCGGAACTGCTTCAAATCAACTAGATATCTTTGTGCTGTAAATCTCCCAACAGCCAAACGCAAATGCAGCAAACATCTCACTGTATGTCCCACATCCAAAGTGCCAAGAGAGAGCTTGCTCTCCCTGTCTTTGAGTACTGTTTTCACTGTCCCGGTTACCTCTTTGCTAACATTCTCTTCAGAGCTGCAGTGAAACCAGGAACCACGTGGAGAAGGCACCCACACTGGAAGTGCCTGGAGGGAACATTGGGGCTTCTTCTCAGTGTCTCTGACCATAGGGTTTCACTGTCCCGGGAAAGTCTCTGCTAACACCCTGCAGAGCGCAGTGCCCAATATACAGAAACGTCTTGCGGTATCTCCTACAGGGAAAGTGCCAGGAGGGAATTGTCGAGCTTGTTCTCAGTGTCTCTGAGAATTGCTCTGATTATCCGTGTGACCTCTTTACCAACACACATCTTGACATATCTCCCACATTGATCGCAGTGTCTCCAGGAACGGCATTCAAGGAGCCAGGAACTTTTCTCCCTACACTGTCCATTGAGTTGTCCTCAAAACCAATCTACATCCTGCTATATCTCCCACATGGAAAGTGCCAGGAGGGAAAAGTGGGGATTATGTTTAGACTTTCTCGGAACTGCTTCAAATCAACTAGATATCTTTGTGCTGTAAATCTCCCAACAGCCAAACGCAAATGCAGCAAACATCTCGCTGTATGTCCCACATCCAAAGTGCCAAGAGAGAGCTTGCTCTCCCTGTCTTTGAGTACTGTTTTCACTGTCACGGTTACCTCTTTGCTAACATTCTCTTCAGAGCTGCAGTGAAACCAGGAACCACGTGGAGAAGGCACCCACACTGAAAGTGCCTGGAGGGAACATTGGGGCTTCTTCTCAGTGTCTCTGACATAGGGTTTCACTGTCCCGGGAAAGTCTCTGCAAACACCCTGCGGAGCGCAGTGCTCAATATACAGAGACTTTCTCGGAACTGCTTCAAATCAACTAGATATCTTTGTGCTGTAAATCTCCCAACAGCCAAACGCAAATGCAGCAAACATCTCGCTGTATGTCCCACATCCAAAGTGCCAAGAGAGAGCTTGCTCTCCCTGTCTTTGAGACCTGTTTTCACTGTCCCGATGACCTCTTTGCTAACATTCTCTTCAGAGCTGCAGTGAAACCAGGAACCACGTGGAGAAGGCACCCACACTGAAAGTGCCTGGAGGGAACATTGGGGCTTCTTCTCAGTGTCTCTGACCATAGGGTTTCACTGTCCCGGGAAAGTCTCTGCTAACACCCTGCAGAGCATAGTGCCCAATATACAGAAACGTCTTGCGGTATCTCCTACAGGGAAAGTGCCAGGAGGGAATTGTCGAGCTTGTTCTCAGTGTCTCTGAGAATTGCTCTGATTATCCATGTGACCTCTTTGCTAAGACTCTCCAGAGAGACGTCCTCAAAACCAACACACATCTTGACATATCTCCCACATTGATCGCAGTGTCTCCAGGAACGGCATTCAAGGAGCCAGGAACTTTTCTCCCTACACTGTCCATTGAGTTGGCCTCAAAACCAATATACATCCTGCTATATCTCCCACATGGAAAGTGCCAGGAGGGAAAAGTGGGGATTATGTTTAGACTTTCTCGGAACTGCTTCAAATCAACTAGATATCTTTGTGCTGTAAATCTCCCAACAGCCAAACGCAAATGCAGCAAACATCTCGCTGTATGTCCCACATCCAAAGTGCCAAGAGAGAGCTTGCTCTCCCTGTCTTTGAGTACTGTTTTCATTGTCCCGATGACCTCTTTGCTAACATTCTCTTCAGAGCTGCAGTGAAACCAGGAACCACGTGGAGAAGGCACCCACACTGAAAGTGCCTGGAGGGAACATTGGGGCTTCTTCTCAGTGTCTCTGACCATAGGGTTTCACTGTCCCGGGAAAGTCTCTGCTAACACCCTGCAGAGCGCAGTGCCCAATATACAGAAACGTCTTGCGGTATCTCCTACAGGGAAAGTGCCAGGAGGGAATTGTCGAGCTTGTTCTCAGTGTCTCTGAGAATTGCTCTGATTATCCGTGTGACCTCTTTGCTAAGACTCTCCAGAGAGACGTCCTCAAAACCAACACACATCTTGACATATCTCCCACATTGATCGCAGTGTCTCCAGGAACGGCATTCAAGGAGCCAGGAACTTTTCTCCCTACACTGTCCATTGAGTTGTCCTCAAAACCAATCTACATCCTGCTATATCTCCCACATGGAAAGTGCCAGGAGGGAAAAGTGGGGATTATGTTTAGACTTTCTCGGAACTGCTTCAAATCAACTAGATATCTTTGTGCTGTAAATCTCCCAACAGCCAAACGCAAATGCAGCAAACATCTCGCTGTATGTCCCACATCCAAAGTGCCAAGAGAGAGCTTGCTCTCCCTGTCTTTGAGACCTGTTTTCACTGTCCCGGTTACCTCTTTGCTAACATTCTCTTCAGAGCTGCAGTGAAACCAGGAACCACGTGGAGAAGGCACCCACACTGGAAGTGCCTGGAGGGAACATTGGGGCTTCTTCTCAGTGTCTCTGACATAGGGTTTCACTGTCCCGGGAAAGTCTCTGCTAACACCCTGCAGAGCATAGTGCCCAATATACAGAAACGTCTTGCGGTATCTCCTACAGGGAAAGTGCCAGGAGGGAATTGTCGAGCTTGTTCTCAGTGTCTCTGAGAATTGCTCTGATTATCCGTGTGACCTCTTTACCAACACACATCTTGACATATCTCCCACATTGATCGCAGTTTCTCCAGGAACGGCATTCAAGGAGCCAGGAACTTTTCTCCCTACACTGTCCATTGAGTTGGCCTCAAAACCAATCTACATCCTGCTATATCTCCCACATGGAAAGTGCCAGGAGGGAAAAGTGGGGATTATGTTTAGACTTTCTCGGAACTGCTTCAAATCAACTAGATATCTTTGTGCTGTAAATCTCCCAACAGCCAAACGCAAATGCAGCAAACATCTCGCTGTATGTCCCACATCCAAAGTGCCAAGAGAGAGCTTGCTCTCCCTGTCTTTGAGTACTGTTTTCATTGTCCCGATGACCTCTTTGCTAACATTCTCTTCAGAGCTGCAGTGAAACCAGGAACCACGTGGAGAAGGCACCCACACTGAAAGTGCCTGGAGGGAACATTGGGGCTTCTTCTCAGTGTCTCTGACCATAGGGTTTCACTGTCCCGGGAAAGTCTCTGCTAACACCCTGCAGAGCGCAGTGCCCAATATACAGAAACGTCTTGCGGTATCTCCTACAGGGAAAGTGCCAGGAGGGAATTGTCGAGCTTGTTCTCAGTGTCTCTGAGAATTGCTCTGATTATCCGTGTGACCTCTTTACCAACACACATCTTGACATATCTCCCACATTGATCGCAGTTTCTCCAGGAACGGCATTCAAGGAGCCAGGAACTTTTCTCCCTACACTGTCCATTGAGTTGGCCTCAAAACCAATCTACATCCTGCTATATCTCCCACATGGAAAGTGCCAGGAGGGAAAAGTGGGGATTATGTTTAGACTTTCTCGGAACTGCTTCAAATCAACTAGATATCTTTGTGCTGTAAATCTCCCAACAGCCAAACGCAAATGCAGCAAACATCTCGCTGTATGTCCCACATCCAAAGTGCCAAGAGAGAGCTTGCTCTCCCTGTCTTTGAGTACTGTTTTCATTGTCCCGATGAGCTCTTTGCTAACATTCTCTTCAGAGCTGCAGTGAAACCAGGAACCACGTGGAGAAGGCACCCACACTGAAAGTGCCTGGAGGGAACATTGGGGCTTCTTCTCAGTGTCTCTGACCATAGGGTTTCACTGTCCCGGGAAAGTCTCTGCTAACACCCTGCAGAGCGCAGTGCCCAATATACAGAAACGTCTTGCGGTATCTCCTACAGGGAAAGTGCCAGGAGGGAATTGTCGAGCTTGTTCTCAGTGTCTCTGAGAATTGCTCTGATTATCCATGTGACCTCTTTGCTAAGACTCTCCAGAGAGACGTCCTCAAAACCAACACACATCTTGACATATCTCCCACATTGATCGCAGTGTCTCCAGGAACGGCATTCAAGGAGCCAGGAACTTTTCTCCCTACACTGTCCATTGAGTTGTCCTCAAAACCAATCTACATCCTGCTATATCTCCCACATGGAAAGTGCCAGGAGGGAAAAGTGGGGATTATGTTTAGACTTTCTCGGAACTGCTTCAAATCAACTAGATATCTTTGTGCTGTAAATCTCCCAACAGCCAAACGCAAATGCAGCAAACATCTCGCTGTATGTCCCACATCCAAAGTGCCAAGAGAGAGCTTGCTCTCCCTGTCTTTGAGTACTGTTTTCACTGTCCCGATGAGCTCTTTGCTAACATTCTCTTCAGAGCTGCAGTGAAACCAGGAACCACGTGGAGAAGGCACCCACACTGAAAGTGCCTGGAGGGAACATTGGGGCTTCTTCTCAGTGTCTCTGACCATAGGGTTTCACTGTCCCGGGAAAGTCTCTGCTAACACCCTGCAGAGCGCAGTGCCCAATATACAGAAACGTCTTGCGGTATCTCCTACAGGGAAAGTGCCAGGAGGGAATTGTCGAGCTTGTTCTCAGTGTCTCTGAGAATTGCTCTGATTATCCGTGTGACCTCTTTACCAACACACATCTTGACATATCTCCCACATTGATCGCACTTTCTCCAGGAACGGCATTCAAGGAGCCAGGAACTTTTCTCCCTACACTGTCCATTGAGTTGGCCTCAAAACCAATCTACATCCTGCTATATCTCCCACATGGAAAGTGCCAGGAGGGAAAAGTGGGGATTATGTTTAGACTTTCTCGGAACTGCTTCAAATCAACTAGATATCTTTGTGCTGTAAATCTCCCAACAGCCAAACGCAAATGCAGCAAACATCTCGCTGTATGTCCCACATCCAAAGTGCCAAGAGAGAGCTTGCTCTCCCTGTCTTTGAGTACTGTTTTCATTGTCCCGATGAGCTCTTTGCTAACATTCTCTTCAGAGCTGCAGTGAAACCAGGAACCACGTGGAGAAGGCACCCACACTGAAAGTGCCTGGAGGGAACATTGGGGCTTCTTCTCAGTGTCTCTGACCATAGGGTTTCACTGTCCCGGGAAAGTCTCTGCTAACACCCTGCAGAGCGCAGTGCCCAATATACAGAAACGTCTTGCGGTATCTCCTACAGGGAAAGTGCCAGGAGGGAATTGTCGAGCTTGTTCTCAGTGTCTCTGAGAATTGCTCTGATTATCCATGTGACCTCTTTGCTAAGACTCTCCAGAGAGACGTCCTCAAAACCAACACACATCTTGACATATCTCCCACATTGATCGCAGTTTCTCCAGGAACGGCATTCAAGGAGCCAGGAACTTTTCTCCCTACACTGTCCATTGAGTTGTCCTCAAAACCAATCTACATCCTGCTATATCTCCCACATGGAAAGTGCCAGGAGGGAAAAGTGGGGATTATGTTTAGACTTTCTCGGAACTGCTTCAAATCAACTAGATATCTTTGTGCTGTAAATCTCCCAACAGCCAAACGCAAATGCAGCAAACACCTCGCTGTATGTCCCACATCCAAAGTGCCAAGAGAGAGCTTGCTCTCCCTGTCTTTGAGTACTGTTTTCACTGTCCCGGTTACCTCTTTGCTAACATTCTCTTCAGAGCTGCAGTGAAACCAGGAACCACGTGGAGAAGGCACCCACACTGAAAGTGCCTGGAGGGAACATTGGGGCTTCTTCTCAGTGTCTCTGACATAGGGTTTCACTGTCCCGGGAAAGTCTCTGCAAACACCCTGCGGAGCGCAGTGCTCAATATACAGAGACTTTCTCGGAACTGCTTCAAATCAACTAGATATCTTTGTGCTGTAAATCTCCCAACAGCCAAACGCAAATGCAGCAAACATCTCGCTGTATGTCCCACATCCAAAGTGCCAAGAGAGAGCTTGCTCTCCCTGTCTTTGAGACCTGTTTTCACTGTCCCGGTTACCTCTTTGCTAACATTCTCTTCAGAGCTGCAGTGAAACCAGGAACCACGTGGAGAAGGCACCCACACTGAAAGTGCCTGGAGGGAACATTGGGGCTTCTTCTCAGTGTCTCTGACATAGGGTTTCACTGTCCCGGGAAAGTCTCTGCAAACACCCTGCGGAGCGCAGTGCTCAATATACAGAGACTTTCTCGGAACTGCTTCAAATCAACTAGATATCTTTGTGCTGTAAATCTCCCAACAGCCAAACGCAAATGCAGCAAACATCTCGCTGTATGTCCCACATCCAAAGTGCCAAGAGAGAGCTTGCTCTCCCTGTCTTTGAGTACTGTTTTCACTGTCCCGATGAGCTCTTTGCTAACATTCTCTTCAGAGCTGCAGTGAAACCAGGAACCACGTGGAGAAGGCACCCACACTGAAAGTGCCTGGAGGGAACATTGGGGCTTCTTCTCAGTGTCTCTGACCATAGGGTTTCACTGTCCCGGGAAAGTCTCTGCTAACACCCTGCAGAGCGCAGTGCCCAATATACAGAAACGTCTTGCGGTATCTCCTACAGGGAAAGTGCCAGGAGGGAATTGTCGAGCTTGTTCTCAGTGTCTCTGAGAATTGCTCTGATTATCCATGTGACCTCTTTGCTAAGACTCTCCAGAGAGACGTCCTCAAAACCAACACACATCTTGACATATCTCCCACATTGATCGCAGTTTCTCCAGGAACGGCATTCAAGGAGCCAGGAACTTTTCTCCCTGCACTGTCCTTTGAGTTGTCCTCAAAACCAATATACATCCTGCTATATCTCCCACATGGAAAGTGCCAGGAGGGAAAAGTGGGGATTATGTTTAGACTTTCTCGGAACTACTTCAAATCAACTAGATATCTTTGTGCTGTAAATCTCCCAACAGCCAAACGCAAATGCAGCAAACATCTCGCTGTATGTCCCACATCCAAAGTGCCAAGAGAGAGCTTGCTCTCCCTGTCTTTGAGTACTGTTTTCACTGTCCCGGTTACCTCTTTGCTAACATTCTCTTCAGAGCTGCAGTGAAACCAGGAACCACGTGGAGAAGGCACCCACACTGAAAGTGCCTGGAGGGAACATTGGGGCTTCTTCTCAGTGTCTCTGACATAGGGTTTCACTGTCCCGGGAAAGTCTCTGCAAACACCCTGCGGAGCGCAGTGCTCAATATACAGAGACTTTCTCGGAACTGCTTCAAATCAACTAGATATCTTTGTGCTGTAAATCTCCCAACAGCCAAACGCAAATGCAGCAAACATCTCGCTGTATGTCCCACATCCAAAGTGCCAAGAGAGAGCTTGCTCTCCCTGTCTTTGAGTACTGTTTTCACTGTCCCGATGAGCTCTTTGCTAACATTCTCTTCAGAGCTGCAGTGAAACCAGGAACCACGTGGAGAAGGCACCCACACTGAAAGTGCCTGGAGGGAACATTGGGGCTTCTTCTCAGTGTCTCTGACCATAGGGTTTCACTGTCCCGGGAAAGTCTCTGCTAACACCCTGCAGAGCGCAGTGCCCAATATACAGAAACGTCTTGCGGTATCTCCTACAGGGAAAGTGCCAGGAGGGAATTGTCGAGCTTGTTCTCAGTGTCTCTGAGAATTGCTCTGATTATCCATGTGACCTCTTTGCTAAGACTCTCCAGAGAGACGTCCTCAAAACCAACACACATCTTGACATATCTCCCACATTGATCGCAGTGTCTCCAGGAACGGCATTCAAGGAGCCAGGAACTTTTCTCCCTACACTGTCCATTGAGTTGTCCTCAAAACCAATCTACATCCTGCTATATCTCCCACATGGAAAGTGCCAGGAGGGAAAAGTGGGGATTATGTTTAGACTTTCTCGGAACTGCTTCAAATCAACTAGATATCTTTGTGCTGTAAATCTCCCAACAGCCAAACGCAAATGCAGCAAACATCTCGCTGTATGTCCCACATCCAAAGTGCCAAGAGAGAGCTTGCTCTCCCTGTCTTTGAGACCTGTTTTCACTGTCCCGGTTACCTCTTTGCTAACATTCTCTTCAGAGCTGCAGTGAAACCAGGAACCACGTGGAGAAGGCACCCACACTGGAAGTGCCTGGAGGGAACATTGGGGCTTCTTCTCAGTGTCTCTGACATAGGGTTTCACTGTCCCGGGAAAGTCTCTGCTAACACCCTGCAGAGCATAGTGCCCAATATACAGAAACGTCTTGCGGTATCTCCTACAGGGAAAGTGCCAGGAGGGAATTGTCGAGCTTGTTCTCAGTGTCTCTGAGAATTGCTCTGATTATCCGTGTGACCTCTTTACCAACACACATCTTGACATATCTCCCACATTGATCGCAGTTTCTCCAGGAACGGCATTCAAGGAGCCAGGAACTTTTCTCCCTACACTGTCCATTGAGTTGGCCTCAAAACCAATATACATCCTGCTATATCTCCCACATGGAAAGTGCCAGGAGGGAAAAGTGGGGATTATGTTTAGACTTTCTCGGAACTGCTTCAAATCAACTAGATATCTTTGTGCTGTAAATCTCCCAACAGCCAAACGCAAATGCAGCAAACATCTCGCTGTATGTCCCACATCCAAAGTGCCAAGAGAGAGCTTGCTCTCCCTGTCTTTGAGTACTGTTTTCACTGTCCCGATGACCTCTTTGCTAACATTCTCTTCAGAGCTGCAGTGAAACCAGGAACCACGTGGAGAAGGCACCCACACTGAAAGTGCCTGGAGGGAACATTGGGGCTTCTTCTCAGTGTCTCTGACCATAGGGTTTCACTGTCCCGGGAAAGTCTCTGCTAACACCCTGCAGAGCGCAGTGCCCAATATACAGAAACGTCTTGCGGTATCTCCTACAGGGAAAGTGCCAGGAGGGAATTGTCGAGCTTGTTCTCAGTGTCTCTGAGAATTGCTCTGATTATCCGTGTGACCTCTTTACCAACACACATCTTGACATATCTCCCACATTGATCGCAGTGTCTCCAGGAACGGCATTCAAGGAGCCAGGAACTTTTCTCCCTACACTGTCCTTTGAGTTGTCCTCAAAACCAATCTACATCCTGCTATATCTCCCACATGGAAAGTGCCAGGAGGGAAAAGTGGGGATTATGTTTAGACTTTCTCGGAACTGCTTCAAATCAACTAGATATCTTTGTGCTGTAAATCTCCCAACAGCCAAACGCAAATGCAGCAAACATCTCGCTGTATGTCCCACATCCAAAGTGCCAAGAGAGAGCTTGCTCTCCCTGTCTTTGAGTACTGTTTTCATTGTCCCGATGACCTCTTTGCTAACATTCTCTTCAGAGCTGCAGTGAAACCAGGAACCACGTGGAGAAGGCACCCACACTGAAAGTGCCTGGAGGGAACATTGGGGCTTCTTCTCAGTGTCTCTGACCATAGGGTTTCACTGTCCCGGGAAAGTCTCTGCTAACACCCTGCAGAGCGCAGTGCCCAATATACAGAAACGTCTTGCGGTATCTCCTACAGGGAAAGTGCCAGGAGGGAATTGTCGAGCTTGTTCTCAGTGTCTCTGAGAATTGCTCTGATTATCCGTGTGACCTCTTTGCTAAGACTCTCCAGAGAGACGTCCTCAAAACCAACACACATCTTGACATATCTCCCACATTGATCGCAGTGTCTCCAGGAACGGCATTCAAGGAGCCAGGAACTTTTCTCCCTACACTGTCCATTGAGTTGTCCTCAAAACCAATCTACATCCTGCTATATCTCCCACATGGAAAGTGCCAGGAGGGAAAAGTGGGGATTATGTTTAGACTTTCTCGGAACTGCTTCAAATCAACTAGATATCTTTGTGCTGTAAATCTCCCAACAGCCAAACGCAAATGCAGCAAACATCTCGCTGTATGTCCCACATCCAAAGTGCCAAGAGAGAGCTTGCTCTCCCTGTCTTTGAGACCTGTTTTCACTGTCCCGGTTACCTCTTTGCTAACATTCTCTTCAGAGCTGCAGTGAAACCAGGAACCACGTGGAGAAGGCACCCACACTGGAAGTGCCTGGAGGGAACATTGGGGCTTCTTCTCAGTGTCTCTGACCATAGGGTTTCACTGTCCCGGGAAAGTCTCTGCTAACACCCTGCAGAGCATAGTGCCCAATATACAGAAACGTCTTGCGGTATCTCCTACAGGGAAAGTGCCAGGAGGGAATTGTCGAGCTTGTTCTCAGTGTCTCTGAGAATTGCTCTGATTATCCGTGTGACCTCTTTACCAACACACATCTTGACATATCTCCCACATTGATCGCAGTTTCTCCAGGAACGGCATTCAAGGAGCCAGGAACTTTTCTCCCTACACTGTCCATTGAGTTGGCCTCAAAACCAATATACATCCTGCTATATCTCCCACATGGAAAGTGCCAGGAGGGAAAAGTGGGGATTATGTTTAGACTTTCTCGGAACTGCTTCAAATCAACTAGATATCTTTGTGCTGTAAATCTCCCAACAGCCAAACGCAAATGCAGCAAACATCTCGCTGTATGTCC
The DNA here is from genome assembly GCF_963924245.1 of Chroicocephalus ridibundus. NCBI lineage: Eukaryota > Metazoa > Chordata > Aves > Charadriiformes > Laridae > Chroicocephalus > Chroicocephalus ridibundus. The sequence continues at coordinate 821,594 of NW_026961187.1, forward strand.
CACATCCAAAGTGCCAAGAGAGAGCTTGCTCTCCCTGTCTTTGAGTACTGTTTTCATTGTCCCGATGACCTCTTTGCTAACATTCTCTTCAGAGCTGCAGTGAAACCAGGAACCACGTGGAGAAGGCACCCACACTGAAAGTGCCTGGAGGGAACATTGGGGCTTCTTCTCAGTGTCTCTGACCATAGGGTTTCACTGTCCCGGGAAAGTCTCTGCTAACACCCTGCAGAGCGCAGTGCCCAATATACAGAAACGTCTTGCGGTATCTCCTACAGGGAAAGTGCCAGGAGGGAATTGTCGAGCTTGTTCTCAGTGTCTCTGAGAATTGCTCTGATTATCCATGTGACCTCTTTGCTAAGACTCTCCAGAGAGACGTCCTCAAAACCAACACACATCTTGACATATCTCCCACATTGATCGCAGTTTCTCCAGGAACGGCATTCAAGGAGCCAGGAACTTTTCTCCCTACACTGTCCTTTGAGTTGTCCTCAAAACCAATCTACATCCTGCTATATCTCCCACATGGAAAGTGCCAGGAGGGAAAAGTGGGGATTATGTTTAGACTTTCTCGGAACTGCTTCAAATCAACTAGATATCTTTGTGCTGTAAATCTCCCAACAGCCAAACGCAAATGCAGCAAACATCTCGCTGTATGTCCCACATCCAAAGTGCCAAGAGAGAGCTTGCTCTCCCTGTCTTTGAGTACTGTTTTCACTGTCCCGATGAGCTCTTTGCTAACATTCTCTTCAGAGCTGCAGTGAAACCAGGAACCACGTGGAGAAGGCACCCACACTGAAAGTGCCTGGAGGGAACATTGGGGCTTCTTCTCAGTGTCTCTGACCATAGGGTTTCACTGTCCCGGGAAAGTCTCTGCTAACACCCTGCAGAGCGCAGTGCCCAATATACAGAAACGTCTTGCGGTATCTCCTACAGGGAAAGTGCCAGGAGGGAATTGTCGAGCTTGTTCTCAGTGTCTCTGAGAATTGCTCTGATTATCCGTGTGACCTCTTTACCAACACACATCTTGACATATCTCCCACATTGATCGCAGTTTCTCCAGGAACGGCATTCAAGGAGCCAGGAACTTTTCTCCCTACACTGTCCATTGAGTTGGCCTCAAAACCAATCTACATCCTGCTATATCTCCCACATGGAAAGTGCCAGGAGGGAAAAGTGGGGATTATGTTTAGACTTTCTCGGAACTGCTTCAAATCAACTAGATATCTTTGTGCTGTAAATCTCCCAACAGCCAAACGCAAATGCAGCAAACATCTCGCTGTATGTCCCACATCCAAAGTGCCAAGAGAGAGCTTGCTCTCCCTGTCTTTGAGTACTGTTTTCATTGTCCCGATGAGCTCTTTGCTAACATTCTCTTCAGAGCTGCAGTGAAACCAGGAACCACGTGGAGAAGGCACCCACACTGAAAGTGCCTGGAGGGAACATTGGGGCTTCTTCTCAGTGTCTCTGACCATAGGGTTTCACTGTCCCGGGAAAGTCTCTGCTAACACCCTGCAGAGCGCAGTGCCCAATATACAGAAACGTCTTGCGGTATCTCCTACAGGGAAAGTGCCAGGAGGGAATTGTCGAGCTTGTTCTCAGTGTCTCTGAGAATTGCTCTGATTATCCATGTGACCTCTTTGCTAAGACTCTCCAGAGAGACGTCCTCAAAACCAACACACATCTTGACATATCTCCCACATTGATCGCAGTTTCTCCAGGAACGGCATTCAAGGAGCCAGGAACTTTTCTCCCTACACTGTCCATTGAGTTGTCCTCAAAACCAATCTACATCCTGCTATATCTCCCACATGGAAAGTGCCAGGAGGGAAAAGTGGGGATTATGTTTAGACTTTCTCGGAACTGCTTCAAATCAACTAGATATCTTTGTGCTGTAAATCTCCCAACAGCCAAACGCAAATGCAACAAACACCTCGCTGTATGTCCCACATCCAAAGTGCCAAGAGAGAGCTTGCTCTCCCTGTCTTTGAGACCTGTTTTCACTGTCCCGGTTACCTCTTTGCTAACATTCTCTTCAGAGCTGCAGTGAAACCAGGAACCACGTGGAGAAGGCACCCACACTGAAAGTGCCTGGAGGGAACATTGGGGCTTCTTCTCAGTGTCTCTGACATAGGGTTTCACTGTCCCGGGAAAGTCTCTGCAAACACCCTGCGGAGCGCAGTGCTCAATATACAGAGACTTTCTCGGAACTGCTTCAAATCAACTAGATATCTTTGTGCTGTAAATCTCCCAACAGCCAAACGCAAATGCAGCAAACATCTCGCTGTATGTCCCACATCCAAAGTGCCAAGAGAGAGCTTGCTCTCCCTGTCTTTGAGTACTGTTTTCACTGTCCCGGTTACCTCTTTGCTAACATTCTCTTCAGAGCTGCAGTGAAACCAGGAACCACGTGGAGAAGGCACCCACACTGAAAGTGCCTGGAGGGAACATTGGGGCTTCTTCTCAGTGTCTCTGACATAGGGTTTCACTGTCCCGGGAAAGTCTCTGCAAACACCCTGCGGAGCGCAGTGCTCAATATACAGAGACTTTCTCGGAACTGCTTCAAATCAACTAGATATCTTTGTGCTGTAAATCTCCCAACAGCCAAACGCAAATGCAGCAAACATCTCGCTGTATGTCCCACATCCAAAGTGCCAAGAGAGAGCTTGCTCTCCCTGTCTTTGAGTACTGTTTTCACTGTCCCGATGAGCTCTTTGCTAACATTCTCTTCAGAGCTGCAGTGAAACCAGGAACCACGTGGAGAAGGCACCCACACTGAAAGTGCCTGGAGGGAACATTGGGGCTTCTTCTCAGTGTCTCTGACCATAGGGTTTCACTGTCCCGGGAAAGTCTCTGCTAACACCCTGCAGAGCGCAGTGCCCAATATACAGAAACGTCTTGCGGTATCTCCTACAGGGAAAGTGCCAGGAGGGAATTGTCGAGCTTGTTCTCAGTGTCTCTGAGAATTGCTCTGATTATCCATGTGACCTCTTTGCTAAGACTCTCCAGAGAGACGTCCTCAAAACCAACACACATCTTGACATATCTCCCACATTGATCGCAGTTTCTCCAGGAACGGCATTCAAGGAGCCAGGAACTTTTCTCCCTGCACTGTCCTTTGAGTTGTCCTCAAAACCAATATACATCCTGCTATATCTCCCACATGGAAAGTGCCAGGAGGGAAAAGTGGGGATTATGTTTAGACTTTCTCGGAACTGCTTCAAATCAACTAGATATCTTTGTGCTGTAAATCTCCCAACAGCCAAACGCAAATGCAGCAAACATCTCGCTGTATGTCCCACATCCAAAGTGCCAAGAGAGAGCTTGCTCTCCCTGTCTTTGAGACCTGTTTTCACTGTCCCGGTTACCTCTTTGCTAACATTCTCTTCAGAGCTGCAGTGAAACCAGGAACCACGTGGAGAAGGCACCCACACTGAAAGTGCCTGGAGGGAACATTGGGGCTTCTTCTCAGTGTCTCTGACATAGGGTTTCACTGTCCCGGGAAAGTCTCTGCAAACACCCTGCGGAGCGCAGTGCTCAATATACAGAGACTTTCTCGGAACTGCTTCAAATCAACTAGATATCTTTGTGCTGTAAATCTCCCAACAGCCAAACGCAAAAGCAGCAAACATCTCGCTGTATGTCCCACATCCAAAGTGCCAAGAGAGAGCTTGCTCTCCCTGTCTTTGAGACCTGTTTTCACTGTCCCGGTTACCTCTTTGCTAACATTCTCTTCAGAGCTGCAGTGAAACCAGGAACCACGTGGAGAAGGCACCCACACTGGAAGTGCCTGGAGGGAACATTGGGGCTTCTTCTCAGTGTCTCTGACATAGGGTTTCACTGTCCCGGGAAAGTCTCTGCAAACACCCTGCGGAGCGCAGTGCTCAATATACAGAGACTTTCTCGGAACTGCTTCAAATCAACTAGATATCTTTGTGCTGTAAATCTCCCAACAGCCAAACGCAAATGCAGCAAACATCTCGCTGTATGTCCCACATCCAAAGTGCCAAGAGAGAGCTTGCTCTCCCTGTCTTTGAGTACTGTTTTCATTGTCCCGATGACCTCTTTGCTAACATTCTCTTCAGAGCTGCAGTGAAACCAGGAACCACGTGGAGAAGGCACCCACACTGAAAGTGCCTGGAGGGAACATTGGGGCTTCTTCTCAGTGTCTCTGACCATAGGGTTTCACTGTCCCGGGAAAGTCTCTGCTAACACCCTGCAGAGCGCAGTGCCCAATATACAGAAACGTCTTGCGGTATCTCCTACAGGGAAAGTGCCAGGAGGGAATTGTCGAGCTTGTTCTCAGTGTCTCTGAGAATTGCTCTGATTATCCATGTGACCTCTTTGCTAAGACTCTCCAGAGAGACGTCCTCAAAACCAACACACATCTTGACATATCTCCCACATTGATCGCAGTTTCTCCAGGAACGGCATTCAAGGAGCCAGGAACTTTTCTCCCTACACTGTCCTTTGAGTTGTCCTCAAAACCAATCTACATCCTGCTATATCTCCCACATGGAAAGTGCCAGGAGGGAAAAGTGGGGATTATGTTTAGACTTTCTCGGAACTGCTTCAAATCAACTAGATATCTTTGTGCTGTAAATCTCCCAACAGCCAAACGCAAATGCAGCAAACATCTCGCTGTATGTCCCACATCCAAAGTGCCAAGAGAGAGCTTGCTCTCCCTGTCTTTGAGTACTGTTTTCACTGTCCCGATGAGCTCTTTGCTAACATTCTCTTCAGAGCTGCAGTGAAACCAGGAACCACGTGGAGAAGGCACCCACACTGAAAGTGCCTGGAGGGAACATTGGGGCTTCTTCTCAGTGTCTCTGACCATAGGGTTTCACTGTCCCGGGAAAGTCTCTGCTAACACCCTGCAGAGCGCAGTGCCCAATATACAGAAACGTCTTGCGGTATCTCCTACAGGGAAAGTGCCAGGAGGGAATTGTCGAGCTTGTTCTCAGTGTCTCTGAGAATTGCTCTGATTATCCGTGTGACCTCTTTACCAACACACATCTTGACATATCTCCCACATTGATCGCAGTTTCTCCAGGAACGGCATTCAAGGAGCCAGGAACTTTTCTCCCTACACTGTCCATTGAGTTGGCCTCAAAACCAATCTACATCCTGCTATATCTCCCACATGGAAAGTGCCAGGAGGGAAAAGTGGGGATTATGTTTAGACTTTCTCGGAACTGCTTCAAATCAACTAGATATCTTTGTGCTGTAAATCTCCCAACAGCCAAACGCAAATGCAGCAAACATCTCGCTGTATGTCCCACATCCAAAGTGCCAAGAGAGAGCTTGCTCTCCCTGTCTTTGAGTACTGTTTTCATTGTCCCGATGAGCTCTTTGCTAACATTCTCTTCAGAGCTGCAGTGAAACCAGGAACCACGTGGAGAAGGCACCCACACTGAAAGTGCCTGGAGGGAACATTGGGGCTTCTTCTCAGTGTCTCTGACCATAGGGTTTCACTGTCCCGGGAAAGTCTCTGCTAACACCCTGCAGAGCGCAGTGCCCAATATACAGAAACGTCTTGCGGTATCTCCTACAGGGAAAGTGCCAGGAGGGAATTGTCGAGCTTGTTCTCAGTGTCTCTGAGAATTGCTCTGATTATCCATGTGACCTCTTTGCTAAGACTCTCCAGAGAGACGTCCTCAAAACCAACACACATCTTGACATATCTCCCACATTGATCGCAGTTTCTCCAGGAACGGCATTCAAGGAGCCAGGAACTTTTCTCCCTACACTGTCCATTGAGTTGTCCTCAAAACCAATCTACATCCTGCTATATCTCCCACATGGAAAGTGCCAGGAGGGAAAAGTGGGGATTATGTTTAGACTTTCTCGGAACTGCTTCAAATCAACTAGATATCTTTGTGCTGTAAATCTCCCAACAGCCAAACGCAAATGCAACAAACACCTCGCTGTATGTCCCACATCCAAAGTGCCAAGAGAGAGCTTGCTCTCCCTGTCTTTGAGACCTGTTTTCACTGTCCCGGTTACCTCTTTGCTAACATTCTCTTCAGAGCTGCAGTGAAACCAGGAACCACGTGGAGAAGGCACCCACACTGAAAGTGCCTGGAGGGAACATTGGGGCTTCTTCTCAGTGTCTCTGACATAGGGTTTCACTGTCCCGGGAAAGTCTCTGCAAACACCCTGCGGAGCGCAGTGCTCAATATACAGAGACTTTCTCGGAACTGCTTCAAATCAACTAGATATCTTTGTGCTGTAAATCTCCCAACAGCCAAACGCAAATGCAGCAAACATCTCGCTGTATGTCCCACATCCAAAGTGCCAAGAGAGAGCTTGCTCTCCCTGTCTTTGAGTACTGTTTTCACTGTCCCGATGAGCTCTTTGCTAACATTCTCTTCAGAGCTGCAGTGAAACCAGGAACCACGTGGAGAAGGCACCCACACTGAAAGTGCCTGGAGGGAACATTGGGGCTTCTTCTCAGTGTCTCTGACATAGGGTTTCACTGTCCCGGGAAAGTCTCTGCAAACACCCTGCGGAGCGCAGTGCTCAATATACAGAGACTTTCTCGGAACTGCTTCAAATCAACTAGATATCTTTGTGCTGTAAATCTCCCAACAGCCAAACGCAAATGCAGCAAACATCTCGCTGTATGTCCCACATCCAAAGTGCCAAGAGAGAGCTTGCTCTCCCTGTCTTTGAGTACTGTTTTCACTGTCCCGATGAGCTCTTTGCTAACATTCTCTTCAGAGCTGCAGTGAAACCAGGAACCACGTGGAGAAGGCACCCACACTGAAAGTGCCTGGAGGGAACATTGGGGCTTCTTCTCAGTGTCTCTGACCATAGGGTTTCACTGTCCCGGGAAAGTCTCTGCTAACACCCTGCAGAGCGCAGTGCCCAATATACAGAAACGTCTTGCGGTATCTCCTACAGGGAAAGTGCCAGGAGGGAATTGTCGAGCTTGTTCTCAGTGTCTCTGAGAATTGCTCTGATTATCCATGTGACCTCTTTGCTAAGACTCTCCAGAGAGACGTCCTCAAAACCAACACACATCTTGACATATCTCCCACATTGATCGCAGTTTCTCCAGGAACGGCATTCAAGGAGCCAGGAACTTTTCTCCCTGCACTGTCCTTTGAGTTGTCCTCAAAACCAATATACATCCTGCTATATCTCCCACATGGAAAGTGCCAGGAGGGAAAAGTGGGGATTATGTTTAGACTTTCTCGGAACTGCTTCAAATCAACTAGATATCTTTGTGCTGTAAATCTCCCAACAGCCAAACGCAAATGCAGCAAACATCTCGCTGTATGTCCCACATCCAAAGTGCCAAGAGAGAGCTTGCTCTCCCTGTCTTTGAGACCTGTTTTCACTGTCCCGGTTACCTCTTTGCTAACATTCTCTTCAGAGCTGCAGTGAAACCAGGAACCACGTGGAGAAGGCACCCACACTGAAAGTGCCTGGAGGGAACATTGGGGCTTCTTCTCAGTGTCTCTGACATAGGGTTTCACTGTCCCGGGAAAGTCTCTGCAAACACCCTGCGGAGCGCAGTGCTCAATATACAGAGACTTTCTCGGAACTGCTTCAAATCAACTAGATATCTTTGTGCTGTAAATCTCCCAACAGCCAAACGCAAAAGCAGCAAACATCTCGCTGTATGTCCCACATCCAAAGTGCCAAGAGAGAGCTTGCTCTCCCTGTCTTTGAGACCTGTTTTCACTGTCCCGGTTACCTCTTTGCTAACATTCTCTTCAGAGCTGCAGTGAAACCAGGAACCACGTGGAGAAGGCACCCACACTGGAAGTGCCTGGAGGGAACATTGGGGCTTCTTCTCAGTGTCTCTGACATAGGGTTTCACTGTCCCGGGAAAGTCTCTGCAAACACCCTGCGGAGCGCAGTGCTCAATATACAGAGACTTTCTCGGAACTGCTTCAAATCAACTAGATATCTTTGTGCTGTAAATCTCCCAACAGCCAAACGCAAATGCAGCAAACATCTCGCTGTATGTCCCACATCCAAAGTGCCAAGAGAGAGCTTGCTCTCCCTGTCTTTGAGTACTGTTTTCACTGTCCCGGTTACCTCTTTGCTAACATTCTCTTCAGAGCTGCAGTGAAACCAGGAACCACGTGGAGAAGGCACCCACACTGAAAGTGCCTGGAGGGAACATTGGGGCTTCTTCTCAGTGTCTCTGACATAGGGTTTCACTGTCCCGGGAAAGTCTCTGCAAACACCCTGCGGAGCGCAGTGCTCAATATACAGAGACTTTCTCGGAACTGCTTCAAATCAACTAGATATCTTTGTGCTGTAAATCTCCCAACAGCCAAACGCAAATGCAGCAAACATCTCGCTGTATGTCCCACATCCAAAGTGCCAAGAGAGAGCTTGCTCTCCCTGTCTTTGAGTACTGTTTTCACTGTCCCGGTTACCTCTTTGCTAACATTCTCTTCAGAGCTGCAGTGAAACCAGGAACCACGTGGAGAAGGCACCCACACTGAAAGTGCCTGGAGGGAACATTGGGGCTTCTTCTCAGTGTCTCTGACCATAGGGTTTCACTGTCCCGGGAAAGTCTCTGCAAACACCCTGCGGAGCGCAGTGCTCAATATACAGAGACTTTCTCGGAACTGCTTCAAATCAACTAGATATCTTTGTGCTGTAAATCTCCCAACAGCCAAACGCAAATGCAGCAAACATCTCGCTGTATGTCCCACATCCAAAGTGCCAAGAGAGAGCTTGCTCTCCCTGTCTTTGAGTACTGTTTTCACTGTCCCGATGAGCTCTTTGCTAACATTCTCTTCAGAGCTGCAGTGAAACCAGGAACCACGTGGAGAAGGCACCCACACTGAAAGTGCCTGGAGGGAACATTGGGGCTTCTTCTCAGTGTCTCTGACCATAGGGTTTCACTGTCCCGGGAAAGTCTCTGCTAACACCCTGCAGAGCGCAGTGCCCAATATACAGAAACGTCTTGCGGTATCTCCTACAGGGAAAGTGCCAGGAGGGAATTGTCGAGCTTGTTCTCAGTGTCTCTGAGAATTGCTCTGATTATCCGTGTGACCTCTTTACCAACACACATCTTGACATATCTCCCACATTGATCGCAGTGTCTCCAGGAACGGCATTCAAGGAGCCAGGAACTTTTCTCCCTACACTGTCCATTGAGTTGGCCTCAAAACCAATATACATCCTGCTATATCTCCCACATGGAAAGTGCCAGGAGGGAAAAGTGGGGATTATGTTTAGACTTTCTCGGAACTGCTTCAAATCAACTAGATATCTTTGTGCTGTAAATCTCCCAACAGCCAAACGCAAATGCAGCAAACATCTCGCTGTATGTCCCACATCCAAAGTGCCAAGAGAGAGCTTGCTCTCCCTGTCTTTGAGTACTGTTTTCATTGTCCCGATGACCTCTTTGCTAACATTCTCTTCAGAGCTGCAGTGAAACCAGGAACCACGTGGAGAAGGCACCCACACTGAAAGTGCCTGGAGGGAACATTGGGGCTTCTTCTCAGTGTCTCTGACCATAGGGTTTCACTGTCCCGGGAAAGTCTCTGCTAACACCCTGCAGAGCGCAGTGCCCAATATACAGAAACGTCTTGCGGTATCTCCTACAGGGAAAGTGCCAGGAGGGAATTGTCGAGCTTGTTCTCAGTGTCTCTGAGAATTGCTCTGATTATCCATGTGACCTCTTTGCTAAGACTCTCCAGAGAGACGTCCTCAAAACCAACACACATCTTGACATATCTCCCACATTGATCGCAGTTTCTCCAGGAACGGCATTCAAGGAGCCAGGAACTTTTCTCCCTACACTGTCCATTGAGTTGTCCTCAAAACCAATCTACATCCTGCTATATCTCCCACATGGAAAGTGCCAGGAGGGAAAAGTGGGGATTATGTTTAGACTTTCTCGGAACTGCTTCAAATCAACTAGATATCTTTGTGCTGTAAATCTCCCAACAGCCAAACGCAAATGCAGCAAACATCTCGCTGTATGTCCCACATCCAAAGTGCCAAGAGAGAGCTTGCTCTCCCTGTCTTTGAGTACTGTTTTCACTGTCCCGGTTACCTCTTTGGTAACATTCTCTTCAGAGCTGCAGTGAAACCAGGAACCACGTGGAGAAGGCACCCACACTGAAAGTGCCTGGAGGGAACATTGGGGCTTCTTCTCAGTGTCTCTGACATAGGGTTTCACTGTCCCGGGAAAGTCTCTGCAAACACCCTGCGGAGCGCAGTGCTCAATATACAGAGACTTTCTCGGAACTGCTTCAAATCAACTAGATATCTTTGTGCTGTAAATCTCCCAACAGCCAAACGCAAATGCAGCAAACATCTCGCTGTATGTCCCACATCCAAAGTGCCAAGAGAGAGCTTGCTCTCCCTGTCTTTGAGTACTGTTTTCACTGTCCCGATGAGCTCTTTGCTAACATTCTCTTCAGAGCTGCAGTGAAACCAGGAACCACGTGGAGAAGGCACCCACACTGAAAGTGCCTGGAGGGAACATTGGGGCTTCTTCTCAGTGTCTCTGACCATAGGGTTTCACTGTCCCGGGAAAGTCTCTGCTAACACCCTGCAGAGCGCAGTGCCCAATATACAGAAACGTCTTGCGGTATCTCCTACAGGGAAAGTGCCAGGAGGGAATTGTCGAGCTTCTTCTCAGTGTCTCTGAGAATTGCTCTGATTATCCATGTGACCTCTTTGCTAAGACTCTCCAGAGAGACGTCCTCAAAACCAACACACATCTTGACATATCTCCCACATTGATCGCAGTTTCTCCAGGAACGGCATTCAAGGAGCCAGGAACTTTTCTCCCTACACTGTCCTTTGAGTTGTCCTCAAAACCAATATACATCCTGCTATATCTCCCACATGGAAAGTGCCAGGAGGGAAAAGTGGGGATTATGTTTAGACTTTCTCGGAACTGCTTCAAATCAACTAGATATCTTTGTGCTGTAAATCTCCCAACAGCCAAACGCAAATGCAGCAAACATCTCGCTGTATGTCCCACATCCAAAGTGCCAAGAGAGAGCTTGCTCTCCCTGTCTTTGAGACCTGTTTTCACTGTCCCGGTTACCTCTTTGCTAACATTCTCTTCAGAGCTGCAGTGAAACCAGGAACCACGTGGAGAAGGCACCCACACTGAAAGTGCCTGGAAGGAACATTGGGGCTTCTTCTCAGTGTCTCTGACATAGGGTTTCACTGTCCCGGGAAAGTCTCTGCTAACACCCTGCAGAGCATAGTGCCCAATATACAGAAACGTCTTGCGGTATCTCCTACAGGGAAAGTGCCAGGAGGGAATTGTCGAGCTTCTTCTCAGTGTCTCTGAGAATTGCTCTGATTATCCGTGTGACCTCTTTACCAACACACATCTTGACATATCTCCCACATTGATCGCAGTGTCTCCAGGAACGGCATTCAAGGAGCCAGGAACTTTTCTCCCTACACTGTCCTTTGAGTTGTCCTCAAAACCAATATACATCCTGCTATATCTCCCACATGGAAAGTGCCAGGAGGGAAAAGTGGGGATTATGTTTAGACTTTCTCGGAACTGCTTCAAATCAACTAGATATCTTTGTGCTGTAAATCTCCCAACAGCCAAACGCAAATGCAGCAAACATCTCGCTGTATGTCCCACATCCAAAGTGCCAAGAGAGAGCTTGCTCTCCCTGTCTTTGAGTACTGTTTTCACTGTCCCGATGAGCTCTTTGCTAACATTCTCTTCAGAGCTGCAGTGAAACCAGGAACCACGTGGAGAAGGCACCCACACTGAAAGTGCCTGGAGGGAACATTGGGGCTTCTTCTCAGTGTCTCTGACCATAGGGTTTCACTGTCCCGGGAAAGTCTCTGCTAACACCCTGCAGAGCGCAGTGCCCAATATACAGAAACGTCTTGCGGTATCTCCTACAGGGAAAGTGCCAGGAGGGAATTGTCGAGCTTGTTCTCAGTGTCTCTGAAATTGCTCTGATTACCCATGTGACCTCTTTGCTAAGACTCTCCAGAGAGCCGTCCTCAAAACCAACACACATCTTGACATATCTCCCACATTGATCGCAGTTTCTCCAGGAACGGCATTCAAGGAGCCAGGAACTTTTCTCCCTACACTGTCCATTGAGTTGGCCTCAAAACCAATATACATCCTGCTATATCTCCCACATGGAAAGTGCCAGGAGGGAAAAGTGGGGATTATGTTTAGACTTTCTCGGAACTGCTTCAAATCAACTAGATATCTTTGTGCTGTAAATCTCCCAACAGCCAAACGCAAATGCAGCAAACATCTCGCTGTATGTCCCACATCCAAAGTGCCAAGAGAGAGCTTGCTCTCCCTGTCTTTGAGTACTGTTTTCACTGTCCCGATGAGCTCTTTGCTAACATTCTCTTCAGAGCTGCAGTGAAACCAGGAACCACGTGGAGAAGGCACCCACACTGAAAGTGCCTGGAGGGAACATTGGGGCTTCTTCTCAGTGTCTCTGACATAGGGTTTCACTGTCCCGGGAAAGTCTCTGCTAACACCCTGCAGAACGCAGTGCCCAATATACAGAAACGTCTTGCGGTATCTCCTACAGGGAAAGTGCCAGGAGGGAATTGTCGAGCTTGTTCTCAGTGTCTCTGAGAATTGCTCTGATTATCCGTGTGACCTCTTTGCTAAGACTCTCCAGAGAGACGTCCTCAAAACCAACACACATCTTGACATATCTCCCACATTGATCGCAGTGTCTCCAGGAACGGCATTCAAGGAGCCAGGAACTTTTCTCCCTACACTGTCCATTGAGTTGTCCTCAAAACCAATCTACATCCTGCTATATCTCCCACATGGAAAGTGCCAGGAGGGAAAAGTGGGGATTATGTTTAGACTTTCTCGGAACTGCTTCAAATCAACTAGATATCTTTGTGCTGTAAATCTCCCAACAGCCAAACGCAAATGCAGCAAACATCTCGCTGTATGTCCCACATCCAAAGTGCCAAGAGAGAGCTTGCTCTCCCTGTCTTTGAGACCTGTTTTCACTGTCCCGGTTACCTCTTTGGTAACATTCTCTTCAGAGCTGCAGTGAAACCAGGAACCACGTGGAGAAGGCACCCACACTGAAAGTGCCTGGAGGGAACATTGGGGCTTCTTCTCAGTGTCTCTGACATAGGGTTTCACTGTCCCGGGAAAGTCTCTGCAAACACCCTGCGGAGCGCAGTGCTCAATATACAGAGACTTTCTCGGAACTGCTTCAAATCAACTAGATATCTTTGTGCTGTAAATCTCCCAACAGCCAAACGCAAATGCAGCAAACATCTCGCTGTATGTCCCACATCCAAAGTGCCAAGAGAGTAATGTAGAGCTTGCTCTCCCGGTCTTTGAGTACTGTTTTCACTGTCCCGATGAGCTCTTTGCTAACATTCTCTTCAGAGCTGCAGTGAAACCAGGAACCACGTGGAGAAGGCACCCACACTGAAAGTGCCTGGAGGGAACATTGGGGCTTCTTCTCAGTGTCTCTGACCATAGGGTTTCACTGTCCCGGGAAAGTCTCTGCTAACACCCTGCAGAGCGCAGTGCCCAATATACAGAAACGTCTTGCGGTATCTCCTACAGGGAAAGTGCCAGGAGGGAATTGTCGAGCTTGTTCTCAGTGTCTCTGAGAATTGCTCTGATTATCCATGTGACCTCTTTGCTAAGACTCTCCAGAGAGACGTCCTCAAAACCAACACACATCTTGACATATCTCCCACATTGATCGCAGTTTCTCCAGGAACGGCATTCAAGGAGCCAGGAACTTTTCTCCCTACACTGTCCTTTGAGTTGGCCTCAAAACCAATCTACATCCTGCTATATCTCCCACATGGACAGTGCCAGGAGGGAAAAGTGGGGATTATGTTTAGACTTTCTCGGAACTGCTTCAAATCAACTAGATATCTTTGTGCTGTAAATCTCCCAACAGCCAAACGCAAATGCAGCAAACATCTCGCTGTATGTCCCACATCCAAAGTGCCAAGAGAGAGCTTGCTCTCCCTGTCTTTGAGACCTGTTTTCACTGTCCCGGTTACCTCTTTGCTAACATTCTCTTCAGAGCTGCAGTGAAACCAGGAACCACGTGGAGAAGGCACCCACACTGGAAGTGCCTGGAGGGAACATTGGGGCTTCTTCTCAGTGTCTCTGACATAGGGTTTCACTGTCCCGGGAAAGTCTCTGCAAACACCCTGCGGAGCGCAGTGCTCAATATACAGAGACTTTCTCGGAACTGCTTCAAATCAACTAGATATCTTTGTGCTGTAAATCTCCCAACAGCCAAACGCAAATGCAGCAAACATCTCGCTGTATGTCCCACATCCAAAGTGCCAAGAGAGAGCTTGCTCTCCCTGTCTTTGAGTACTGTTTTCACTGTCCCGATGAGCTCTTTGCTAACATTCTCTTCAGAGCTGCAGTGAAACCAGGAACCACGTGGAGAAGGCACCCACACTGGAAGTGCCTGGAGGGAACATTGGGGCTTCTTCTCAGTGTCTCTGACCATAGGGTTTCACTGTCCCGGGAAAGTCTCTGCTAACACCCTGCAGAGCGCAGTGCCCAATATACAGAAACGTCTTGCGGTATCTCCTACAGGGAAAGTGCCAGGAGGGAATTGTCGAGCTTGTTCTCAGTGTCTCTGAGAATTGCTCTGATTATCCATGTGACCTCTTTGCTAAGACTCTCCAGAGAGACGTCCTCAAAACCAACACACATCTTGACATATCTCCCACATTGATCGCAGTGTCTCCAGGAACGGCATTCAAGGAGCCAGGAACTTTTCTCCCTACACTGTCCATTGAGTTGTCCTCAAAACCAATCTACATCCTGCTATATCTCCCACATGGAAAGTGCCAGGAGGGAAAAGTGGGGATTATGTTTAGACTTTCTCGGAACTGCTTCAAATCAACTAGATATCTTTGTGCTGTAAATCTCCCAACAGCCAAACGCAAATGCAGCAAACATCTCGCTGTATGTCCCACATCCAAAGTGCCAAGAGAGAGCTTGCTCTCCCTGTCTTTGAGACCTGTTTTCACTGTCCCGGTTACCTCTTTGCTAACATTCTCTTCAGAGCTGCAGTGAAACCAGGAACCACGTGGAGAAGGCACCCACACTGGAAGTGCCTGGAGGGAACATTGGGGCTTCTTCTCAGTGTCTCTGACATAGGGTTTCACTGTCCCGGGAAAGTCTCTGCTAACACCCTGCAGAGCATAGTGCCCAATATACAGAAACGTCTTGCGGTATCTCCTACAGGGAAAGTGCCAGGAGGGAATTGTCGAGCTTGTTCTCAGTGTCTCTGAGAATTGCTCTGATTATCCGTGTGACCTCTTTACCAACACACATCTTGACATATCTCCCACATTGATCGCAGTGTCTCCAGGAACGGCATTCAAGGAGCCAGGAACTTTTCTCCCTACACTGTCCATTGAGTTGGCCTCAAAACCAATATACATCCTGCTATATCTCCCACATGGAAAGTGCCAGGAGGGAAAAGTGGGGATTATGTTTAGACTTTCTCGGAACTGCTTCAAATCAACTAGATATCTTTGTGCTGTAAATCTCCCAACAGCCAAACGCAAATGCAGCAAACATCTCGCTGTATGTCCCACATCCAAAGTGCCAAGAGAGAGCTTGCTCTCCCTGTCTTTGAGTACTGTTTTCACTGTCCCGATGACCTCTTTGGTAACATTCTCTTCAGAGCTGCAGTGAAACCAGGAACCACGTGGAGAAGGCACCCACACTGAAAGTGCCTGGAGGGAACATTGGGGCTTCTTCTCAGTGTCTCTGACCATAGGGTTTCACTGTCCCGGGAAAGTCTCTGCTAACACCCTGCAGAGCGCAGTGCCCAATATACAGAAACGTCTTGCGGTATCTCCTACAGGGAAAGTGCCAGGAGGGAATTGTCGAGCTTGTTCTCAGTGTCTCTGAGAATTGCTCTGATTATCCGTGTGACCTCTTTACCAACACACATCTTGACATATCTCCCACATTGATCGCAGTTTCTCCAGGAACGGCATTCAAGGAGCCAGGAACTTTTCTCCCTACACTGTCCATTGAGTTGTCCTCAAAACCAATCTACATCCTGCTATATCTCCCACATGGAAAGTGCCAGGAGGGAAAAGTGGGGATTATGTTTAGACTTTCTCGGAACTGCTTCAAATCAACTAGATATCTTTGTGCTGTAAATCTCCCAACAGCCAAACGCAAATGCAGCAAACATCTCGCTGTATGTCCCACATCCAAAGTGCCAAGAGAGAGCTTGCTCTCCCTGTCTTTGAGTACTGTTTTCATTGTCCCGATGACCTCTTTGCTAACATTCTCTTCAGAGCTGCAGTGAAACCAGGAACCACGTGGAGAAGGCACCCACACTGAAAGTGCCTGGAGGGAACATTGGGGCTTCTTCTCAGTGTCTCTGACCATAGGGTTTCACTGTCCCGGGAAAGTCTCTGCTAACACCCTGCAGAGCGCAGTGCCCAATATATAGAAACGTCTTGCGGTATCTCCTACAGGGAAAGTGCCAGGAGGGAATTGTCGAGCTTGTTCTCAGTGTCTCTGAGAATTGCTCTGATTATCCGTGTGACCTCTTTGCTAAGACTCTCCAGAGAGACGTCCTCAAAACCAACACACATCTTGACATATCTCCCACATTGATCGCAGTGTCTCCAGGAACGGCATTCAAGGAGCCAGGAACTTTTCTCCCTACACTGTCCATTGAGTTGTCCTCAAAACCAATCTACATCCTGCTATATCTCCCACATGGAAAGTGCCAGGAGGGAAAAGTGGGGATTATGTTTAGACTTTCTCGGAACTGCTTCAAATCAACTAGATATCTTTGTGCTGTAAATCTCCCAACAGCCAAACGCAAATGCAGCAAACATCTCGCTGTATGTCCCACATCCAAAGTGCCAAGAGAGAGCTTGCTCTCCCTGTCTTTGAGACCTGTTTTCACTGTCCCGGTTACCTCTTTGCTAACATTCTCTTCAGAGCTGCAGTGAAACCAGGAACCACGTGGAGAAGGCACCCACACTGGAAGTGCCTGGAGGGAACATTGGGGCTTCTTCTCAGTGTCTCTGACCATAGGGTTTCACTGTCCCGGGAAAGTCTCTGCTAACACCCTGCAGAGCATAGTGCCCAATATACAGAAACGTCTTGCGGTATCTCCTACAGGGAAAGTGCCAGGAGGGAATTGTCGAGCTTGTTCTCAGTGTCTCTGAGAATTGCTCTGATTATCCGTGTGACCTCTTTACCAACACACATCTTGACATATCTCCCACATTGATCGCAGTTTCTCCAGGAACGGCATTCAAGGAGCCAGGAACTTTTCTCCCTACACTGTCCATTGAGTTGTCCTCAAAACCAATCTACATCCTGCTATATCTCCCACATGGAAAGTGCCAGGAGGGAAAAGTGGGGATTATGTTTAGACTTTCTCGGAACTGCTTCAAATCAACTAGATATCTTTGTGCTGTAAATCTCCCAACAGCCAAACGCAAATGCAGCAAACATCTCGCTGTATGTCCCACATCCAAAGTGCCAAGAGAGAGCTTGCTCTCCCTGTCTTTGAGTACTGTTTTCATTGTCCCGATGACCTCTTTGCTAACATTCTCTTCAGAGCTGCAGTGAAACCAGGAACCACGTGGAGAAGGCACCCACACTGAAAGTGCCTGGAGGGAACATTGGGGCTTCTTCTCAGTGTCTCTGACCATAGGGTTTCACTGTCCCGGGAAAGTCTCTGCTAACACCCTGCAGAGCGCAGTGCCCAATATACAGAAACGTCTTGCGGTATCTCCTACAGGGAAAGTGCCAGGAGGGAATTGTCGAGCTTGTTCTCAGTGTCTCTGAGAATTGCTCTGATTATCCGTGTGACCTCTTTGCTAAGACTCTCCAGAGAGACGTCCTCAAAACCAACACACATCTTGACATATCTCCCACATTGATCGCAGTTTCTCCAGGAACGGCATTCAAGGAGCCAGGAACTTTTCTCCCTACACTGTCCATTGAGTTGTCCTCAAAACCAATATACATCCTGCTATATCTCCCACATGGAAAGTGCCAGGAGGGAAAAGTGGGGATTATGTTTAGACTTTCTCGGAACTGCTTCAAATCAACTAGATATCTTTGTGCTGTAAATCTCCCAACAGCCAAACGCAAATGCAGCAAACATCTCGCTGTATGTCCCACATCCAAAGTGCCAAGAGAGAGCTTGCTCTCCCTGTCTTTGAGTACTGTTTTCACTGTCCCGATGAGCTCTTTGCTAACATTCTCTTCAGAGCTGCAGTGAAACCAGGAACCACGTGGAGAAGGCACCCACACTGAAAGTGCCTGGAGGGAACATTGGGGCTTCTTCTCAGTGTCTCTGACCATAGGGTTTCACTGTCCCGGGAAAGTCTCTGCTAACACCCTGCAGAGCGCAGTGCCCAATATACAGAAACGTCTTGCGGTATCTCCTACAGGGAAAGTGCCAGGAGGGAATTGTCGAGCTTGTTCTCAGTGTCTCTGAGAATTGCTCTGATTATCCGTGTGACCTCTTTACCAACACACATCTTGACATATCTCCCACATTGATCGCAGTTTCTCCAGGAACGGCATTCAAGGAGCCAGGAACTTTTCTCCCTACACTGTCCATTGAGTTGGCCTCAAAACCAATCTACATCCTGCTATATCTCCCACATGGAAAGTGCCAGGAGGGAAAAGTGGGGATTATGTTTAGACTTTCTCGGAACTGCTTCAAATCAACTAGATATCTTTGTGCTGTAAATCTCCCAACAGCCAAACGCAAATGCAGCAAACATCTCGCTGTATGTCCCACATCCAAAGTGCCAAGAGAGAGCTTGCTCTCCCTGTCTTTGAGTACTGTTTTCATTGTCCCGATGAGCTCTTTGCTAACATTCTCTTCAGAGCTGCAGTGAAACCAGGAACCACGTGGAGAAGGCACCCACACTGAAAGTGCCTGGAGGGAACATTGGGGCTTCTTCTCAGTGTCTCTGACCATAGGGTTTCACTGTCCCGGGAAAGTCTCTGCTAACACCCTGCAGAGCGCAGTGCCCAATATACAGAAACGTCTTGCGGTATCTCCTACAGGGAAAGTGCCAGGAGGGAATTGTCGAGCTTGTTCTCAGTGTCTCTGAGAATTGCTCTGATTATCCATGTGACCTCTTTGCTAAGACTCTCCAGAGAGACGTCCTCAAAACCAACACACATCTTGACATATCTCCCACATTGATCGCAGTTTCTCCAGGAACGGCATTCAAGGAGCCAGGAACTTTTCTCCCTACACTGTCCATTGAGTTGTCCTCAAAACCAATCTACATCCTGCTATATCTCCCACATGGAAAGTGCCAGGAGGGAAAAGTGGGGATTATGTTTAGACTTTCTCGGAACTGCTTCAAATCAACTAGATATCTTTGTGCTGTAAATCTCCCAACAGCCAAACGCAAATGCAACAAACACCTCGCTGTATGTCCCACATCCAAAGTGCCAAGAGAGAGCTTGCTCTCCCTGTCTTTGAGTACTGTTTTCACTGTCCCGGTTACCTCTTTGCTAACATTCTCTTCAGAGCTGCAGTGAAACCAGGAACCACGTGGAGAAGGCACCCACACTGAAAGTGCCTGGAGGGAACATTGGGGCTTCTTCTCAGTGTCTCTGACATAGGGTTTCACTGTCCCGGGAAAGTCTCTGCAAACACCCTGCGGAGCGCAGTGCTCAATATACAGAGACTTTCTCGGAACTGCTTCAAATCAACTAGATATCTTTGTGCTGTAAATCTCCCAACAGCCAAACGCAAATGCAGCAAACATCTCGCTGTATGTCCCACATCCAAAGTGCCAAGAGAGAGCTTGCTCTCCCTGTCTTTGAGTACTGTTTTCACTGTCCCGATGAGCTCTTTGCTAACATTCTCTTCAGAGCTGCAGTGAAACCAGGAACCACGTGGAGAAGGCACCCACACTGAAAGTGCCTGGAGGGAACATTGGGGCTTCTTCTCAGTGTCTCTGACCATAGGGTTTCACTGTCCCGGGAAAGTCTCTGCTAACACCCTGCAGAGCGCAGTGCCCAATATACAGAAACGTCTTGCGGTATCTCCTACAGGGAAAGTGCCAGGAGGGAATTGTCGAGCTTGTTCTCAGTGTCTCTGAGAATTGCTCTGATTATCCATGTGACCTCTTTGCTAAGACTCTCCAGAGAGACGTCCTCAAAACCAACACACATCTTGACATATCTCCCACATTGATCGCAGTTTCTCCAGGAACGGCATTCAAGGAGCCAGGAACTTTTCTCCCTGCACTGTCCTTTGAGTTGTCCTCAAAACCAATATACATCCTGCTATATCTCCCACATGGAAAGTGCCAGGAGGGAAAAGTGGGGATTATGTTTAGACTTTCTCGGAACTGCTTCAAATCAACTAGATATCTTTGTGCTGTAAATCTCCCAACAGCCAAACGCAAATGCAGCAAACATCTCGCTGTATGTCCCACATCCAAAGTGCCAAGAGAGAGCTTGCTCTCCCTGTCTTTGAGTACTGTTTTCACTGTCCCGGTTACCTCTTTGGTAACATTCTCTTCAGAGCTGCAGTGAAACCAGGAACCACGTGGAGAAGGCACCCACACTGAAAGTGCCTGGAGGGAACATTGGGGCTTCTTCTCAGTGTCTCTGACATAGGGTTTCACTGTCCCGGGAAAGTCTCTGCAAACACCCTGCGGAGCGCAGTGCTCAATATACAGAGACTTTCTCGGAACTGCTTCAAATCAACTAGATATCTTTGTGCTGTAAATCTCCCAACAGCCAAACGCAAATGCAGCAAACATCTCGCTGTATGTCCCACATCCAAAGTGCCAAGAGAGAGCTTGCTCTCCCTGTCTTTGAGTACTGTTTTCACTGTCCCGATGAGCTCTTTGCTAACATTCTCTTCAGAGCTGCAGTGAAACCAGGAACCACGTGGAGAAGGCACCCACACTGAAAGTGCCTGGAGGGAACATTGGGGCTTCTTCTCAGTGTCTCTGACCATAGGGTTTCACTGTCCCGGGAAAGTCTCTGCTAACACCCTGCAGAGCGCAGTGCCCAATATACAGAAACGTCTTGCGGTATCTCCTACAGGGAAAGTGCCAGGAGGGAATTGTCGAGCTTGTTCTCAGTGTCTCTGAGAATTGCTCTGATTATCCATGTGACCTCTTTGCTAAGACTCTCCAGAGAGACGTCCTCAAAACCAACACACATCTTGACATATCTCCCACATTGATCGCAGTTTCTCCAGGAACGGCATTCAAGGAGCCAGGAACTTTTCTCCCTGCACTGTCCTTTGAGTTGTCCTCAAAACCAATATACATCCTGCTATATCTCCCACATGGATAGTGCCAGGAGGGAAAAGTGGGGATTATGTTTAGACTTTCTCGGAACTGCTTCAAATCAACTAGATATCTTTGTGCTGTAAATCTCCCAACAGCCAAACGCAAATGCAGCAAACATCTCGCTGTATGTCCCACATCCAAAGTGCCAAGAGAGAGCTTGCTCTCCCTGTCTTTGAGACCTGTTTTCACTGTCCCGGTTACCTCTTTGCTAACATTCTCTTCAGAGCTGCAGTGAAACCAGGAACCACGTGGAGAAGGCACCCACACTGGAAGTGCCTGGAGGGAACATTGGGGCTTCTTCTCAGTGTCTCTGACATAGGGTTTCACTGTCCCGGGAAAGTCTCTGCAAACACCCTGCGGAGCGCAGTGCTCAATATACAGAGACTTTCTCGGAACTGCTTCAAATCAACTAGATATCTTTGTGCTGTAAATCTCCCAACAGCCAAACGCAAATGCAGCAAACATCTCGCTGTATGTCCCACATCCAAAGTGCCAAGAGAGAGCTTGCTCTCCCTGTCTTTGAGTACTGTTTTCACTGTCCCGGTTACCTCTTTGCTAACATTCTCTTCAGAGCTGCAGTGAAACCAGGAACCACGTGGAGAAGGCACCCACACTGAAAGTGCCTGGAGGGAACATTGGGGCTTCTTCTCAGTGTCTCTGACATAGGGTTTCACTGTCCCGGGAAAGTCTCTGCAAACACCCTGCGGAGCGCAGTGCTCAATATACAGAGACTTTCTCGGAACTGCTTCAAATCAACTAGATATCTTTGTGCTGTAAATCTCCCAACAGCCAAACGCAAATGCAGCAAACATCTCGCTGTATGTCCCACATCCAAAGTGCCAAGAGAGAGCTTGCTCTCCCTGTCTTTGAGTACTGTTTTCACTGTCCCGGTTACCTCTTTGCTAACATTCTCTTCAGAGCTGCAGTGAAACCAGGAACCACGTGGAGAAGGCACCCACACTGAAAGTGCCTGGAGGGAACATTGGGGCTTCTTCTCAGTGTCTCTGACCATAGGGTTTCACTGTCCCGGGAAAGTCTCTGCAAACACCCTGCGGAGCGCAGTGCTCAATATACAGAGACTTTCTCGGAACTGCTTCAAATCAACTAGATATCTTTGTGCTGTAAATCTCCCAACAGCCAAACGCAAATGCAGCAAACATCTCGCTGTATGTCCCACATCCAAAGTGCCAAGAGAGAGCTTGCTCTCCCTGTCTTTGAGTACTGTTTTCACTGTCCCGATGAGCTCTTTGCTAACATTCTCTTCAGAGCTGCAGTGAAACCAGGAACCACGTGGAGAAGGCACCCACACTGAAAGTGCCTGGAGGGAACATTGGGGCTTCTTCTCAGTGTCTCTGACCATAGGGTTTCACTGTCCCGGGAAAGTCTCTGCTAACACCCTGCAGAGCGCAGTGCCCAATATACAGAAACGTCTTGCGGTATCTCCTACAGGGAAAGTGCCAGGAGGGAATTGTCGAGCTTGTTCTCAGTGTCTCTGAGAATTGCTCTGATTATCCGTGTGACCTCTTTACCAACACACATCTTGACATATCTCCCACATTGATCGCAGTGTCTCCAGGAACGGCATTCAAGGAGCCAGGAACTTTTCTCCCTACACTGTCCATTGAGTTGGCCTCAAAACCAATATACATCCTGCTATATCTCCCACATGGAAAGTGCCAGGAGGGAAAAGTGGGGATTATGTTTAGACTTTCTCGGAACTGCTTCAAATCAACTAGATATCTTTGTGCTGTAAATCTCCCAACAGCCAAACGCAAATGCAGCAAACATCTCGCTGTATGTCCCACATCCAAAGTGCCAAGAGAGAGCTTGCTCTCCCTGTCTTTGAGTACTGTTTTCATTGTCCCGATGAGCTCTTTGCTAACATTCTCTTCAGAGCTGCAGTGAAACCAGGAACCACGTGGAGAAGGCACCCACACTGAAAGTGCCTGGAGGGAACATTGGGGCTTCTTCTCAGTGTCTCTGACCATAGGGTTTCACTGTCCCGGGAAAGTCTCTGCTAACACCCTGCAGAGCGCAGTGCCCAATATACAGAAACGTCTTGCGGTATCTCCTACAGGGAAAGTGCCAGGAGGGAATTGTCGAGCTTGTTCTCAGTGTCTCTGAGAATTGCTCTGATTATCCATGTGACCTCTTTGCTAAGACTCTCCAGAGAGACGTCCTCAAAACCAACACACATCTTGACATATCTCCCACATTGATCGCAGTTTCTCCAGGAACGGCATTCAAGGAGCCAGGAACTTTTCTCCCTACACTGTCCATTGAGTTGTCCTCAAAACCAATCTACATCCTGCTATATCTCCCACATGGAAAGTGCCAGGAGGGAAAAGTGGGGATTATGTTTAGACTTTCTCGGAACTGCTTCAAATCAACTAGATATCTTTGTGCTGTAAATCTCCCAACAGCCAAACGCAAATGCAGCAAACATCTCGCTGTATGTCCCACATCCAAAGTGCCAAGAGAGAGCTTGCTCTCCCTGTCTTTGAGTACTGTTTTCACTGTCCCGGTTACCTCTTTGCTAACATTCTCTTCAGAGCTGCAGTGAAACCAGGAACCACGTGGAGAAGGCACCCACACTGAAAGTGCCTGGAGGGAACATTGGGGCTTCTTCTCAGTGTCTCTGACATAGGGTTTCACTGTCCCGGGAAAGTCTCTGCAAACACCCTGCGGAGCGCAGTGCTCAATATACAGAGACTTTCTCGGAACTGCTTCAAATCAACTAGATATCTTTGTGCTGTAAATCTCCCAACAGCCAAACGCAAATGCAGCAAACATCTCGCTGTATGTCCCACATCCAAAGTGCCAAGAGAGAGCTTGCTCTCCCTGTCTTTGAGTACTGTTTTCACTGTCCCGATGAGCTCTTTGCTAACATTCTCTTCAGAGCTGCAGTGAAACCAGGAACCACGTGGAGAAGGCACCCACACTGAAAGTGCCTGGAGGGAACATTGGGGCTTCTTCTCAGTGTCTCTGACCATAGGGTTTCACTGTCCCGGGAAAGTCTCTGCTAACACCCTGCAGAGCGCAGTGCCCAATATACAGAAACGTCTTGCGGTATCTCCTACAGGGAAAGTGCCAGGAGGGAATTGTCGAGCTTGTTCTCAGTGTCTCTGAGAATTGCTCTGATTATCCATGTGACCTCTTTGCTAAGACTCTCCAGAGAGACGTCCTCAAAACCAACACACATCTTGACATATCTCCCACATTGATCGCAGTTTCTCCAGGAACGGCATTCAAGGAGCCAGGAACTTTTCTCCCTACACTGTCCTTTGAGTTGTCCTCAAAACCAATATACATCCTGCTATATCTCCCACATGGAAAGTGCCAGGAGGGAAAAGTGGGGATTATGTTTAGACTTTCTCGGAACTGCTTCAAATCAACTAGATATCTTTGTGCTGTAAATCTCCCAACAGCCAAACGCAAATGCAGCAAACATCTCGCTGTATGTCCCACATCCAAAGTGCCAAGAGAGAGCTTGCTCTCCCTGTCTTTGAGACCTGTTTTCACTATCCCGGTTACCTCTTTGCTAACATTCTCTTCAGAGCTGCAGTGAAACCAGGAACCACGTGGAGAAGGCACCCACACTGGAAGTGCCTGGAGGGAACATTGGGGCTTCTTCTCAGTGTCTCTGACATAGGGTTTCACTGTCCCGGGAAAGTCTCTGCTAACACCCTGCAGAGCATAGTGCCCAATATACAGAAACGTCTTGCGGTATCTCCTACAGGGAAAGTGCCAGGAGGGAATTGTCGAGCTTGTTCTCAGTGTCTCTGAGAATTGCTCTGATTATCCGTGTGACCTCTTTACCAACACACATCTTGACATATCTCCCACATTGATCGCAGTTTCTCCAGGAACGGCATTCAAGGAGCCAGGAACTTTTCTCCCTACACTGTCCATTGAGTTGGCCTCAAAACCAATCTACATCCTGCTATATCTCCCACATGGAAAGTGCCAGGAGGGAAAAGTGGGGATTATGTTTAGACTTTCTCGGAACTGCTTCAAATCAACTAGATATCTTTGTGCTGTAAATCTCCCAACAGCCAAACGCAAATGCAGCAAACATCTCGCTGTATGTCCCACATCCAAAGTGCCAAGAGAGAGCTTGCTCTCCCTGTCTTTGAGTACTGTTTTCATTGTCCCGATGACCTCTTTGCTAACATTCTCTTCAGAGCTGCAGTGAAACCAGGAACCACGTGGAGAAGGCACCCACACTGAAAGTGCCTGGAGGGAACATTGGGGCTTCTTCTCAGTGTCTCTGACCATAGGGTTTCACTGTCCCGGGAAAGTCTCTGCTAACACCCTGCAGAGCGCAGTGCCCAATATACAGAAACGTCTTGCGGTATCTCCTACAGGGAAAGTGCCAGGAGGGAATTGTCGAGCTTGTTCTCAGTGTCTCTGAGAATTGCTCTGATTATCCATGTGACCTCTTTGCTAAGACTCTCCAGAGAGACGTCCTCAAAACCAACACACATCTTGACATATCTCCCACATTGATCGCAGTTTCTCCAGGAACGGCATTCAAGGAGCCAGGAACTTTTCTCCCTACACTGTCCATTGAGTTGTCCTCAAAACCAATCTACATCCTGCTATATCTCCCACATGGAAAGTGCCAGGAGGGAAAAGTGGGGATTATGTTTAGACTTTCTCGGAACTGCTTCAAATCAACTAGATATCTTTGTGCTGTAAATCTCCCAACAGCCAAACGCAAATGCAGCAAACACCTCGCTGTATGTCCCACATCCAAAGTGCCAAGAGAGAGCTTGCTCTCCCTGTCTTTGAGTACTGTTTTCACTGTCCCGGTTACCTCTTTGCTAACATTCTCTTCAGAGCTGCAGTGAAACCAGGAACCACGTGGAGAAGGCACCCACACTGAAAGTGCCTGGAGGGAACATTGGGGCTTCTTCTCAGTGTCTCTGACATAGGGTTTCACTGTCCCGGGAAAGTCTCTGCAAACACCCTGCGGAGCGCAGTGCTCAATATACAGAGACTTTCTCGGAACTGCTTCAAATCAACTAGATATCTTTGTGCTGTAAATCTCCCAACAGCCAAACGCAAATGCAGCAAACATCTCGCTGTATGTCCCACATCCAAAGTGCCAAGAGAGAGCTTGCTCTCCCTGTCTTTGAGACCTGTTTTCACTGTCCCGGTTACCTCTTTGCTAACATTCTCTTCAGAGCTGCAGTGAAACCAGGAACCACGTGGAGAAGGCACCCACACTGGAAGTGCCTGGAGGGAACATTGGGGCTTCTTCTCAGTGTCTCTGACATAGGGTTTCACTGTCCCGGGAAAGTCTCTGCTAACACCCTGCAGAGCATAGTGCCCAATATACAGAAACGTCTTGCGGTATCTCCTACAGGGAAAGTGCCAGGAGGGAATTGTCGAGCTTCTTCTCAGTGTCTCTGAGAATTGCTCTGATTATCCGTGTGACCTCTTTACCAACACACATCTTGACATATCTCCCACATTGATCGCAGTGTCTCCAGGAACGGCATTCAAGGAGCCAGGAACTTTTCTCCCTACACTGTCCTTTGAGTTGTCCTCAAAACCAATATACATCCTGCTATATCTCCCACATGGAAAGTGCCAGGAGGGAAAAGTGGGGATTATGTTTAGACTTTCTCGGAACTGCTTCAAATCAACTAGATATCTTTGTGCTGTAAATCTCCCAACAGCCAAACGCAAATGCAGCAAACATCTCGCTGTATGTCCCACATCCAAAGTGCCAAGAGAGAGCTTGCTCTCCCTGTCTTTGAGTACTGTTTTCACTGTCCCGATGAGCTCTTTGCTAACATTCTCTTCAGAGCTGCAGTGAAACCAGGAACCACGTGGAGAAGGCACCCACACTGAAAGTGCCTGGAGGGAACATTGGGGCTTCTTCTCAGTGTCTCTGACCATAGGGTTTCACTGTCCCGGGAAAGTCTCTGCTAACACCCTGCAGAGCGCAGTGCCCAATATACAGAAACGTCTTGCGGTATCTCCTACAGGGAAAGTGCCAGGAGGGAATTGTCGAGCTTGTTCTCAGTGTCTCTGAAATTGCTCTGATTACCCATGTGACCTCTTTGCTAAGACTCTCCAGAGAGCCGTCCTCAAAACCAACACACATCTTGACATATCTCCCACATTGATCGCAGTTTCTCCAGGAACGGCATTCAAGGAGCCAGGAACTTTTCTCCCTACACTGTCCATTGAGTTGGCCTCAAAACCAATATACATCCTGCTATATCTCCCACATGGAAAGTGCCAGGAGGGAAAAGTGGGGATTATGTTTAGACTTTCTCGGAACTGCTTCAAATCAACTAGATATCTTTGTGCTGTAAATCTCCCAACAGCCAAACGCAAATGCAGCAAACATCTCGCTGTATGTCCCACATCCAAAGTGCCAAGAGAGAGCTTGCTCTCCCTGTCTTTGAGTACTGTTTTCACTGTCCCGATGAGCTCTTTGCTAACATTCTCTTCAGAGCTGCAGTGAAACCAGGAACCACGTGGAGAAGGCACCCACACTGAAAGTGCCTGGAGGGAACATTGGGGCTTCTTCTCAGTGTCTCTGACATAGGGTTTCACTGTCCCGGGAAAGTCTCTGCTAACACCCTGCAGAACGCAGTGCCCAATATACAGAAACGTCTTGCGGTATCTCCTACAGGGAAAGTGCCAGGAGGGAATTGTCGAGCTTGTTCTCAGTGTCTCTGAGAATTGCTCTGATTATCCGTGTGACCTCTTTGCTAAGACTCTCCAGAGAGACGTCCTCAAAACCAACACACATCTTGACATATCTCCCACATTGATCGCAGTGTCTCCAGGAACGGCATTCAAGGAGCCAGGAACTTTTCTCCCTACACTGTCCATTGAGTTGTCCTCAAAACCAATCTACATCCTGCTATATCTCCCACATGGAAAGTGCCAGGAGGGAAAAGTGGGGATTATGTTTAGACTTTCTCGGAACTGCTTCAAATCAACTAGATATCTTTGTGCTGTAAATCTCCCAACAGCCAAACGCAAATGCAGCAAACATCTCGCTGTATGTCCCACATCCAAAGTGCCAAGAGAGAGCTTGCTCTCCCTGTCTTTGAGTACTGTTTTCACTGTCCCGATGAGCTCTTTGCTAACATTCTCTTCAGAGCTGCAGTGAAACCAGGAACCACGTGGAGAAGGCACCCACACTGAAAGTGCCTGGAGGGAACATTGGGGCTTCTTCTCAGTGTCTCTGACATAGGGTTTCACTGTCCCGGGAAAGTCTCTGCAAACACCCTGCGGAGCGCAGTGCTCAATATACAGAGACTTTCTCGGAACTGCTTCAAATCAACTAGATATCTTTGTGCTGTAAATCTCCCAACAGCCAAACGCAAATGCAGCAAACATCTCGCTGTATGTCCCACATCCAAAGTGCCAAGAGAGTAATGTAGAGCTTGCTCTCCCGGTCTTTGAGTACTGTTTTCACTGTCCCGATGAGCTCTTTGCTAACATTCTCTTCAGAGCTGCAGTGAAACCATGAACCACGTGGAGAAGGCACCCACACTGAAAGTGCCTGGAGGGAACATTGGGGCTTCTTCTCAGTGTCTCTGACCATAGGGTTTCACTGTCCCGGGAAAGTCTCTGCTAACACCCTGCAGAGCGCAGTGCCCAATATACAGAAACGTCTTGCGGTATCTCCTACAGGGAAAGTGCCAGGAGGGAATTGTCGAGCTTCTTCTCAGTGTCTCTGAGAATTGCTCTGATTATCCATGTGACCTCTTTGCTAAGACTCTCCAGAGAGACGTCCTCAAAACCAACACACATCTTGACATATCTCCCACATTGATCGCAGTTTCTCCAGGAACGGCATTCAAGGAGCCAGGAACTTTTCTCCCTACACTGTCCTTTGAGTTGGCCTCAAAACCAATCTACATCCTGCTATATCTCCCACATGGACAGTGCCAGGAGGGAAAAGTGGGGATTATGTTTAGACTTTCTCGGAACTGCTTCAAATCAACTAGATATCTTTGTGCTGTAAATCTCCCAACAGCCAAACGCAAATGCAGCAAACATCTCGCTGTATGTCCCACATCCAAAGTGCCAAGAGAGAGCTTGCTCTCCCTGTCTTTGAGACCTGTTTTCACTGTCCCGGTTACCTCTTTGCTAACATTCTCTTCAGAGCTGCAGTGAAACCAGGAACCACGTGGAGAAGGCACCCACACTGGAAGTGCCTGGAGGGAACATTGGGGCTTCTTCTCAGTGTCTCTGACCATAGGGTTTCACTGTCCCGGGAAAGTCTCTGCTAACACCCTGCAGAACGCAGTGCCCAATATACAGAAACGTCTTGCGGTATCTCCTACAGGGAAAGTGCCAGGAGGGAATTGTCGAGCTTGTTCTCAGTGTCTCTGAGAATTGCTCTGATTATCCGTGTGACCTCTTTGCTAAGACTCTCCAGAGAGACGTCCTCAAAACCAACACACATCTTGACATATCTCCCACATTGATCGCAGTGTCTCCAGGAACGGCATTCAAGGAGCCAGGAACTTTTCTCCCTACACTGTCCTTTGAGTTGGCCTCAAAACCAATCTACATCCTGCTATATCTCCCACATGGAAAGTGCCAGGAGGGAAAAGTGGGGATTATGTTTAGACTTTCTCGGAACTGCTTCAAATCAACTAGATATCTTTGTGCTGTAAATCTCCCAACAGCCAAACGCAAATGCAGCAAACATCTCGCTGTATGTCCCACATCCAAAGTGCCAAGAGAGAGCTTGCTCTCCCTGTCTTTGAGACCTGTTTTCACTGTCCCGGTTACCTCTTTGCTAACATTCTCTTCAGAGCTGCAGTGAAACCAGGAACCACGTGGAGAAGGCACCCACACTGAAAGTGCCTGGAGGGAACATTGGGGCTTCTTCTCAGTGTCTCTGACCATAGGGTTTCACTGTCCCGGGAAAGTCTCTGCTAACACCCTGCAGAGCGCAGTGCCCAATATACAGAAACGTCTTGCGGTATCTCCTACAGGGAAAGTGCCAGGAGGGAATTGTCGAGCTTGTTCTCAGTGTCTCTGAGAATTGCTCTGATTATCCGTGTGACCTCTTTGCTAAGACTCTCCAGAGAGCCGTCCTCAAAACCAACACACATCTTGACATATCTCCCACATTGATCGCAGTGTCTCCAGGAACGGCATTCAAGGAGCCAGGAACTTTTCTCCCTACACTGTTCTTTGAGTTGGCCTCAAAACCAATCTACATCCTGCTATATCTCCCACATGGAAAGTGCCAGGAGGGAAAAGTGGGGATTATGTTTAGACTTTCTCGGAACTGCTTCAAATCAACTAGATATCTTTGTGCTGTAAATCTCCCAACAGCCAAACGCAAATGCAGCAAACATCTCGCTGTATGTCCCACATCCAAAGTGCCAAGAGAGAGCTTGCTCTCCCTGTCTTTGAGTACTGTTTTCACTGTCCCGATGAGCTCTTTGCTAACATTCTCTTCAGAGCTGCAGTGAAACCAGGAACCACGTGGAGAAGGCACCCACACTGAAAGTGCCTGGAGGGAACATTGGGGCTTCTTCTCAGTGTCTCTGACCATAGGGTTTCACTGTCCCGGGAAAGTCTCTGCTAACACCCTGCAGAGCGCAGTGCCCAATATACAGAAACGTCTTGCGGTATCTCCTACAGGGAAAGTGCCAGGAGGGAATTGTCGAGCTTGTTCTCAGTGTCTCTGAGAATTGCTCTGATTATCCATGTGACCTCTTTGCTAAGACTCTCCAGAGAGACGTCCTCAAAACCAACACACATCTTGACATATCTCCCACATTGATCGCAGTTTCTCCAGGAACGGCATTCAAGGAGCCAGGAACTTTTCTCCCTACACTGTCCTTTGAGTTGGCCTCAAAACCAATCTACATCCTGCTATATCTCCCACATGGAAAGTGCCAGGAGGGAAAAGTGGGGATTATGTTTAGACTTTCTCGGAACTGCTTCAAATCAACTAGATATCTTTGTGCTGTAAATCTCCCAACAGCCAAACGCAAATGCAGCAAACATCTCGCTGTATGTCCCACATCCAAAGTGCCAAGAGAGAGCTTGCTCTCCCTGTCTTTGAGACCTGTTTTCACTGTCCCGGTTACCTCTTTGCTAACATTCTCTTCAGAGCTGCAGTGAAACCAGGAACCACGTGGAGAAGGCACCCACACTGGAAGTGCCTGGAGGGAACATTGGGGCTTCTTCTCAGTGTCTCTGACATAGGGTTTCACTGTCCCGGGAAAGTCTCTGCTAACACCCTGCAGAGCATAGTGCCCAATATACAGAAACGTCTTGCGGTATCTCCTACAGGGAAAGTGCCAGGAGGGAATTGTCGAGCTTGTTCTCAGTGTCTCTGAGAATTGCTCTGATTATCCGTGTGACCTCTTTACCAACACACATCTTGACATATCTCCCACATTGATCGCAGTGTCTCCAGGAACGGCATTGAAGGAGCCAGGAACTTTTCTCCCTACACTGTCCATTGAGTTGTCCTCAAAACCAATCTACATCCTGCTATATCTCCCACATGGAAAGTGCCAGGAGGGAAAAGTGGGGATTATGTTTAGACTTTCTCGGAACTGCTTCAAATCAACTAGATATCTTTGTGCTGTAAATCTCCCAACAGCCAAACGCAAATGCAGCAAACATCTCGCTGTATGTCCCACATCCAAAGTGCCAAGAGAGAGCTTGCTCTCCCTGTCTTTGAGTACTGTTTTCACTGTCCCGGTTACCTCTTTGCTAACATTCTCTTCAGAGCTGCAGTGAAACCAGGAACCACGTGGAGAAGGCACCCACACTGAAAGTGCCTGGAGGGAACATTGGGGCTTCTTCTCAGTGTCTCTGACCATAGGGTTTCACTGTCCCGGGAAAGTCTCTGCTAACACCCTGCAGAGCGCAGTGCCCAATATACAGAAACGTCTTGCGGTATCTCCTACAGGGAAAGTGCCAGGAGGGAATTGTCGAGCTTGTTCTCAGTGTCTCTGAGAATTGCTCTGATTATCCATGTGACCTCTTTGCTAAGACTCTCCAGAGAGACGTCCTCAAAACCAACACACATCTTGACATATCTCCCACATTGATCGCAGTTTCTCCAGGAACGGCATTCAAGGAGCCAGGAACTTTTCTCCCTACACTGTCCATTGAGTTGTCCTCAAAACCAATCTACATCCTGCTATATCTCCCACATGGAAAGTGCCAGGAGGGAAAAGTGGGGATTATGTTTAGACTTTCTCGGAACTGCTTCAAATCAACTAGATATCTTTGTGCTGTAAATCTCCCAACAGCCAAACGCAAATGCAGCAAACATCTCGCTGTATGTCCCACATCCAAAGTGCCAAGAGAGAGCTTGCTCTCCCTGTCTTTGAGTACTGTTTTCACTGTCCCGGTTACCTCTTTGCTAACATTCTCTTCAGAGCTGCAGTGAAACCAGGAACCACGTGGAGAAGGCACCCACACTGAAAGTGCCTGGAGGGAACATTGGGGCTTCTTCTCAGTGTCTCTGACATAGGGTTTCACTGTCCCGGGAAAGTCTCTGCAAACACCCTGCGGAGCGCAGTGCTCAATATACAGAGACTTTCTCGGAACTGCTTCAAATCAACTAGATATCTTTGTGCTGTAAATCTCCCAACAGCCAAACGCAAATGCAGCAAACATCTCGCTGTATGTCCCACATCCAAAGTGCCAAGAGAGAGCTTGCTCTCCCTGTCTTTGAGTACTGTTTTCACTGTCCCGATGAGCTCTTTGCTAACATTCTCTTCAGAGCTGCAGTGAAACCAGGAACCACGTGGAGAAGGCACCCACACTGAAAGTGCCTGGAGGGAACATTGGGGCTTCTTCTCAGTGTCTCTGACATAGGGTTTCACTGTCCCGGGAAAGTCGCTGCTAACACCCTGCAGAACGCAGTGCCCAATATACAGAAACGTCTTGCGGTATCTCCTACAGGGAAAGTGCCAGGAGGGAATTGTCGAGCTTGTTCTCAGTGGCTCTGAGAATTGCTCTGATTATCCGTGTGACCTCTTTGCTAAGACTCTCCAGAGAGACGTCCTCAAAACCAACACACATCTTGACATATCTCCCACATTGATCGCAGTGTCTCCAGGAACGGCATTCAAGGAGCCAGGAACTTTTCTCCCTACACTGTCCTTTGAGTTGGCCTCAAAACCAATCTACATCCTGCTATATCTCCCACATGGACAGTGCCAGGAGGGAAAAGTGGGGATTATGTTTAGACTTTCTCGGAACTGCTTCAAATCAACTAGATATCTTTGTGCTGTAAATCTCCCAACAGCCAAACGCAAATGCAGCAAACATCTCGCTGTATGTCCCACATCCAAAGTGCCAAGAGAGCTTGCTCTCCCTGTCTTTGAGTACTGTTTTCACTGTCCCGATGAGCTCTTTGCTAACATTCTCTTCAGAGCTGCAGTGAAACCATGAACCACGTGGAGAAGGCACCCACACTGAAAGTGCCTGGAGGGAACATTGGGGCTTCTTCTCAGTGTCTCTGACCATAGGGTTTCACTGTCCCGGGAAAGTCTCTGCTAACACCCTGCAGAGCGCAGTGCCCAATATACAGAAACGTCTTGCGGTATCTCCTACAGGGAAAGTGCCAGGAGGGAATTGTCGAGCTTGTTCTCAGTGTCTCTGAGAATTGCTCTGATTATCCGTGTGACCTCTTTGCTAAGACTCTCCAGAGAGACGTCCTCAAAACCAACACACATCTTGACATATCTCCCACATTGATCGCAGTTTCTCCAGGAACGGCATTCAAGGAGCCAGGAACTTTTCTCCCTACACTGTCCTTTGAGTTGTCCTCAAAACCAATATACATCCTGCTATATCTCCCACATGGAAAGTGCCAGGAGGGAAAAGTGGGGATTATGTTTAGACTTTCTCGGAACTGCTTCAAATCAACTAGATATCTTTGTGCTGTAAATCTCCCAACAGCCAAACGCAAATGCAGCAAACATCTCGCTGTATGTCCCACATTCAAAGTGCCAAGAGAGAGCTTGCTCTCCCTGTCTTTGAGTACTGTTTTCACTGTCCCGATGAGCTCTTTGCTAACATTCTCTTCAGAGCTGCAGTGAAACCAGGAACCACGTGGAGAAGGCACCCACACTGGAAGTGCCTGGAGGGAAAAGTGGGGCTTCTTCTCAGTGTCTCTGACCATAGGGTTTCACTGTCCCGGGAAAGTCTCTGCTAACACCCTGCAGAGCGCAGTGCCCAATATACAGAAACGTCTTGCGGTATCTCCTACAGGGAAAGTGCCAGGAGGGAATTGTCGAGCTTGTTCTCAGTGTCTCTGAAATTGCTCTGATTATCCATGTGACCTCTTTGCTAAGACTCTCCAGAGAGACGTCCTCAAAACCAACACACATCTTGACATATCTCCCACATTGATCGCAGTTTCTCCAGGAACGGCATTCAAGGAGCCAGGAACTTTTCTCCCTACACTGTCCATTGAGTTGGCCTCAAAACCAATATACATCCTGCTATATCTCCCACATGGAAAGTGCCAGGAGGGAAAAGTGGGGATTATGTTTAGACTTTCTCGGAACTGCTTCAAATCAACTAGATATCTTTGTGCTGTAAATCTCCCAACAGCCAAACGCAAATGCAGCAAACATCTCGCTGTATGTCCCACATCCAAAGTGCCAAGAGAGAGCTTGCTCTCCCTGTCTTTGAGTACTGTTTTCACTGTCCCGGTTACCTCTTTGCTAACATTCTCTTCAGAGCTGCAGTGAAACCAGGAACCACGTGGAGAAGGCACCCACACTGAAAGTGCCTGGAGGGAACATTGGGGCTTCTTCTCAGTGTCTCTGACATAGGGTTTCACTGTCCCGGGAAAGTCTCTGCTAACACCCTGCAGAACGCAGTGCCCAATATACAGAAACGTCTTGCGGTATCTCCTACAGGGAAAGTGCCAGGAGGGAATTGTCGAGCTTGTTCTCAGTGTCTCTGAGAATTGCTCTGATTATCCGTGTGACCTCTTTGCTAAGACTCTCCAGAGAGACGTCCTCAAAACCAACACACATCTTGACATATCTCCCACATTGATCGCAGTGTCTCCAGGAACGGCATTCAAGGAGCCAGGAACTTTTCTCCCTACACTGTCCATTGAGTTGGCCTCAAAACCAATCTACATCCTGCTATATCTCCCACATGGAAAGTGCCAGGAGGGAAAAGTGGGGATTATGTTTAGACTTTCTCGGAACTGCTTCAAATCAACTAGATATCTTTGTGCTGTAAATCTCCCAACAGCCAAACGCAAATGCAGCAAACATCTCGCTGTATGTCCCACATCCAAAGTGCCAAGAGAGAGCTTGCTCTCCCTGTCTTTGAGACCTGTTTTCACTGTCCCGATGAGCTCTTTGCTAACATTCTCTTCAGAGCTGCAGTGAAACCAGGAACCACGTGGAGAAGGCACCCACACTGAAAGTGCCTGGAGGGAACATTGGGGCTTCTTCTCAGTGTCTCTGACATAGGGTTTCACTGTCCCGGGAAAGTCTCTGCAAACACCCTGCGGAGCGCAGTGCTCAATATACAGAGACTTTCTCGGAACTGCTTCAAATCAACTAGATATCTTTGTGCTGTAAATCTCCCAACAGCCAAACGCAAATGCAGCAAACATCTCGCTGTATGTCCCACATCCAAAGTGCCAAGAGAGAGCTTGCTCTCCCTGTCTTTGAGTACTGTTTTCACTGTCCCGATGAGCTCTTTGCTAACATTCTCTTCAGAGCTGCAGTGAAACCAGGAACCACGTGGAGAAGGCACCCACACTGAAAGTGCCTGGAGGGAACATTGGGGCTTCTTCTCAGTGTCTCTGACCATAGGGTTTCACTGTCCCGGGAAAGTCTCTGCTAACACCCTGCAGAGCGCAGTGCCCAATATACAGAAACGTCTTGCGGTATCTCCTACAGGGAAAGTGCCAGGAGGGAATTGTCGAGCTTGTTCTCAGTGTCTCTGAGAATTGCTCTGATTATCCATGTGACCTCTTTGCTAAGACTCTCCAGAGAGACGTCCTCAAAACCAACACACATCTTGACATATCTCCCACATTGATCGCAGTTTCTCCAGGAACGGCATTCAAGGAGCCAGGAACTTTTCTCCCTACACTGTCCTTTGAGTTGGCCTCAAAACCAATCTACATCCTGCTATATCTCCCACATGGAAAGTGCCAGGAGGGAAAAGTGGGGATTATGTTTAGACTTTCTCGGAACTGCTTCAAATCAACTAGATATCTTTGTGCTGTAAATCTCCCAACAGCCAAACGCAAATGCAGCAAACATCTCGCTGTATGTCCCACATCCAAAGTGCCAAGAGAGAGCTTGCTCTCCCTGTCTTTGAGACCTGTTTTCACTGTCCCGGTTACCTCTTTGCTAACATTCTCTTCAGAGCTGCAGTGAAACCAGGAACCACGTGGAGAAGGCACCCACACTGAAAGTGCCTGGAGGGAACATTGGGGCTTCTTCTCAGTGTCTCTGACCATAGGGTTTCACTGTCCCGGGAAAGTCTCTGCTAACACCCTGCAGAGCGCAGTGCCCAATATACAGAAACGTCTTGCGGTATCTCCTACAGGGAAAGTGCCAGGAGGGAATTGTCGAGCTTGTTCTCAGTGTCTCTGAGAATTACTCTGATTATCCGTGTGACCTCTTTGCTAAGACTCTCCAGAGAGACGTCCTCAAAACCAACACACATCTTGACATATCTCCCACATTGATCGCAGTGTCTCCAGGAACGGCATTCAAGGAGCCAGGAACTTTTCTCCCTACACTGTCCTTTGAGTTGGCCTCAAAACCAATCTACATCCTGCTATATCTCCCACATGGAAAGTGCCAGGAGGGAAAAGTGGGGATTATGTTTAGACTTTCTCGGAACTGCTTCAAATCAACTAGATATCTTTGTGCTGTAAATCTCCCAACAGCCAAACGCAAATGCAGCAAACATCTCGCTGTATGTCCCACATCCAAAGTGCCAAGAGAGAGCTTGCTCTCCCTGTCTTTGAGACCTGTTTTCACTGTCCCGGTTACCTCTTTGCTAACATTCTCTTCAGAGCTGCAGTGAAACCAGGAACCACGTGGAGAAGGCACCCACACTGGAAGTGCCTGGAGGGAACATTGGGGCTTCTTCTCAGTGTCTCTGACCATAGGGTTTCACTGTCCCGGGAAAGTCTCTGCTAACACCCTGCAGAGCGCAGTGCCCAATATACAGAAACGTCTTGCGGTATCTCCTACAGGGAAAGTGCCAGGAGGGAATTGTCGAGCTTGTTCTCAGTGTCTCTGAGAATTGCTCTGATTATCCATGTGACCTCTTTGCTAAGACTCTCCAGAGAGACGTCCTCAAAACCAACACACATCTTGACATATCTCCCACATTGATCGCAGTTTCTCCAGGAACGGCATTCAAGGAGCCAGGAACTTTTCTCCCTACACTGTCCTTTGAGTTGGCCTCAAAACCAATCTACATCCTGCTATATCTCCCACATGGAAAGTGCCAGGAGGGAAAAGTGGGGATTATGTTTAGACTTTCTCGGAACTGCTTCAAATCAACTAGATATCTTTGTGCTGTAAATCTCCCAACAGCCAAACGCAAATGCAGCAAACATCTCGCTGTATGTCCCACATCCAAAGTGCCAAGAGAGAGCTTGCTCTCCCTGTCTTTGAGACCTGTTTTCACTGTCCCGGTTACCTCTTTGCTAACATTCTCTTCAGAGCTGCAGTGAAACCAGGAACCACGTGGAGAAGGCACCCACACTGGAAGTGCCTGGAGGGAACATTGGGGCTTCTTCTCAGTGTCTCTGACCATAGGGTTTCACTGTCCCGGGAAAGTCTCTGCTAACACCCTGCAGAGCGCAGTGCCCAATATACAGAAACGTCTTGCGGTATCTCCTACAGGGAAAGTGCCAGGAGGGAATTGTCGAGCTTCTTCTCAGTGTCTCTGAGAATTGCTCTGATTATCCGTGTGACCTCTTTACCAACACACATCTTGACATATCTCCCACATTGATCGCAGTGTCTCCAGGAACGGCATTCAAGGAGCCAGGAACTTTTCTCCCTACACTGTCCTTTGAGTTGGCCTCAAAACCAATCTACATCCTGCTATATCTCCCACATGGACAGTGCCAGGAGGGAAAAGTGGGGATTATGTTTAGACTTTCTCGGAACTGCTTCAAATCAACTAGATATCTTTGTGCTGTAAATCTCCCAACAGCCAAACGCAAATGCAGCAAACATCTCGCTGTATGTCCCACATCCAAAGTGCCAAGAGAGAGCTTGCTCTCCCTGTCTTTGAGACCTGTTTTCACTGTCCCGGTTACCTCTTTGCTAACATTCTCTTCAGAGCTGCAGTGAAACCAGGAACCACGTGGAGAAGGCACCCACACTGAAAGTGCCTGGAGGGAACATTGGGGCTTCTTCTCAGTGTCTCTGACCATAGGGTTTCACTGTCCCGGGAAAGTCTCTGCTAACACCCTGCAGAGCGCAGTGCCCAATATACAGAAACGTCTTGCGGTATCTCCTACAGGGAAAGTGCCAGGAGGGAATTGTCGAGCTTGTTCTCAGTGTCTCTGAGAATTGCTCTGATTATCCGTGTGACCTCTTTGCTAAGACTCTCCAGAGAGACGTCCTCAAAACCAACACACATCTTGACATATCTCCCACATTGATCGCAGTGTCTCCAGGAACGGCATTCAAGGAGCCAGGAACTTTTCTCCCTACACTGTCCTTTGAGTTGGCCTCAAAACCAATCTACATCCTGCTATATCTCCCACATGGAAAGTGCCAGGAGGGAAAAGTGGGGATTATGTTTAGACTTTCTCGGAACTGCTTCAAATCAACTAGATATCTTTGTGCTGTAAATCTCCCAACAGCCAAACGCAAATGCAGCAAACATCTCGCTGTATGTCCCACATCCAAAGTGCCAAGAGAGAGCTTGCTCTCCCTGTCTTTGAGTACTGTTTTCACTGTCCCGATGAGCTCTTTGCTAACATTCTCTTCAGAGCTGCAGTGAAACCAGGAACCACGTGGAGAAGGCACCCACACTGAAAGTGCCTGGAGGGAACATTGGGGCTTCTTCTCAGTGTCTCTGACCATAGGGTTTCACTGTCCCGGGAAAGTCTCTGCTAACACCCTGCAGAGCGCAGTGCCCAATATACAGAAACGTCTTGCGGTATCTCCTACAGGGAAAGTGCCAGGAGGGAATTGTCGAGCTTGTTCTCAGTGTCTCTGAGAATTGCTCTGATTATCCATGTGACCTCTTTGCTAAGACTCTCCAGAGAGACGTCCTCAAAACCAACACACATCTTGACATATCTCCCACATTGATCGCAGTTTCTCCAGGAACGGCATTCAAGGAGCCAGGAACTTTTCTCCCTACACTGTCCTTTGAGTTGGCCTCAAAACCAATCTACATCCTGCTATATCTCCCACATGGAAAGTGCCAGGAGGGAAAAGTGGGGATTATGTTTAGACTTTCTCGGAACTGCTTCAAATCAACTAGATATCTTTGTGCTGTAAATCTCCCAACAGCCAAACGCAAATGCAGCAAACATCTCGCTGTATGTCCCACATCCAAAGTGCCAAGAGAGAGCTTGCTCTCCCTGTCTTTGAGACCTGTTTTCACTGTCCCGGTTACCTCTTTGCTAACATTCTCTTCAGAGCTGCAGTGAAACCAGGAACCACGTGGAGAAGGCACCCACACTGGAAGTGCCTGGAGGGAACATTGGGGCTTCTTCTCAGTGTCTCTGACCATAGGGTTTCACTGTCCCGGGAAAGTCTCTGCTAACACCCTGCAGAGCGCAGTGCCCAATATACAGAAACGTCTTGCGGTATCTCCTACAGGGAAAGTGCCAGGAGGGAATTGTCGAGCTTCTTCTCAGTGTCTCTGAGAATTGCTCTGATTATCCGTGTGACCTCTTTACCAACACACATCTTGACATATCTCCCACATTGATCGCAGTGTCTCCAGGAACGGCATTCAAGGAGCCAGGAACTTTTCTCCCTACACTGTCCTTTGAGTTGGCCTCAAAACCAATCTACATCCTGCTATATCTCCCACATGGACAGTGCCAGGAGGGAAAAGTGGGGATTATGTTTAGACTTTCTCGGAACTGCTTCAAATCAACTAGATATCTTTGTGCTGTAAATCTCCCAACAGCCAAACGCAAATGCAGCAAACATCTCGCTGTATGTCCCACATCCAAAGTGCCAAGAGAGAGCTTGCTCTCCCTGTCTTTGAGTACTGTTTTCACTGTCCCGATGAGCTCTTTGCTAACATTCTCTTCAGAGCTGCAGTGAAACCAGGAACCACGTGGAGAAGGCACCCACACTGAAAGTGCCTGGAGGGAACATTGGGGCTTCTTCTCAGTGTCTCTGACATAGGGTTTCACTGTCCCGGGAAAGTCTCTGCAAACACCCTGCGGAGCGCAGTGCTCAATATACAGAGACTTTCTCGGAACTGCTTCAAATCAACTAGATATCTTTGTGCTGTAAATCTCCCAACAGCCAAACGCAAATGCAGCAAACATCTCGCTGTATGTCCCACATCCAAAGTGCCAAGAGAGTAATGTAGAGCTTGCTCTCCCTGTCTTTGAGTACTGTTTTCACTGTCCCGATGAGCTCTTTGCTAACATTCTCTTCAGAGCTGCAGTGAAACCAGGAACCACGTGGAGAAGGCACCCACACTGAAAGTGCCTGGAGGGAACATTGGGGCTTCTTCTCAGTGTCTCTGACCATAGGGTTTCACTGTCCCGGGAAAGTCTCTGCTAACACCCTGCAGAGCGCAGTGCCCAATATACAGAAACGTCTTGCGGTATCTCCTACAGGGAAAGTGCCAGGAGGGAATTGTCGAGCTTGTTCTCAGTGTCTCTGAGAATTGCTCTGATTATCCATGTGACCTCTTTGCTAAGACTCTCCAGAGAGACGTCCTCAAAACCAACACACATCTTGACATATCTCCCACATTGATCGCAGTTTCTCCAGGAACGGCATTCAAGGAGCCAGGAACTTTTCTCCCTACACTGTCCTTTGAGTTGGCCTCAAAACCAATCTACATCCTGCTATATCTCCCACATGGAAAGTGCCAGGAGGGAAAAGTGGGGATTATGTTTAGACTTTCTCGGAACTGCTTCAAATCAACTAGATATCTTTGTGCTGTAAATCTCCCAACAGCCAAACGCAAATGCAGCAAACATCTCGCTGTATGTCCCACATCCAAAGTGCCAAGAGAGAGCTTGCTCTCCCTGTCTTTGAGACCTGTTTTCACTGTCCCGGTTACCTCTTTGCTAACATTCTCTTCAGAGCTGCAGTGAAACCAGGAACCACGTGGAGAAGGCACCCACACTGGAAGTGCCTGGAGGGAACATTGGGGCTTCTTCTCAGTGTCTCTGACCATAGGGTTTCACTGTCCCGGGAAAGTCTCTGCTAACACCCTGCAGAGCGCAGTGCCCAATATACAGAAACGTCTTGCGGTATCTCCTACAGGGAAAGTGCCAGGAGGGAATTGTCGAGCTTCTTCTCAGTGTCTCTGAGAATTGCTCTGATTATCCATGTGACCTCTTTGCTAAGACTCTCCAGAGAGACGTCCTCAA
Organism: Chroicocephalus ridibundus; assembly: GCF_963924245.1. Lineage (NCBI taxonomy): Eukaryota > Metazoa > Chordata > Aves > Charadriiformes > Laridae > Chroicocephalus > Chroicocephalus ridibundus. The sequence continues at coordinate 863,454 of NW_026961187.1, forward strand.
AACCAACACACATCTTGACATATCTCCCACATTGATCGCAGTTTCTCCAGGAACGGCATTCAAGGAGCCAGGAACTTTTCTCCCTACACTGTCCTTTGAGTTGGCCTCAAAACCAATCTACATCCTGCTATATCTCCCACATGGACAGTGCCAGGAGGGAAAAGAGGGGATTATGTTTAGACTTTCTCGGAACTGCTTCAAATCAACTAGATATCTTTGTGCTGTAAATCTCCCAACAGCCAAACGCAAATGCAGCAAACATCTCGCTGTATGTCCCACATCCAAAGTGCCAAGAGAGAGCTTGCTCTCCCTGTCTTTGAGCACTGTTTTCACTGTCCCGGTTACCTCTTTGCTAACATTCTCTTCAGAGCTGCAGTGAAACCAGGAACCACGTGGAGAAGGCACCCACACTGAAAGTGCCTGGAGGGAACATTGGGGCTTCTTCTCAGTGTCTCTGACCATAGGGTTTCACTGTCCCGGGAAAGTCTCTGCTAACACCCTGCAGAGCGCAGTGCCCAATATACAGAAACGTCTTGCGGTATCTCCTACAGGGAAAGTGCCAGGAGGGAATTGTCGAGCTTGTTCTCAGTGTCTCTGAGAATTGCTCTGATTATCCGTGTGACCTCTTTGCTAAGACTCTCCAGAGAGACGTCCTCAAAACCAACACACATCTTGACATATCTCCCACATTGATCGCAGTGTCTCCAGGAACGGCATTCAAGGAGCCAGGAACTTTTCTCCCTACACTGTCCTTTGAGTTGGCCTCAAAACCAATCTACATCCTGCTATATCTCCCACATGGAAAGTGCCAGGAGGGAAAAGAGGGGATTATGTTTAGACTTTCTCGGAACTGCTTCAAATCAACTAGATATCTTTGTGCTGTAAATCTCCCAACAGCCAAACGCAAATGCAGCAAACATCTCGCTGTATGTCCCACATCCAAAGTGCCAAGAGAGAGCTTGCTCTCCCTGTCTTTGAGACCTGTTTTCACTGTCCCGGTTACCTCTTTGCTAACATTCTCTTCAGAGCTGCAGTGAAACCAGGAACCACGTGGAGAAGGCACCCACACTGAAAGTGCCTGGAGGGAACATTGGGGCTTCTTCTCAGTGTCTCTGACCATAGGGTTTCACTGTCCCGGGAAAGTCTCTGCTAACACCCTGCAGAGCGCAGTGCCCAATATACAGAAACGTCTTGCGGTATCTCCTACAGGGAAAGTGCCAGGAGGGAATTGTCGAGCTTGTTCTCAGTGTCTCTGAGAATTGCTCTGATTATCCGTGTGACCTCTTTGCTAAGACTCTCCAGAGAGACGTCCTCAAAACCAACACACATCTTGACATATCTCCCACATTGATCGCAGTGTCTCCAGGAACGGCATTCAAGGAGCCAGGAACTTTTCTCCCTACACTGTCCTTTGAGTTGGCCTCAAAACCAATCTACATCCTGCTATATCTCCCACATGGAAAGTGCCAGGAGGGAAAAGTGGGGATTATGTTTAGACTTTCTCGGAACTGCTTCAAATCAACTAGATATCTTTGTGCTGTAAATCTCCCAACAGCCAAACGCAAATGCAGCAAACATCTCGCTGTATGTCCCACATCCAAAGTGCCAAGAGAGAGCTTGCTCTCCCTGTCTTTGAGACCTGTTTTCACTGTCCCGGTTACCTCTTTGCTAACATTCTCTTCAGAGCTGCAGTGAAACCAGGAACCACGTGGAGAAGGCACCCACACTGGAAGTGCCTGGAGGGAACATTGGGGCTTCTTCTCAGTGTCTCTGACCATAGGGTTTCACTGTCCCGGGAAAGTCTCTGCTAACACCCTGCAGAGCGCAGTGCCCAATATACAGAAACGTCTTGCGGTATCTCCTACAGGGAAAGTGCCAGGAGGGAATTGTCGAGCTTCTTCTCAGTGTCTCTGAGAATTGCTCTGATTATCCGTGTGACCTCTTTACCAACACACATCTTGACATATCTCCCACATTGATCGCAGTGTCTCCAGGAACGGCATTCAAGGAGCCAGGAACTTTTCTCCCTACACTGTCCTTTGAGTTGGCCTCAAAACCAATCTACATCCTGCTATATCTCCCACATGGACAGTGCCAGGAGGGAAAAGTGGGGATTATGTTTAGACTTTCTCGGAACTGCTTCAAATCAACTAGATATCTTTGTGCTGTAAATCTCCCAACAGCCAAACGCAAATGCAGCAAACATCTCGCTGTATGTCCCACATCCAAAGTGCCAAGAGAGAGCTTGCTCTCCCTGTCTTTGAGTACTGTTTTCACTGTCCCGATGACCTCTTTGCTAACATTCTCTTCAGAGCTGCAGTGAAACCAGGAACCACGTGGAGAAGGCACCCACACTGAAAGTGCCTGGAGGGAACATTGGGGCTTCTTCTCAGTGTCTCTGACCATAGGGTTTCACTGTCCCGGGAAAGTCTCTGCTAACACCCTGCAGAGCGCAGTGCCCAATATACAGAAATGTCTTGCGGTATCTCCTACAGGGAAAGTGCCAGGAGGGAATTGTCGAGCTTGTTCTCAGTGTCTCTGAGAATTGCTCTGATTATCCATGTGACCTCTTTGCTAAGACTCTCCAGAGAGACGTCCTCAAAACCAACACACATCTTGACATATCTCCCACATTGATCGCAGTTTCTCCAGGAACGGCATTCAAGGAGCCAGGAACTTTTCTCCCTACACTGTCCTTTGAGTTGGCCTCAAAACCAATCTACATCCTGCTATATCTCCCACATGGACAGTGCCAGGAGGGAAAAGTGGGGATTATGTTTAGACTTTCTCGGAACTGCTTCAAATCAACTAGATATCTTTGTGCTGTAAATCTCCCAACAGCCAAACGCAAATGCAGCAAACATCTCGCTGTATGTCCCACATCCAAAGTGCCAAGAGAGAGCTTGCTCTCCCTGTCTTTGAGACCTGTTTTCACTGTCCCGGTTACCTCTTTGCTAACATTCTCTTCAGAGCTGCAGTGAAACCAGGAACCACGTGGAGAAGGCACCCACACTGGAAGTGCCTGGAGGGAACATTGGGGCTTCTTCTCAGTGTCTCTGACCATAGGGTTTCACTGTCCCGGGAAAGTCTCTGCTAACACCCTGCAGAGCGCAGTGCCCAATATACAGAAACGTCTTGCGGTATCTCCTACAGGGAAAGTGCCAGGAGGGAATTGTCGAGCTTGTTCTCAGTGTCTCTGAGAATTGCTCTGATTATCCATGTGACCTCTTTGCTAAGACTCTCCAGAGAGACGTCCTCAAAACCAACACACATCTTGACATATCTCCCACATTGATCGCAGTGTCTCCAGGAACGGCATTCAAGGAGCCAGGAACTTTTCTCCCTACACTGTCCTTTGAGTTGGCCTCAAAACCAATCTACATCCTGCTATATCTCCCACATGGACAGTGCCAGGAGGGAAAAGTGGGGATTATGTTTAGACTTTCTCGGAACTGCTTCAAATCAACTAGATATCTTTGTGCTGTAAATCTCCCAACAGCCAAACGCAAATGCAGCAAACATCTCGCTGTATGTCCCACATCCAAAGTGCCAAGAGAGAGCTTGCTCTCCCTGTCTTTGAGACCTGTTTTCACTGTCCCGGTTACCTCTTTGCTAACATTCTCTTCAGAGCTGCAGTGAAACCAGGAACCACGTGGAGAAGGCACCCACACTGGAAGTGCCTGGAGGGAACATTGGGGCTTCTTCTCAGTGTCTCTGACCATAGGGTTTCACTGTCCCGGGAAAGTCTCTGCTAACACCCTGCAGAGCGCAGTGCCCAATATACAGAAACGTCTTGCGGTATCTCCTACAGGGAAAGTGCCAGGAGGGAATTGTCGAGCTTCTTCTCAGTGTCTCTGAGAATTGCTCTGATTATCCGTGTGACCTCTTTACCAACACACATCTTGACATATCTCCCACATTGATCGCAGTGTCTCCAGGAACGGCATTCAAGGAGCCAGGAACTTTTCTCCCTACACTGTCCTTTGAGTTGGCCTCAAAACCAATATACATCCTGCTATATCTCCCACATGGAAAGTGCCAGGAGGGAAAAGTGGGGATTATGTTTAGACTTTCTCGGAACTGCTTCAAATCAACTAGATATCTTTGTGCTGTAAATCTCCCAACAGCCAAACGCAAATGCAGCAAACATCTCGCTGTATGTCCCACATCCAAAGTGCCAAGAGAGAGCTTGCTCTCCCTGTCTTTGAGACCTGTTTTCACTGTCCCGGTTACTTCTTTGCTAACATTCTCTTCAGAGCTGCAGTGAAACCAGGAACCACGTGGAGAAGGCACCCACACTGAAAGTGCCTGGAGGGAACATTGGGGCTTCTTCTCAGTGTCTCTGACCATAGGGTTTCACTGTCCCGGGAAAGTCTCTGCTAACACCCTGCAGAGCGCAGTGCCCAATATACAGAAACGTCTTGCGGTATCTCCTACAGGGAAAGTGCCAGGAGGGAATTGTCGAGCTTGTTCTCAGTGTCTCTGAGAATTGCTCTGATTATCCATGTGACCTCTTTGCTAAGACTCTCCAGAGAGACGTCCTCAAAACCAACACACATCTTGACATATCTCCCACATTGATCGCAGTTTCTCCAGGAACGGCATTCAAGGAGCCAGGAACTTTTCTCCCTACACTGTCCTTTGAGTTGGCCTCAAAACCAATCTACATCCTGCTATATCTCCCACATGGAAAGTGCCAGGAGGGAAAAGTGGGGATTATGTTTAGACTTTCTCGGAACTGCTTCAAATCAACTAGATATCTTTGTGCTGTAAATCTCCCAACAGCCAAACGCAAATGCAGCAAACATCTCGCTGTATGTCCCACATCCAAAGTGCCAAGAGAGAGCTTGCTCTCCCTGTCTTTGAGACCTGTTTTCACTGTCCCGGTTACCTCTTTGCTAACATTCTCTTCAGAGCTGCAGTGAAACCAGGAACCACGTGGAGAAGGCACCCACACTGAAAGTGCCTGGAGGGAACATTGGGGCTTCTTCTCAGTGTCTCTGACCATAGGGTTTCACTGTCCCGGGAAAGTCTCTGCTAACACCCTGCAGAGCGCAGTGCCCAATATACAGAAACGTCTTGCGGTATCTCCTACAGGGAAAGTGCCAGGAGGGAATTGTCGAGCTTCTTCTCAGTGTCTCTGAGAATTGCTCTGATTATCCGTGTGACCTCTTTACCAACACACATCTTGACATATCTCCCACATTGATCGCAGTGTCTCCAGGAACGGCATTCAAGGAGCCAGGAACTTTTCTCCCTACACTGTCCATTGAGTTGTCCTCAAAACCAATCTACATCCTGCTATATCTCCCACATGGAAAGTGCCAGGAGGGAAAAGTGGGGATTATGTTTAGACTTTCTCGGAACTGCTTCAAATCAACTAGATATCTTTGTGCTGTAAATCTCCCAACAGCCAAACGCAAATGCAGCAAACATCTCGCTGTATGTCCCACATCCAAAGTGCCAAGAGAGAGCTTGCTCTCCCTGTCTTTGAGTACTGTTTTCATTGTCCCGATGACCTCTTTGCTAACATTCTCTTCAGAGCTGCAGTGAAACCAGGAACCACGTGGAGAAGGCACCCACACTGAAAGTGCCTGGAGGGAACATTGGGGCTTCTTCTCAGTGTCTCTGACCATAGGGTTTCACTGTCCCGGGAAAGTCTCTGCTAACACCCTGCAGAGCGCAGTGCCCAATATACAGAAACGTCTTGCGGTATCTCCTACAGGGAAAGTGCCAGGAGGGAATTGTCGAGCTTGTTCTCAGTGTCTCTGAGAATTGCTCTGATTATCCATGTGACCTCTTTGCTAAGACTCTCCAGAGAGACGTCCTCAAAACCAACACACATCTTGACATATCTCCCACATTGATCGCAGTTTCTCCAGGAACGGCATTCAAGGAGCCAGGAACTTTTCTCCCTACACTGTCCATTGAGTTGTCCTCAAAACCAATCTACATCCTGCTATATCTCCCACATGGAAAGTGCCAGGAGGGAAAAGTGGGGATTATGTTTAGACTTTCTCGGAACTGCTTCAAATCAACTAGATATCTTTGTGCTGTAAATCTCCCAACAGCCAAACGCAAATGCAGCAAACATCTCGCTGTATGTCCCACATCCAAAGTGCCAAGAGAGAGCTTGCTCTCCCTGTCTTTGAGTACTGTTTTCACTGTCCCGGTTACCTCTTTGCTAACATTCTCTTCAGAGCTGCAGTGAAACCAGGAACCACGTGGAGAAGGCACCCACACTGAAAGTGCCTGGAGGGAACATTGGGGCTTCTTCTCAGTGTCTCTGACATAGGGTTTCACTGTCCCGGGAAAGTCTCTGCAAACACCCTGCGGAGCGCAGTGCTCAATATACAGAGACTTTCTCGGAACTGCTTCAAATCAACTAGATATCTTTGTGCTGTAAATCTCCCAACAGCCAAACGCAAATGCAGCAAACATCTCGCTGTATGTCCCACATCCAAAGTGCCAAGAGAGAGCTTGCTCTCCCTGTCTTTGAGTACTGTTTTCACTGTCCCGATGAGCTCTTTGCTAACATTCTCTTCAGAGCTGCAGTGAAACCAGGAACCACGTGGAGAAGGCACCCACACTGAAAGTGCCTGGAGGGAACATTGGGGCTTCTTCTCAGTGTCTCTGACATAGGGTTTCACTGTCCCGGGAAAGTCTCTGCTAACACCCTGCAGAACGCAGTGCCCAATATACAGAAACGTCTTGCGGTATCTCCTACAGGGAAAGTGCCAGGAGGGAATTGTCGAGCTTGTTCTCAGTGGCTCTGAGAATTGCTCTGATTATCCGTGTGACCTCTTTGCTAAGACTCTCCAGAGAGACGTCCTCAAAACCAACACACATCTTGACATATCTCCCACATTGATCGCAGTGTCTCCAGGAACGGCATTCAAGGAGCCAGGAACTTTTCTCCCTACACTGTCCTTTGAGTTGGCCTCAAAACCAATCTACATCCTGCTATATCTCCCACATGGACAGTGCCAGGAGGGAAAAGTGGGGATTATGTTTAGACTTTCTCGGAACTGCTTCAAATCAACTAGATATCTTTGTGCTGTAAATCTCCCAACAGCCAAACGCAAATGCAGCAAACATCTCGCTGTATGTCCCACATCCAAAGTGCCAAGAGAGCTTGCTCTCCCTGTCTTTGAGTACTGTTTTCACTGTCCCGATGAGCTCTTTGCTAACATTCTCTTCAGAGCTGCAGTGAAACCATGAACCACGTGGAGAAGGCACCCACACTGAAAGTGCCTGGAGGGAACATTGGGGCTTCTTCTCAGTGTCTCTGACCATAGGGTTTCACTGTCCCGGGAAAGTCTCTGCTAACACCCTGCAGAGCGCAGTGCCCAATATACAGAAACGTCTTGCGGTATCTCCTACAGGGAAAGTGCCAGGAGGGAATTGTCGAGCTTCTTCTCAGTGTCTCTGAGAATTGCTCTGATTATCCATGTGACCTCTTTGCTAAGACTCTCCAGAGAGACGTCCTCAAAACCAACACACATCTTGACATATCTCCCACATTGATCGCAGTTTCTCCAGGAACGGCATTCAAGGAGCCAGGAACTTTTCTCCCTACACTGTCCTTTGAGTTGTCCTCAAAACCAATATACATCCTGCTATATCTCCCACATGGAAAGTGCCAGGAGGGAAAAGTGGGGATTATGTTTAGACTTTCTCGGAACTGCTTCAAATCAACTAGATATCTTTGTGCTGTAAATCTCCCAACAGCCAAACGCAAATGCAGCAAACATCTCGCTGTATGTCCCACATTCAAAGTGCCAAGAGAGAGCTTGCTCTCCCTGTCTTTGAGTACTGTTTTCACTGTCCCGATGAGCTCTTTGCTAACATTCTCTTCAGAGCTGCAGTGAAACCAGGAACCACGTGGAGAAGGCACCCACACTGGAAGTGCCTGGAGGGAACATTGGGGCTTCTTCTCAGTGTCTCTGACCATAGGGTTTCACTGTCCCGGGAAAGTCTCTGCTAACACCCTGCAGAGCGCAGTGCCCAATATACAGAAACGTCTTGCGGTATCTCCTACAGGGAAAGTGCCAGGAGGGAATTGTCGAGCTTGTTCTCAGTGTCTCTGAGAATTGCTCTGATTATCCGTGTGACCTCTTTGCTAAGACTCTCCAGAGAGACGTCCTCAAAACCAACACACATCTTGACATATCTCCCACATTGATCGCAGTGTCTCCAGGAACGGCATTCAAGGAGCCAGGAACTTTTCTCCCTACACTGTCCATTGAGTTGGCCTCAAAACCAATCTACATCCTGCTATATCTCCCACATGGAAAGTGCCAGGAGGGAAAAGTGGGGATTATGTTTAGACTTTCTCGGAACTGCTTCAAATCAACTAGATATCTTTGTGCTGTAAATCTCCCAACAGCCAAACGCAAATGCAGCAAACATCTCGCTGTATGTCCCACATCCAAAGTGCCAAGAGAGAGCTTGCTCTCCCTGTCTTTGAGTACTGTTTTCACTGTCCCGGTTACCTCTTTGCTAACATTCTCTTCAGAGCTGCAGTGAAACCAGGAACCACGTGGAGAAGGCACCCACACTGAAAGTGCCTGGAGGGAACATTGGGGCTTCTTCTCAGTGTCTCTGACATAGGGTTTCACTGTCCCGGGAAAGTCTCTGCTAACACCCTGCAGAACGCAGTGCCCAATATACAGAAACGTCTTGCGGTATCTCCTACAGGGAAAGTGCCAGGAGGGAATTGTCGAGCTTGTTCTCAGTGTCTCTGAGAATTGCTCTGATTATCCGTGTGACCTCTTTGCTAAGACTCTCCAGAGAGACGTCCTCAAAACCAACACACATCTTGACATATCTCCCACATTGATCGCAGTGTCTCCAGGAACGGCATTCAAGGAGCCAGGAACTTTTCTCCCTACACTGTCCATTGAGTTGGCCTCAAAACCAATCTACATCCTGCTATATCTCCCACATGGAAAGTGCCAGGAGGGAAAAGTGGGGATTATGTTTAGACTTTCTCGGAACTGCTTCAAATCAACTAGATATCTTTGTGCTGTAAATCTCCCAACAGCCAAACGCAAATGCAGCAAACATCTCGCTGTATGTCCCACATCCAAAGTGCCAAGAGAGAGCTTGCTCTCCCTGTCTTTGAGTACTGTTTTCACTGTCCCGATGAGCTCTTTGCTAACATTCTCTTCAGAGCTGCAGTGAAACCAGGAACCACGTGGAGAAGGCACCCACACTGAAAGTGCCTGGAGGGAACATTGGGGCTTCTTCTCAGTGTCTCTGACATAGGGTTTCACTGTCCCGGGAAAGTCTCTGCAAACACCCTGCGGAGCGCAGTGCTCAATATACAGAGACTTTCTCGGAACTGCTTCAAATCAACTAGATATCTTTGTGCTGTAAATCTCCCAACAGCCAAACGCAAATGCAGCAAACATCTCGCTGTATGTCCCACATCCAAAGTGCCAAGAGAGTAATGTAGAGCTTGCTCTCCCTGTCTTTGAGTACTGTTTTCACTGTCCCGATGAGCTCTTTGCTAACATTCTCTTCAGAGCTGCAGTGAAACCAGGAACCACGTGGAGAAGGCACCCACACTGAAAGTGCCTGGAGGGAACATTGGGGCTTCTTCTCAGTGTCTCTGACCATAGGGTTTCACTGTCCCGGGAAAGTCTCTGCTAACACCCTGCAGAGCGCAGTGCCCAATATACAGAAACGTCTTGCGGTATCTCCTACAGGGAAAGTGCCAGGAGGGAATTGTCGAGCTTGTTCTCAGTGTCTCTGAGAATTGCTCTGATTATCCATGTGACCTCTTTGCTAAGACTCTCCAGAGAGACGTCCTCAAAACCAACACACATCTTGACATATCTCCCACATTGATCGCAGTTTCTCCAGGAACGGCATTCAAGGAGCCAGGAACTTTTCTCCCTACACTGTCCTTTGAGTTGGCCTCAAAACCAATCTACATCCTGCTATATCTCCCACATGGACAGTGCCAGGAGGGAAAAGTGGGGATTATGTTTAGACTTTCTCGGAACTGCTTCAAATCAACTAGATATCTTTGTGCTGTAAATCTCCCAACAGCCAAACGCAAATGCAGCAAACATCTCGCTGTATGTCCCACATCCAAAGTGCCAAGAGAGAGCTTGCTCTCCCTGTCTTTGAGACCTGTTTTCACTGTCCCGGTTACCTCTTTGCTAACATTCTCTTCAGAGCTGCAGTGAAACCAGGAACCACGTGGAGAAGGCACCCACACTGAAAGTGCCTGGAGGGAACATTGGGGCTTCTTCTCAGTGTCTCTGACCATAGGGTTTCACTGTCCCGGGAAAGTCTCTGCTAACACCCTGCAGAGCGCAGTGCCCAATATACAGAAACGTCTTGCGGTATCTCCTACAGGGAAAGTGCCAGGAGGGAATTGTCGAGCTTGTTCTCAGTGTCTCTGAGAATTGCTCTGATTATCCGTGTGACCTCTTTGCTAAGACTCTCCAGAGAGACGTCCTCAAAACCAACACACATCTTGACATATCTCCCACATTGATGGCAGTGTCTCCAGGAACGGCATTCAAGGAGCCAGGAACTTTTCTCCCTACACTGTCCTTTGAGTTGGCCTCAAAACCAATCTACATCCTGCTATATCTCCCACATGGAAAGTGCCAGGAGGGAAAAGTGGGGATTATGTTTAGACTTTCTCGGAACTGCTTCAAATCAACTAGATATCTTTGTGCTGTAAATCTCCCAACAGCCAAACGCAAATGCAGCAAACATCTCGCTGTATGTCCCACATCCAAAGTGCCAAGAGAGAGCTTGCTCTCCCTGTCTTTGAGACCTGTTTTCACTGTCCCGGTTACCTCTTTGCTAACATTCTCTTCAGAGCTGCAGTGAAACCAGGAACCACGTGGAGAAGGCACCCACACTGAAAGTGCCTGGAGGGAACATTGGGGCTTCTTCTCAGTGTCTCTGACCATAGGGTTTCACTGTCCCGGGAAAGTCTCTGCTAACACCCTGCAGAGCGCAGTGCCCAATATACAGAAACGTCTTGCGGTATCTCCTACAGGGAAAGTGCCAGGAGGGAATTGTCGAGCTTGTTCTCAGTGTCTCTGAGAATTGCTCTGATTATCCATGTGACCTCTTTGCTAAGACTCTCCAGAGAGACGTCCTCAAAACCAACACACATCTTGACATATCTCCCACATTGATCGCAGTTTCTCCAGGAACGGCATTCAAGGAGCCAGGAACTTTTCTCCCTACACTGTCCTTTGAGTTGGCCTCAAAACCAATCTACATCCTGCTATATCTCCCACATGGAAAGTGCCAGGAGGGAAAAGTGGGGATTATGTTTAGACTTTCTCGGAACTGCTTCAAATCAACTAGATATCTTTGTGCTGTAAATCTCCCAACAGCCAAACGCAAATGCAGCAAACATCTCGCTGTATGTCCCACATCCAAAGTGCCAAGAGAGAGCTTGCTCTCCCTGTCTTTGAGACCTGTTTTCACTGTCCCGGTTACCTCTTTGCTAACATTCTCTTCAGAGCTGCAGTGAAACCAGGAACCACGTGGAGAAGGCACCCACACTGGAAGTGCCTGGAGGGAACATTGGGGCTTCTTCTCAGTGTCTCTGACCATAGGGTTTCACTGTCCCGGGAAAGTCTCTGCTAACACCCTGCAGAGCGCAGTGCCCAATATACAGAAACGTCTTGCGGTATCTCCTACAGGGAAAGTGCCAGGAGGGAATTGTCGAGCTTCTTCTCAGTGTCTCTGAGAATTGCTCTGATTATCCGTGTGACCTCTTTACCAACACACATCTTGACATATCTCCCACATTGATCGCAGTGTCTCCAGGAACGGCATTCAAGGAGCCAGGAACTTTTCTCCCTACACTGTCCTTTGAGTTGGCCTCAAAACCAATCTACATCCTGCTATATCTCCCACATGGACAGTGCCAGGAGGGAAAAGTGGGGATTATGTTTAGACTTTCTCGGAACTGCTTCAAATCAACTAGATATCTTTGTGCTGTAAATCTCCCAACAGCCAAACGCAAATGCAGCAAACATCTCGCTGTATGTCCCACATCCAAAGTGCCAAGAGAGAGCTTGCTCTCCCTGTCTTTGAGACCTGTTTTCACTGTCCCGGTTACCTCTTTGCTAACATTCTCTTCAGAGCTGCAGTGAAACCAGGAACCACGTGGAGAAGGCACCCACACTGAAAGTGCCTGGAGGGAACATTGGGGCTTCTTCTCAGTGTCTCTGACCATAGGGTTTCACTGTCCCGGGAAAGTCTCTGCTAACACCCTGCAGAGCGCAGTGCCCAATATACAGAAACGTCTTGCGGTATCTCCTACAGGGAAAGTGCCAGGAGGGAATTGTCGAGCTTGTTCTCAGTGTCTCTGAGAATTGCTCTGATTATCCGTGTGACCTCTTTGCTAAGACTCTCCAGAGAGACGTCCTCAAAACCAACACACATCTTGACATATCTCCCACATTGATGGCAGTGTCTCCAGGAACGGCATTCAAGGAGCCAGGAACTTTTCTCCCTACACTGTCCTTTGAGTTGGCCTCAAAACCAATCTACATCCTGCTATATCTCCCACATGGAAAGTGCCAGGAGGGAAAAGTGGGGATTATGTTTAGACTTTCTCGGAACTGCTTCAAATCAACTAGATATCTTTGTGCTGTAAATCTCCCAACAGCCAAACGCAAATGCAGCAAACATCTCGCTGTATGTCCCACATCCAAAGTGCCAAGAGAGAGCTTGCTCTCCCTGTCTTTGAGACCTGTTTTCACTGTCCCGGTTACCTCTTTGCTAACATTCTCTTCAGAGCTGCAGTGAAACCAGGAACCACGTGGAGAAGGCACCCACACTGGAAGTGCCTGGAGGGAACATTGGGGCTTCTTCTCAGTGTCTCTGACCATAGGGTTTCACTGTCCCGGGAAAGTCTCTGCTAACACCCTGCAGAGCGCAGTGCCCAATATACAGAAACGTCTTGCGGTATCTCCTACAGGGAAAGTGCCAGGAGGGAATTGTCGAGCTTGTTCTCAGTGTCTCTGAGAATTGCTCTGATTATCCATGTGACCTCTTTGCTAAGACTCTCCAGAGAGACGTCCTCAAAACCAACACACATCTTGACATATCTCCCACATTGATCGCAGTTTCTCCAGGAACGGCATTCAAGGAGCCAGGAACTTTTCTCCCTACACTGTCCTTTGAGTTGGCCTCAAAACCAATCTACATCCTGCTATATCTCCCACATGGAAAGTGCCAGGAGGGAAAAGTGGGGATTATGTTTAGACTTTCTCGGAACTGCTTCAAATCAACTAGATATCTTTGTGCTGTAAATCTCCCAACAGCCAAACGCAAATGCAGCAAACATCTCGCTGTATGTCCCACATCCAAAGTGCCAAGAGAGAGCTTGCTCTCCCTGTCTTTGAGACCTGTTTTCACTGTCCCGGTTACCTCTTTGCTAACATTCTCTTCAGAGCTGCAGTGAAACCAGGAACCACGTGGAGAAGGCACCCACACTGGAAGTGCCTGGAGGGAACATTGGGGCTTCTTCTCAGTGTCTCTGACCATAGGGTTTCACTGTCCCGGGAAAGTCTCTGCTAACACCCTGCAGAGCGCAGTGCCCAATATACAGAAACGTCTTGCGGTATCTCCTACAGGGAAAGTGCCAGGAGGGAATTGTCGAGCTTCTTCTCAGTGTCTCTGAGAATTGCTCTGATTATCCGTGTGACCTCTTTACCAACACACATCTTGACATATCTCCCACATTGATCGCAGTGTCTCCAGGAACGGCATTCAAGGAGCCAGGAACTTTTCTCCCTACACTGTCCTTTGAGTTGGCCTCAAAACCAATCTACATCCTGCTATATCTCCCACATGGAAAGTGCCAGGAGGGAAAAGTGGGGATTATGTTTAGACTTTCTCGGAACTGCTTCAAATCAACTAGATATCTTTGTGCTGTAAATCTCCCAACAGCCAAACGCAAATGCAGCAAACATCTCGCTGTATGTCCCACATCCAAAGTGCCAAGAGAGAGCTTGCTCTCCCTGTCTTTGAGACCTGTTTTCACTGTCCCGGTTACCTCTTTGCTAACATTCTCTTCAGAGCTGCAGTGAAACCAGGAACCACGTGGAGAAGGCACCCACACTGAAAGTGCCTGGAGGGAACATTGGGGCTTCTTCTCAGTGTCTCTGACATAGGGTTTCACTGTCCCGGGAAAGTCTCTGCTAACACCCTGCAGAGCGCAGTGCCCAATATACAGAAACGTCTTGCGGTATCTCCTACAGGGAAAGTGCCAGGAGGGAATTGTCGAGCTTGTTCTCAGTGTCTCTGAGAATTGCTCTGATTATCCGTGTGACCTCTTTGCTAAGACTCTCCAGAGAGACGTCCTCAAAACCAACACACATCTTGACATATCTCCCACATTGATGGCAGTGTCTCCAGGAACGGCATTCAAGGAGCCAGGAACTTTTCTCCCTACACTGTCCTTTGAGTTGGCCTCAAAACCAATCTACATCCTGCTATATCTCCCACATGGAAAGTGCCAGGAGGGAAAAGTGGGGATTATGTTTAGACTTTCTCGGAACTGCTTCAAATCAACTAGATATCTTTGTGCTGTAAATCTCCCAACAGCCAAACGCAAATGCAGCAAACATCTCGCTGTATGTCCCACATCCAAAGTGCCAAGAGAGAGCTTGCTCTCCCTGTCTTTGAGTACTGTTTTCACTGTCCCGATGAGCTCTTTGCTAACATTCTCTTCAGAGCTGCAGTGAAACCAGGAACCACGTGGAGAAGGCACCCACACTGAAAGTGCCTGGAGGGAACATTGGGGCTTCTTCTCAGTGTCTCTGACCATAGGGTTTCACTGTCCCGGGAAAGTCTCTGCTAACACCCTGCAGAGCGCAGTGCCCAATATACAGAAACGTCTTGCGGTATCTCCTACAGGGAAAGTGCCAGGAGGGAATTGTCGAGCTTGTTCTCAGTGTCTCTGAGAATTGCTCTGATTATCCATGTGACCTCTTTGCTAAGACTCTCCAGAGAGACGTCCTCAAAACCAACACACATCTTGACATATCTCCCACATTGATCGCAGTTTCTCCAGGAACGGCATTCAAGGAGCCAGGAACTTTTCTCCCTACACTGTCCTTTGAGTTGGCCTCAAAACCAATCTACATCCTGCTATATCTCCCACATGGAAAGTGCCAGGAGGGAAAAGTGGGGATTATGTTTAGACTTTCTCGGAACTGCTTCAAATCAACTAGATATCTTTGTGCTGTAAATCTCCCAACAGCCAAACGCAAATGCAGCAAACATCTCGCTGTATGTCCCACATCCAAAGTGCCAAGAGAGAGCTTGCTCTCCCTGTCTTTGAGTACTGTTTTCACTGTCCCGATGAGCTCTTTGCTAACATTCTCTTCAGAGCTGCAGTGAAACCAGGAACCACGTGGAGAAGGCACCCACACTGAAAGTGCCTGGAGGGAACATTGGGGCTTCTTCTCAGTGTCTCTGACCATAGGGTTTCACTGTCCCGGGAAAGTCTCTGCTAACACCCTGCAGAGCGCAGTGCCCAATATACAGAAACGTCTTGCGGTATCTCCTACAGGGAAAGTGCCAGGAGGGAATTGTCGAGCTTGTTCTCAGTGTCTCTGAGAATTGCTCTGATTATCCATGTGACCTCTTTGCTAAGACTCTCCAGAGAGACGTCCTCAAAACCAACACACATCTTGACATATCTCCCACATTGATCGCAGTTTCTCCAGGAACGGCATTCAAGGAGCCAGGAACTTTTCTCCCTACACTGTCCTTTGAGTTGGCCTCAAAACCAATCTACATCCTGCTATATCTCCCACATGGACAGTGCCAGGAGGGAAAAGTGGGGATTATGTTTAGACTTTCTCGGAACTGCTTCAAATCAACTAGATATCTTTGTGCTGTAAATCTCCCAACAGCCAAACGCAAATGCAGCAAACATCTCGCTGTATGTCCCACATCCAAAGTGCCAAGAGAGAGCTTGCTCTCCCTGTCTTTGAGACCTGTTTTCACTGTCCCGGTTACCTCTTTGCTAACATTCTCTTCAGAGCTGCAGTGAAACCAGGAACCACGTGGAGAAGGCACCCACACTGAAAGTGCCTGGAGGGAACATTGGGGCTTCTTCTCAGTGTCTCTGACCATAGGGTTTCACTGTCCCGGGAAAGTCTCTGCTAACACCCTGCAGAGCGCAGTGCCCAATATACAGAAACGTCTTGCGGTATCTCCTACAGGGAAAGTGCCAGGAGGGAATTGTCGAGCTTGTTCTCAGTGTCTCTGAGAATTGCTCTGATTATCCGTGTGACCTCTTTGCTAAGACTCTCCAGAGAGACGTCCTCAAAACCAACACACATCTTGACATATCTCCCACATTGATCGCAGTGTCTCCAGGAACGGCATTCAAGGAGCCAGGAACTTTTCTCCCTACACTGTCCTTTGAGTTGGCCTCAAAACCAATCTACATCCTGCTATATCTCCCACATGGAAAGTGCCAGGAGGGAAAAGTGGGGATTATGTTTAGACTTTCTCGGAACTGCTTCAAATCAACTAGATATCTTTGTGCTGTAAATCTCCCAACAGCCAAACGCAAATGCAGCAAACATCTCGCTGTATGTCCCACATCCAAAGTGCCAAGAGAGAGCTTGCTCTCCCTGTCTTTGAGACCTGTTTTCACTGTCCCGGTTACCTCTTTGCTAACATTCTCTTCAGAGCTGCAGTGAAACCAGGAACCACGTGGAGAAGGCACCCACACTGGAAGTGCCTGGAGGGAACATTGGGGCTTCTTCTCAGTGTCTCTGACCATAGGGTTTCACTGTCCCGGGAAAGTCTCTGCTAACACCCTGCAGAGCGCAGTGCCCAATATACAGAAACGTCTTGCGGTATCTCCTACAGGGAAAGTGCCAGGAGGGAATTGTCGAGCTTGTTCTCAGTGTCTCTGAGAATTGCTCTGATTATCCATGTGACCTCTTTGCTAAGACTCTCCAGAGAGACGTCCTCAAAACCAACACACATCTTGACATATCTCCCACATTGATCGCAGTTTCTCCAGGAACGGCATTCAAGGAGCCAGGAACTTTTCTCCCTACACTGTCCTTTGAGTTGGCCTCAAAACCAATCTACATCCTGCTATATCTCCCACATGGAAAGTGCCAGGAGGGAAAAGTGGGGATTATGTTTAGACTTTCTCGGAACTGCTTCAAATCAACTAGATATCTTTGTGCTGTAAATCTCCCAACAGCCAAACGCAAATGCAGCAAACATCTCGCTGTATGTCCCACATCCAAAGTGCCAAGAGAGAGCTTGCTCTCCCTGTCTTTGAGACCTGTTTTCACTGTCCCGGTTACCTCTTTGCTAACATTCTCTTCAGAGCTGCAGTGAAACCAGGAACCACGTGGAGAAGGCACCCACACTGGAAGTGCCTGGAGGGAACATTGGGGCTTCTTCTCAGTGTCTCTGACCATAGGGTTTCACTGTCCCGGGAAAGTCTCTGCTAACACCCTGCAGAGCGCAGTGCCCAATATACAGAAACGTCTTGCGGTATCTCCTACAGGGAAAGTGCCAGGAGGGAATTGTCGAGCTTCTTCTCAGTGTCTCTGAGAATTGCTCTGATTATCCGTGTGACCTCTTTACCAACACACATCTTGACATATCTCCCACATTGATCGCAGTGTCTCCAGGAACGGCATTCAAGGAGCCAGGAACTTTTCTCCCTACACTGTCCTTTGAGTTGGCCTCAAAACCAATCTACATCCTGCTATATCTCCCACATGGACAGTGCCAGGAGGGAAAAGTGGGGATTATGTTTAGACTTTCTCGGAACTGCTTCAAATCAACTAGATATCTTTGTGCTGTAAATCTCCCAACAGCCAAACGCAAATGCAGCAAACATCTCGCTGTATGTCCCACATCCAAAGTGCCAAGAGAGAGCTTGCTCTCCCTGTCTTTGAGACCTGTTTTCACTGTCCCGGTTACCTCTTTGCTAACATTCTCTTCAGAGCTGCAGTGAAACCAGGAACCACGTGGAGAAGGCACCCACACTGAAAGTGCCTGGAGGGAACATTGGGGCTTCTTCTCAGTGTCTCTGACCATAGGGTTTCACTGTCCCGGGAAAGTCTCTGCTAACACCCTGCAGAGCGCAGTGCCCAATATACAGAAACGTCTTGCGGTATCTCCTACAGGGAAAGTGCCAGGAGGGAATTGTCGAGCTTGTTCTCAGTGTCTCTGAGAATTGCTCTGATTATCCGTGTGACCTCTTTGCTAAGACTCTCCAGAGAGACGTCCTCAAAACCAACACACATCTTGACATATCTCCCACATTGATGGCAGTGTCTCCAGGAACGGCATTCAAGGAGCCAGGAACTTTTCTCCCTACACTGTCCTTTGAGTTGGCCTCAAAACCAATCTACATCCTGCTATATCTCCCACATGGAAAGTGCCAGGAGGGAAAAGTGGGGATTATGTTTAGACTTTCTCGGAACTGCTTCAAATCAACTAGATATCTTTGTGCTGTAAATCTCCCAACAGCCAAACGCAAATGCAGCAAACATCTCGCTGTATGTCCCACATCCAAAGTGCCAAGAGAGAGCTTGCTCTCCCTGTCTTTGAGACCTGTTTTCACTGTCCCGGTTACCTCTTTGCTAACATTCTCTTCAGAGCTGCAGTGAAACCAGGAACCACGTGGAGAAGGCACCCACACTGGAAGTGCCTGGAGGGAACATTGGGGCTTCTTCTCAGTGTCTCTGACCATAGGGTTTCACTGTCCCGGGAAAGTCTCTGCTAACACCCTGCAGAGCGCAGTGCCCAATATACAGAAACGTCTTGCGGTATCTCCTACAGGGAAAGTGCCAGGAGGGAATTGTCGAGCTTGTTCTCAGTGTCTCTGAGAATTGCTCTGATTATCCATGTGACCTCTTTGCTAAGACTCTCCAGAGAGACGTCCTCAAAACCAACACACATCTTGACATATCTCCCACATTGATCGCAGTTTCTCCAGGAACGGCATTCAAGGAGCCAGGAACTTTTCTCCCTACACTGTCCTTTGAGTTGGCCTCAAAACCAATCTACATCCTGCTATATCTCCCACATGGAAAGTGCCAGGAGGGAAAAGTGGGGATTATGTTTAGACTTTCTCGGAACTGCTTCAAATCAACTAGATATCTTTGTGCTGTAAATCTCCCAACAGCCAAACGCAAATGCAGCAAACATCTCGCTGTATGTCCCACATCCAAAGTGCCAAGAGAGAGCTTGCTCTCCCTGTCTTTGAGACCTGTTTTCACTGTCCCGGTTACCTCTTTGCTAACATTCTCTTCAGAGCTGCAGTGAAACCAGGAACCACGTGGAGAAGGCACCCACACTGGAAGTGCCTGGAGGGAACATTGGGGCTTCTTCTCAGTGTCTCTGACCATAGGGTTTCACTGTCCCGGGAAAGTCTCTGCTAACACCCTGCAGAGCGCAGTGCCCAATATACAGAAACGTCTTGCGGTATCTCCTACAGGGAAAGTGCCAGGAGGGAATTGTCGAGCTTCTTCTCAGTGTCTCTGAGAATTGCTCTGATTATCCGTGTGACCTCTTTACCAACACACATCTTGACATATCTCCCACATTGATCGCAGTGTCTCCAGGAACGGCATTCAAGGAGCCAGGAACTTTTCTCCCTACACTGTCCTTTGAGTTGGCCTCAAAACCAATCTACATCCTGCTATATCTCCCACATGGACAGTGCCAGGAGGGAAAAGTGGGGATTATGTTTAGACTTTCTCGGAACTGCTTCAAATCAACTAGATATCTTTGTGCTGTAAATCTCCCAACAGCCAAACGCAAATGCAGCAAACATCTCGCTGTATGTCCCACATCCAAAGTGCCAAGAGAGAGCTTGCTCTCCCTGTCTTTGAGTACTGTTTTCACTGTCCCGATGAGCTCTTTGCTAACATTCTCTTCAGAGCTGCAGTGAAACCAGGAACCACGTGGAGAAGGCACCCACACTGAAAGTGCCTGGAGGGAACATTGGGGCTTCTTCTCAGTGTCTCTGACCATAGGGTTTCACTGTCCCGGGAAAGTCTCTGCTAACACCCTGCAGAGCGCAGTGCCCAATATACAGAAACGTCTTGCGGTATCTCCTACAGGGAAAGTGCCAGGAGGGAATTGTCGAGCTTGTTCTCAGTGTCTCTGAGAATTGCTCTGATTATCCATGTGACCTCTTTGCTAAGACTCTCCAGAGAGACGTCCTCAAAACCAACACACATCTTGACATATCTCCCACATTGATCGCAGTTTCTCCAGGAACGGCATTCAAGGAGCCAGGAACTTTTCTCCCTACACTGTCCTTTGAGTTGGCCTCAAAACCAATCTACATCCTGCTATATCTCCCACATGGAAAGTGCCAGGAGGGAAAAGTGGGGATTATGTTTAGACTTTCTCGGAACTGCTTCAAATCAACTAGATATCTTTGTGCTGTAAATCTCCCAACAGCCAAACGCAAATGCAGCAAACATCTCGCTGTATGTCCCACATCCAAAGTGCCAAGAGAGAGCTTGCTCTCCCTGTCTTTGAGTACTGTTTTCACTGTCCCGATGAGCTCTTTGCTAACATTCTCTTCAGAGCTGCAGTGAAACCAGGAACCACGTGGAGAAGGCACCCACACTGAAAGTGCCTGGAGGGAACATTGGGGCTTCTTCTCAGTGTCTCTGACCATAGGGTTTCACTGTCCCGGGAAAGTCTCTGCTAACACCCTGCAGAGCGCAGTGCCCAATATACAGAAACGTCTTGCGGTATCTCCTACAGGGAAAGTGCCAGGAGGGAATTGTCGAGCTTCTTCTCAGTGTCTCTGAGAATTGCTCTGATTATCCGTGTGACCTCTTTACCAACACACATCTTGACATATCTCCCACATTGATCGCAGTGTCTCCAGGAACGGCATTCAAGGAGCCAGGAACTTTTCTCCCTACACTGTCCTTTGAGTTGGCCTCAAAACCAATCTACATCCTGCTATATCTCCCACATGGACAGTGCCAGGAGGGAAAAGTGGGGATTATGTTTAGACTTTCTCGGAACTGCTTCAAATCAACTAGATATCTTTGTGCTGTAAATCTCCCAACAGCCAAACGCAAATGCAGCAAACATCTCGCTGTATGTCCCACATCCAAAGTGCCAAGAGAGAGCTTGCTCTCCCTGTCTTTGAGACCTGTTTTCACTGTCCCGGTTACCTCTTTGCTAACATTCTCTTCAGAGCTGCAGTGAAACCAGGAACCACGTGGAGAAGGCACCCACACTGAAAGTGCCTGGAGGGAACATTGGGGCTTCTTCTCAGTGTCTCTGACCATAGGGTTTCACTGTCCCGGGAAAGTCTCTGCTAACACCCTGCAGAGCGCAGTGCCCAATATACAGAAACGTCTTGCGGTATCTCCTACAGGGAAAGTGCCAGGAGGGAATTGTCGAGCTTGTTCTCAGTGTCTCTGAGAATTGCTCTGATTATCCGTGTGACCTCTTTGCTAAGACTCTCCAGAGAGACGTCCTCAAAACCAACACACATCTTGACATATCTCCCACATTGATGGCAGTGTCTCCAGGAACGGCATTCAAGGAGCCAGGAACTTTTCTCCCTACACTGTCCTTTGAGTTGGCCTCAAAACCAATCTACATCCTGCTATATCTCCCACATGGAAAGTGCCAGGAGGGAAAAGTGGGGATTATGTTTAGACTTTCTCGGAACTGCTTCAAATCAACTAGATATCTTTGTGCTGTAAATCTCCCAACAGCCAAACGCAAATGCAGCAAACATCTCGCTGTATGTCCCACATCCAAAGTGCCAAGAGAGAGCTTGCTCTCCCTGTCTTTGAGACCTGTTTTCACTGTCCCGGTTACCTCTTTGCTAACATTCTCTTCAGAGCTGCAGTGAAACCAGGAACCACGTGGAGAAGGCACCCACACTGGAAGTGCCTGGAGGGAACATTGGGGCTTCTTCTCAGTGTCTCTGACCATAGGGTTTCACTGTCCCGGGAAAGTCTCTGCTAACACCCTGCAGAGCGCAGTGCCCAATATACAGAAACGTCTTGCGGTATCTCCTACAGGGAAAGTGCCAGGAGGGAATTGTCGAGCTTGTTCTCAGTGTCTCTGAGAATTGCTCTGATTATCCATGTGACCTCTTTGCTAAGACTCTCCAGAGAGACGTCCTCAAAACCAACACACATCTTGACATATCTCCCACATTGATCGCAGTTTCTCCAGGAACGGCATTCAAGGAGCCAGGAACTTTTCTCCCTACACTGTCCTTTGAGTTGGCCTCAAAACCAATCTACATCCTGCTATATCTCCCACATGGAAAGTGCCAGGAGGGAAAAGTGGGGATTATGTTTAGACTTTCTCGGAACTGCTTCAAATCAACTAGATATCTTTGTGCTGTAAATCTCCCAACAGCCAAACGCAAATGCAGCAAACATCTCGCTGTATGTCCCACATCCAAAGTGCCAAGAGAGAGCTTGCTCTCCCTGTCTTTGAGACCTGTTTTCACTGTCCCGGTTACCTCTTTGCTAACATTCTCTTCAGAGCTGCAGTGAAACCAGGAACCACGTGGAGAAGGCACCCACACTGGAAGTGCCTGGAGGGAACATTGGGGCTTCTTCTCAGTGTCTCTGACCATAGGGTTTCACTGTCCCGGGAAAGTCTCTGCTAACACCCTGCAGAGCGCAGTGCCCAATATACAGAAACGTCTTGCGGTATCTCCTACAGGGAAAGTGCCAGGAGGGAATTGTCGAGCTTCTTCTCAGTGTCTCTGAGAATTGCTCTGATTATCCGTGTGACCTCTTTACCAACACACATCTTGACATATCTCCCACATTGATCGCAGTGTCTCCAGGAACGGCATTCAAGGAGCCAGGAACTTTTCTCCCTACACTGTCCTTTGAGTTGGCCTCAAAACCAATCTACATCCTGCTATATCTCCCACATGGACAGTGCCAGGAGGGAAAAGTGGGGATTATGTTTAGACTTTCTCGGAACTGCTTCAAATCAACTAGATATCTTTGTGCTGTAAATCTCCCAACAGCCAAACGCAAATGCAGCAAACATCTCGCTGTATGTCCCACATCCAAAGTGCCAAGAGAGAGCTTGCTCTCCCTGTCTTTGAGACCTGTTTTCACTGTCCCGATGAGCTCTTTGCTAACATTCTCTTCAGAGCTGCAGTGAAACCAGGAACCACGTGGAGAAGGCACCCACACTGAAAGTGCCTGGAGGGAACATTGGGGCTTCTTCTCAGTGTCTCTGACCATAGGGTTTCACTGTCCCGGGAAAGTCTCTGCTAACACCCTGCAGAGCGCAGTGCCCAATATACAGAAACGTCTTGCGGTATCTCCTACAGGGAAAGTGCCAGGAGGGAATTGTCGAGCTTGTTCTCAGTGTCTCTGAGAATTGCTCTGATTATCCGTGTGACCTCTTTGCTAAGACTCTCCAGAGAGACGTCCTCAAAACCAACACACATCTTGACATATCTCCCACATTGATGGCAGTGTCTCCAGGAACGGCATTCAAGGAGCCAGGAACTTTTCTCCCTACACTGTCCTTTGAGTTGGCCTCAAAACCAATCTACATCCTGCTATATCTCCCACATGGAAAGTGCCAGGAGGGAAAAGTGGGGATTATGTTTAGACTTTCTCGGAACTGCTTCAAATCAACTAGATATCTTTGTGCTGTAAATCTCCCAACAGCCAAACGCAAATGCAGCAAACATCTCGCTGTATGTCCCACATCCAAAGTGCCAAGAGAGAGCTTGCTCTCCCTGTCTTTGAGTACTGTTTTCACTGTCCCGATGAGCTCTTTGCTAACATTCTCTTCAGAGCTGCAGTGAAACCAGGAACCACGTGGAGAAGGCACCCACACTGAAAGTGCCTGGAGGGAACATTGGGGCTTCTTCTCAGTGTCTCTGACCATAGGGTTTCACTGTCCCGGGAAAGTCTCTGCTAACACCCTGCAGAGCGCAGTGCCCAATATACAGAAACGTCTTGCGGTATCTCCTACAGGGAAAGTGCCAGGAGGGAATTGTCGAGCTTGTTCTCAGTGTCTCTGAGAATTGCTCTGATTATCCATGTGACCTCTTTGCTAAGACTCTCCAGAGAGACGTCCTCAAAACCAACACACATCTTGACATATCTCCCACATTGATCGCAGTTTCTCCAGGAACGGCATTCAAGGAGCCAGGAACTTTTCTCCCTACACTGTCCTTTGAGTTGGCCTCAAAACCAATCTACATCCTGCTATATCTCCCACATGGAAAGTGCCAGGAGGGAAAAGTGGGGATTATGTTTAGACTTTCTCGGAACTGCTTCAAATCAACTAGATATCTTTGTGCTGTAAATCTCCCAACAGCCAAACGCAAATGCAGCAAACATCTCGCTGTATGTCCCACATCCAAAGTGCCAAGAGAGAGCTTGCTCTCCCTGTCTTTGAGACCTGTTTTCACTGTCCCGGTTACCTCTTTGCTAACATTCTCTTCAGAGCTGCAGTGAAACCAGGAACCACGTGGAGAAGGCACCCACACTGGAAGTGCCTGGAGGGAACATTGGGGCTTCTTCTCAGTGTCTCTGACCATAGGGTTTCACTGTCCCGGGAAAGTCTCTGCTAACACCCTGCAGAGCGCAGTGCCCAATATACAGAAACGTCTTGCGGTATCTCCTACAGGGAAAGTGCCAGGAGGGAATTGTCGAGCTTGTTCTCAGTGTCTCTGAGAATTGCTCTGATTATCCATGTGACCTCTTTGCTAAGACTCTCCAGAGAGACGTCCTCAAAACCAACACACATCTTGACATATCTCCCACATTGATCGCAGTTTCTCCAGGAACGGCATTCAAGGAGCCAGGAACTTTTCTCCCTACACTGTCCTTTGAGTTGGCCTCAAAACCAATCTACATCCTGCTATATCTCCCACATGGAAAGTGCCAGGAGGGAAAAGTGGGGATTATGTTTAGACTTTCTCGGAACTGCTTCAAATCAACTAGATATCTTTGTGCTGTAAATCTCCCAACAGCCAAACGCAAATGCAGCAAACATCTCGCTGTATGTCCCACATCCAAAGTGCCAAGAGAGAGCTTGCTCTCCCTGTCTTTGAGACCTGTTTTCACTGTCCCGGTTACCTCTTTGCTAACATTCTCTTCAGAGCTGCAGTGAAACCAGGAACCACGTGGAGAAGGCACCCACACTGGAAGTGCCTGGAGGGAACATTGGGGCTTCTTCTCAGTGTCTCTGACCATAGGGTTTCACTGTCCCGGGAAAGTCTCTGCTAACACCCTGCAGAGCGCAGTGCCCAATATACAGAAACGTCTTGCGGTATCTCCTACAGGGAAAGTGCCAGGAGGGAATTGTCGAGCTTCTTCTCAGTGTCTCTGAGAATTGCTCTGATTATCCGTGTGACCTCTTTACCAACACACATCTTGACATATCTCCCACATTGATCGCAGTGTCTCCAGGAACGGCATTCAAGGAGCCAGGAACTTTTCTCCCTACACTGTCCTTTGAGTTGGCCTCAAAACCAATCTACATCCTGCTATATCTCCCACATGGACAGTGCCAGGAGGGAAAAGTGGGGATTATGTTTAGACTTTCTCGGAACTGCTTCAAATCAACTAGATATCTTTGTGCTGTAAATCTCCCAACAGCCAAACGCAAATGCAGCAAACATCTCGCTGTATGTCCCACATCCAAAGTGCCAAGAGAGAGCTTGCTCTCCCTGTCTTTGAGACCTGTTTTCACTGTCCCGGTTACCTCTTTGCTAACATTCTCTTCAGAGCTGCAGTGAAACCAGGAACCACGTGGAGAAGGCACCCACACTGAAAGTGCCTGGAGGGAACATTGGGGCTTCTTCTCAGTGTCTCTGACCATAGGGTTTCACTGTCCCGGGAAAGTCTCTGCTAACACCCTGCAGAGCGCAGTGCCCAATATACAGAAACGTCTTGCGGTATCTCCTACAGGGAAAGTGCCAGGAGGGAATTGTCGAGCTTGTTCTCAGTGTCTCTGAGAATTGCTCTGATTATCCATGTGACCTCTTTGCTAAGACTCTCCAGAGAGACGTCCTCAAAACCAACACACATCTTGACATATCTCCCACATTGATCGCAGTTTCTCCAGGAACGGCATTCAAGGAGCCAGGAACTTTTCTCCCTACACTGTCCTTTGAGTTGGCCTCAAAACCAATCTACATCCTGCTATATCTCCCACATGGAAAGTGCCAGGAGGGAAAAGTGGGGATTATGTTTAGACTTTCTCGGAACTGCTTCAAATCAACTAGATATCTTTGTGCTGTAAATCTCCCAACAGCCAAACGCAAATGCAGCAAACATCTCGCTGTATGTCCCACATCCAAAGTGCCAAGAGAGAGCTTGCTCTCCCTGTCTTTGAGACCTGTTTTCACTGTCCCGGTTACCTCTTTGCTAACATTCTCTTCAGAGCTGCAGTGAAACCAGGAACCACGTGGAGAAGGCACCCACACTGGAAGTGCCTGGAGGGAACATTGGGGCTTCTTCTCAGTGTCTCTGACCATAGGGTTTCACTGTCCCGGGAAAGTCTCTGCTAACACCCTGCAGAGCGCAGTGCCCAATATACAGAAACGTCTTGCGGTATCTCCTACAGGGAAAGTGCCAGGAGGGAATTGTCGAGCTTCTTCTCAGTGTCTCTGAGAATTGCTCTGATTATCCGTGTGACCTCTTTACCAACACACATCTTGACATATCTCCCACATTGATCGCAGTGTCTCCAGGAACGGCATTCAAGGAGCCAGGAACTTTTCTCCCTACACTGTCCTTTGAGTTGGCCTCAAAACCAATCTACATCCTGCTATATCTCCCACATGGACAGTGCCAGGAGGGAAAAGTGGGGATTATGTTTAGACTTTCTCGGAACTGCTTCAAATCAACTAGATATCTTTGTGCTGTAAATCTCCCAACAGCCAAACGCAAATGCAGCAAACATCTCGCTGTATGTCCCACATCCAAAGTGCCAAGAGAGAGCTTGCTCTCCCTGTCTTTGAGACCTGTTTTCACTGTCCCGGTTACCTCTTTGCTAACATTCTCTTCAGAGCTGCAGTGAAACCAGGAACCACGTGGAGAAGGCACCCACACTGAAAGTGCCTGGAGGGAACATTGGGGCTTCTTCTCAGTGTCTCTGACCATAGGGTTTCACTGTCCCGGGAAAGTCTCTGCTAACACCCTGCAGAGCGCAGTGCCCAATATACAGAAACGTCTTGCGGTATCTCCTACAGGGAAAGTGCCAGGAGGGAATTGTCGAGCTTGTTCTCAGTGTCTCTGAGAATTGCTCTGATTATCCATGTGACCTCTTTGCTAAGACTCTCCAGAGAGACGTCCTCAAAACCAACACACATCTTGACATATCTCCCACATTGATCGCAGTTTCTCCAGGAACGGCATTCAAGGAGCCAGGAACTTTTCTCCCTACACTGTCCTTTGAGTTGGCCTCAAAACCAATCTACATCCTGCTATATCTCCCACATGGAAAGTGCCAGGAGGGAAAAGTGGGGATTATGTTTAGACTTTCTCGGAACTGCTTCAAATCAACTAGATATCTTTGTGCTGTAAATCTCCCAACAGCCAAACGCAAATGCAGCAAACATCTCGCTGTATGTCCCACATCCAAAGTGCCAAGAGAGAGCTTGCTCTCCCTGTCTTTGAGACCTGTTTTCACTGTCCCGGTTACCTCTTTGCTAACATTCTCTTCAGAGCTGCAGTGAAACCAGGAACCACGTGGAGAAGGCACCCACACTGGAAGTGCCTGGAGGGAACATTGGGGCTTCTTCTCAGTGTCTCTGACCATAGGGTTTCACTGTCCCGGGAAAGTCTCTGCTAACACCCTGCAGAGCGCAGTGCCCAATATACAGAAACGTCTTGCGGTATCTCCTACAGGGAAAGTGCCAGGAGGGAATTGTCGAGCTTCTTCTCAGTGTCTCTGAGAATTGCTCTGATTATCCATGTGACCTCTTTGCTAAGACTCTCCAGAGAGACGTCCTCAAAACCAACACACATCTTGACATATCTCCCACATTGATCGCAGTTTCTCCAGGAACGGCATTCAAGGAGCCAGGAACTTTTCTCCCTACACTGTCCTTTGAGTTGGCCTCAAAACCAATCTACATCCTGCTATATCTCCCACATGGACAGTGCCAGGAGGGAAAAGAGGGGATTATGTTTAGACTTTCTCGGAACTGCTTCAAATCAACTAGATATCTTTGTGCTGTAAATCTCACAACAGCCAAACGCAAATGCAGCAAACATCTCGCTGTATGTCCCACATCCAAAGTGCCAAGAGAGAGCTTGCTCTCCCTGTCTTTGAGACCTGTTTTCACTGTCCCGGTTACCTCTTTGCTAACATTCTCTTCAGAGCTGCAGTGAAACCAGGAACCACGTGGAGAAGGCACCCACACTGAAAGTGCCTGGAGGGAACATTGGGGCTTCTTCTCAGTGTCTCTGACCATAGGGTTTCACTGTCCCGGGAAAGTCTCTGCTAACACCCTGCAGAGCGCAGTGCCCAATATACAGAAACGTCTTGCGGTATCTCCTACAGGGAAAGTGCCAGGAGGGAATTGTCGAGCTTGTTCTCGGTGTCTCTGAGAATTGCTCTGATTATCCGTGTGACCTCTTTGCTAAGACTCTCCAGAGAGACGTCCTCAAAACCAACACACATCTTGACATATCTCCCACATTGATCGCAGTGTCTCCAGGAACGGCATTCAAGGAGCCAGGAACTTTTCTCCCTACACTGTCCTTTGAGTTGGCCTCAAAACCAATCTACATCCTGCTATATCTCCCACATGGAAAGTGCCAGGAGGGAAAAGAGGGGATTATGTTTAGACTTTCTCGGAACTGCTTCAAATCAACTAGATATCTTTGTGCTGTAAATCTCCCAACAGCCAAACGCAAATGCAGCAAACATCTCGCTGTATGTCCCACATCCAAAGTGCCAAGAGAGAGCTTGCTCTCCCTGTCTTTGAGACCTGTTTTCACTGTCCCGGTTACCTCTTTGCTAACATTCTCTTCAGAGCTGCAGTGAAACCAGGAACCACGTGGAGAAGGCACCCACACTGGAAGTGCCTGGAGGGAACATTGGGGCTTCTTCTCAGTGTCTCTGACCATAGGGTTTCACTGTCCCGGGAAAGTCTCTGCTAACACCCTGCAGAGCGCAGTGCCCAATATACAGAAACGTCTTGCGGTATCTCCTACAGGGAAAGTGCCAGGAGGGAATTGTCGAGCTTCTTCTCAGTGTCTCTGAGAATTGCTCTGATTATCCGTGTGACCTCTTTACCAACACACATCTTGACATATCTCCCACATTGATCGCAGTGTCTCCAGGAACGGCATTCAAGGAGCCAGGAACTTTTCTCCCTACACTGTCCTTTGAGTTGGCCTCAAAACCAATCTACATCCTGCTATATCTCCCACATGGACAGTGCCAGGAGGGAAAAGTGGGGATTATGTTTAGACTTTCTCGGAACTGCTTCAA
Organism: Chroicocephalus ridibundus; assembly: GCF_963924245.1. Classification (NCBI taxonomy): domain Eukaryota; kingdom Metazoa; phylum Chordata; class Aves; order Charadriiformes; family Laridae; genus Chroicocephalus; species Chroicocephalus ridibundus. The sequence goes on from NW_026961187.1 coordinate 892,944, forward strand.
ATCAACTAGATATCTTTGTGCTGTAAATCTCCCAACAGCCAAACGCAAATGCAGCAAACATCTCGCTGTATGTCCCACATCCAAAGTGCCAAGAGAGAGCTTGCTCTCCCTGTCTTTGAGTACTGTTTTCACTGTCCCGATGAGCTCTTTGCTAACATTCTCTTCAGAGCTGCAGTGAAACCAGGAACCACGTGGAGAAGGCACCCACACTGGAAGTGCCTGGAGGGAACATTGGGGCTTCTTCTCAGTGTCTCTGACCATAGGGTTTCACTGTCCCGGGAAAGTCTCTGCTAACACCCTGCAGAGCGCAGTGCCCAATATACAGAAACGTCTTGCGGTATCTCCTACAGGGAAAGTGCCAGGAGGGAATTGTCGAGCTTGTTCTCAGTGTCTCTGAGAATTGCTCTGATTATCCATGTGACCTCTTTGCTAAGACTCTCCAGAGAGACGTCCTCAAAACCAACACACATCTTGACATATCTCCCACATTGATCGCAGTTTCTCCAGGAACGGCATTCAAGGAGCCAGGAACTTTTCTCCCTACACTGTCCTTTGAGTTGGCCTCAAAACCAATCTACATCCTGCTATATCTCCCACATGGACAGTGCCAGGAGGGAAAAGTGGGGATTATGTTTAGACTTTCTCGGAACTGCTTCAAATCAACTAGATATCTTTGTGCTGTAAATCTCCCAACAGCCAAACGCAAATGCAGCAAACATCTCGCTGTATGTCCCACATCCAAAGTGCCAAGAGAGAGCTTGCTCTCCCTGTCTTTGAGACCTGTTTTCACTGTCCCGGTTACCTCTTTGCTAACATTCTCTTCAGAGCTGCAGTGAAACCAGGAACCACGTGGAGAAGGCACCCACACTGGAAGTGCCTGGAGGGAACATTGGGGCTTCTTCTCAGTGTCTCTGACCATAGGGTTTCACTGTCCCGGGAAAGTCTCTGCTAACACCCTGCAGAGCGCAGTGCCCAATATACAGAAACGTCTTGCGGTATCTCCTACAGGGAAAGTGCCAGGAGGGAATTGTCGAGCTTGTTCTCAGTGTCTCTGAGAATTGCTCTGATTATCCATGTGACCTCTTTGCTAAGACTCTCCAGAGAGCCGTCCTCAAAACCAACACACATCTTGACATATCTCCCACATTGATCGCAGTTTCTCCAGGAACGGCATTCAAGGAGCCAGGAACTTTTCTCCCTACACTGTCCTTTGAGTTGGCCTCAAAACCAATCTACATCCTGCTATATCTCCCACATGGACAGTGCCAGGAGGGAAAAGTGGGGATTATGTTTAGACTTTCTCGGAACTGCTTCAAATCAACTAGATATCTTTGTGCTGTAAATCTCCCAACAGCCAAACGCAAATGCAGCAAACATCTCGCTGTATGTCCCACATCCAAAGTGCCAAGAGAGAGCTTGCTCTCCCTGTCTTTGAGACCTGTTTTCACTGTCCCGGTTACCTCTTTGCTAACATTCTCTTCAGAGCTGCAGTGAAACCAGGAACCACGTGGAGAAGGCACCCACACTGAAAGTGCCTGGAGGGAACATTGGGGCTTCTTCTCAGTGTCTCTGACATAGGGTTTCACTGTCCCGGGAAAGTCTCTGCTAACACCCTGCAGAGCGCAGTGCCCAATATACAGAAACGTCTTGCGGTATCTCCTACAGGGAAAGTGCCAGGAGGGAATTGTCGAGCTTGTTCTCAGTGTCTCTGAGAATTGCTCTGATTATCCATGTGACCTCTTTGCTAAGACTCTCCAGAGAGACGTCCTCAAAACCAACACACATCTTGACATATCTCCCACATTGATCGCAGTTTCTCCAGGAACGGCATTCAAGGAGCCAGGAACTTTTCTCCCTACACTGTCCTTTGAGTTGGCCTCAAAACCAATCTACATCCTGCTATATCTCCCACATGGAAAGTGCCAGGAGGGAAAAGTGGGGATTATGTTTAGACTTTCTCGGAACTGCTTCAAATCAACTAGATATCTTTGTGCTGTAAATCTCCCAACAGCCAAACGCAAATGCAGCAAACATCTCGCTGTATGTCCCACATCCAAAGTGCCAAGAGAGAGCTTGCTCTCCCTGTCTTTGAGACCTGTTTTCACTGTCCCGGTTACCTCTTTGCTAACATTCTCTTCAGAGCTGCAGTGAAACCAGGAACCACGTGGAGAAGGCACCCACACTGAAAGTGCCTGGAGGGAACATTGGGGCTTCTTCTCAGTGTCTCTGACCATAGGGTTTCACTGTCCCGGGAAAGTCTCTGCTAACACCCTGCAGAGCGCAGTGCCCAATATACAGAAACGTCTTGCGGTATCTCCTACAGGGAAAGTGCCAGGAGGGAATTGTCGAGCTTGTTCTCAGTGTCTCTGAGAATTGCTCTGATTATCCATGTGACCTCTTTGCTAAGACTCTCCAGAGAGACGTCCTCAAAACCAACACACATCTTGACATATCTCCCACATTGATCGCAGTTTCTCCAGGAACGGCATTCAAGGAGCCAGGAACTTTTCTCCCTACACTGTCCTTTGAGTTGGCCTCAAAACCAATCTACATCCTGCTATATCTCCCACATGGACAGTGCCAGGAGGGAAAAGTGGGGATTATGTTTAGACTTTCTCGGAACTGCTTCAAATCAACTAGATATCTTTGTGCTGTAAATCTCCCAACAGCCAAACGCAAATGCAGCAAACATCTCGCTGTATGTCCCACATCCAAAGTGCCAAGAGAGAGCTTGCTCTCCCTGTCTTTGAGACCTGTTTTCACTGTCCCGGTTACTTCTTTGCTAACATTCTCTTCAGAGCTGCAGTGAAACCAGGAACCACGTGGAGAAGGCACCCACACTGAAAGTGCCTGGAGGGAACATTGGGGCTTCTTCTCAGTGTCTCTGACCATAGGGTTTCACTGTCCCGGGAAAGTCTCTGCTAACACCCTGCAGAGCGCAGTGCCCAATATACAGAAACGTCTTGCGGTATCTCCTACAGGGAAAGTGCCAGGAGGGAATTGTCGAGCTTGTTCTCAGTGTCTCTGAGAATTGCTCTGATTATCCATGTGACCTCTTTGCTAAGACTCTCCAGAGAGACGTCCTCAAAACCAACACACATCTTGACATATCTCCCACATTGATCGCAGTTTCTCCAGGAACGGCATTCAAGGAGCCAGGAACTTTTCTCCCTACACTGTCCTTTGAGTTGGCCTCAAAACCAATCTACATCCTGCTATATCTCCCACATGGACAGTGCCAGGAGGGAAAAGTGGGGATTATGTTTAGACTTTCTCGGAACTGCTTCAAATCAACTAGATATCTTTGTGCTGTAAATCTCCCAACAGCCAAACGCAAATGCAGCAAACATCTCGCTGTATGTCCCACATCCAAAGTGCCAAGAGAGAGCTTGCTCTCCCTGTCTTTGAGACCTGTTTTCACTGTCCCGGTTACTTCTTTGCTAACATTCTCTTCAGAGCTGCAGTGAAACCAGGAACCACGTGGAGAAGGCACCCACACTGAAAGTGCCTGGAGGGAACATTGGGGCTTCTTCTCAGTGTCTCTGACCATAGGGTTTCACTGTCCCGGGAAAGTCTCTGCTAACACCCTGCAGAGCGCAGTGCCCAATATACAGAAACGTCTTGCGGTATCTCCTACAGGGAAAGTGCCAGGAGGGAATTGTCGAGCTTGTTCTCAGTGTCTCTGAGAATTGCTCTGATTATCCATGTGACCTCTTTGCTAAGACTCTCCAGAGAGACGTCCTCAAAACCAACACACATCTTGACATATCTCCCACATTGATCGCAGTTTCTCCAGGAACGGCATTCAAGGAGCCAGGAACTTTTCTCCCTACACTGTCCTTTGAGTTGGCCTCAAAACCAATCTACATCCTGCTATATCTCCCACATGGAAAGTGCCAGGAGGGAAAAGTGGGGATTATGTTTAGACTTTCTCGGAACTGCTTCAAATCAACTAGATATCTTTGTGCTGTAAATCTCCCAACAGCCAAACGCAAATGCAGCAAACATCTCGCTGTATGTCCCACATCCAAAGTGCCAAGAGAGAGCTTGCTCTCCCTGTCTTTGAGTACTGTTTTCACTGTCCCGATGAGCTCTTTGCTAACATTCTCTTCAGAGCTGCAGTGAAACCAGGAACCACGTGGAGAAGGCACCCACACTGAAAGTGCCTGGAGGGAACATTGGGGCTTCTTCTCAGTGTCTCTGACCATAGGGTTTCACTGTCCCGGGAAAGTCTCTGCTAACACCCTGCAGAGCGCAGTGCCCAATATACAGAAACGTCTTGCGGTATCTCCTACAGGGAAAGTGCCAGGAGGGAATTGTCGAGCTTGTTCTCAGTGTCTCTGAGAATTGCTCTGATTATCCATGTGACCTCTTTGCTAAGACTCTCCAGAGAGACGTCCTCAAAACCAACACACATCTTGACATATCTCCCACATTGATCGCAGTTTCTCCAGGAACGGCATTCAAGGAGCCAGGAACTTTTCTCCCTACACTGTCCTTTGAGTTGGCCTCAAAACCAATCTACATCCTGCTATATCTCCCACATGGAAAGTGCCAGGAGGGAAAAGTGGGGATTATGTTTAGACTTTCTCGGAACTGCTTCAAATCAACTAGATATCTTTGTGCTGTAAATCTCCCAACAGCCAAACGCAAATGCAGCAAACATCTCGCTGTATGTCCCACATCCAAAGTGCCAAGAGAGAGCTTGCTCTCCCTGTCTTTGAGACCTGTTTTCACTGTCCCGGTTACCTCTTTGCTAACATTCTCTTCAGAGCTGCAGTGAAACCAGGAACCACGTGGAGAAGGCACCCACACTGAAAGTGCCTGGAGGGAACATTGGGGCTTCTTCTCAGTGTCTCTGACCATAGGGTTTCACTGTCCCGGGAAAGTCTCTGCTAACACCCTGCAGAGCGCAGTGCCCAATATACAGAAACGTCTTGCGGTATCTCCTACAGGGAAAGTGCCAGGAGGGAATTGTCGAGCTTGTTCTCAGTGTCTCTGAGAATTGCTCTGATTATCCATGTGACCTCTTTGCTAAGACTCTCCAGAGAGACGTCCTCAAAACCAACACACATCTTGACATATCTCCCACATTGATCGCAGTTTCTCCAGGAACGGCATTCAAGGAGCCAGGAACTTTTCTCCCTACACTGTCCTTTGAGTTGGCCTCAAAACCAATCTACATCCTGCTATATCTCCCACATGGAAAGTGCCAGGAGGGAAAAGTGGGGATTATGTTTAGACTTTCTCGGAACTGCTTCAAATCAACTAGATATCTTTGTGCTGTAAATCTCCCAACAGCCAAACGCAAATGCAGCAAACATCTCGCTGTATGTCCCACATCCAAAGTGCCAAGAGAGAGCTTGCTCTCCCTGTCTTTGAGTACTGTTTTCACTGTCCCGGTTACCTCTTTGCTAACATTCTCTTCAGAGCTGCAGTGAAACCAGGAACCACGTGGAGAAGGCACCCACACTGAAAGTGCCTGGAGGGAACATTGGGGCTTCTTCTCAGTGTCTCTGACCATAGGGTTTCACTGTCCCGGGAAAGTCTCTGCTAACACCCTGCAGAGCGCAGTGCCCAATATACAGAAACGTCTTGCGGTATCTCCTACAGGGAAAGTGCCAGGAGGGAATTGTCGAGCTTGTTCTCAGTGTCTCTGAGAATTGCTCTGATTATCCATGTGACCTCTTTGCTAAGACTCTCCAGAGAGACGTCCTCAAAACCAACACACATCTTGACATATCTCCCACATTGATCGCAGTTTCTCCAGGAACGGCATTCAAGGAGCCAGGAACTTTTCTCCCTACACTGTCCTTTGAGTTGGCCTCAAAACCAATCTACATCCTGCTATATCTCCCACATGGAAAGTGCCAGGAGGGAAAAGTGGGGATTATGTTTAGACTTTCTCGGAACTGCTTCAAATCAACTAGATATCTTTGTGCTGTAAATCTCCCAACAGCCAAACGCAAATGCAGCAAACATCTCGCTGTATGTCCCACATCCAAAGTGCCAAGAGAGAGCTTGCTCTCCCTGTCTTTGAGACCTGTTTTCACTGTCCCGGTTACCTCTTTGCTAACATTCTCTTCAGAGCTGCAGTGAAACCAGGAACCACGTGGAGAAGGCACCCACACTGAAAGTGCCTGGAGGGAACATTGGGGCTTCTTCTCAGTGTCTCTGACCATAGGGTTTCACTGTCCCGGGAAAGTCTCTGCTAACACCCTGCAGAGCGCAGTGCCCAATATACAGAAACGTCTTGCGGTATCTCCTACAGGGAAAGTGCCAGGAGGGAATTGTCGAGCTTCTTCTCAGTGTCTCTGAGAATTGCTCTGATTATCCATGTGACCTCTTTGCTAAGACTCTCCAGAGAGACGTCCTCAAAACCAACACACATCTTGACATATCTCCCACATTGATCGCAGTTTCTCCAGGAACGGCATTCAAGGAGCCAGGAACTTTTCTCCCTACACTGTCCTTTGAGTTGGCCTCAAAACCAATCTACATCCTGCTATATCTCCCACATGGACAGTGCCAGGAGGGAAAAGAGGGGATTATGTTTAGACTTTCTCGGAACTGCTTCAAATCAACTAGATATCTTTGTGCTGTAAATCTCCCAACAGCCAAACGCAAATGCAGCAAACATCTCGCTGTATGTCCCACATCCAAAGTGCCAAGAGAGAGCTTGCTCTCCCTGTCTTTGAGACCTGTTTTCACTGTCCCGGTTACCTCTTTGCTAACATTCTCTTCAGAGCTGCAGTGAAACCAGGAACCACGTGGAGAAGGCACCCACACTGAAAGTGCCTGGAGGGAACATTGGGGCTTCTTCTCAGTGTCTCTGACCATAGGGTTTCACTGTCCCGGGAAAGTCTCTGCTAACACCCTGCAGAGCGCAGTGCCCAATATACAGAAACGTCTTGCGGTATCTCCTACAGGGAAAGTGCCAGGAGGGAATTGTCGAGCTTGTTCTCAGTGTCTCTGAGAATTGCTCTGATTATCCGTGTGACCTCTTTGCTAAGACTCTCCAGAGAGACGTCCTCAAAACCAACACACATCTTGACATATCTCCCACATTGATCGCAGTTTCTCCAGGAACGGCATTCAAGGAGCCAGGAACTTTTCTCCCTACACTGTCCTTTGAGTTGGCCTCAAAACCAATCTACATCCTGCTATATCTCCCACATGGACAGTGCCAGGAGGGAAAAGAGGGGATTATGTTTAGACTTTCTCGGAACTGCTTCAAATCAACTAGATATCTTTGTGCTGTAAATCTCCCAACAGCCAAACGCAAATGCAGCAAACATCTCGCTGTATGTCCCACATCCAAAGTGCCAAGAGAGAGCTTGCTCTCCCTGTCTTTGAGACCTGTTTTCACTGTCCCGGTTACCTCTTTGCTAACATTCTCTTCAGAGCTGCAGTGAAACCAGGAACCACGTGGAGAAGGCACCCACACTGAAAGTGCCTGGAGGGAACATTGGGGCTTCTTCTCAGTGTCTCTGACCATAGGGTTTCACTGTCCCGGGAAAGTCTCTGCTAACACCCTGCAGAGCGCAGTGCCCAATATACAGAAACGTCTTGCGGTATCTCCTACAGGGAAAGTGCCAGGAGGGAATTGTCGAGCTTGTTCTCAGTGTCTCTGAGAATTGCTCTGATTATCCGTGTGACCTCTTTGCTAAGACTCTCCAGAGAGACGTCCTCAAAACCAACACACATCTTGACATATCTCCCACATTGATCGCAGTGTCTCCAGGAACGGCATTCAAGGAGCCAGGAACTTTTCTCCCTACACTGTCCTTTGAGTTGGCCTCAAAACCAATCTACATCCTGCTATATCTCCCACATGGAAAGTGCCAGGAGGGAAAAGAGGGGATTATGTTTAGACTTTCTCGGAACTGCTTCAAATCAACTAGATATCTTTGTGCTGTAAATCTCCCAACAGCCAAACGCAAATGCAGCAAACATCTCGCTGTATGTCCCACATCCAAAGTGCCAAGAGAGAGCTTGCTCTCCCTGTCTTTGAGACCTGTTTTCACTGTCCCGGTTACCTCTTTGCTAACATTCTCTTCAGAGCTGCAGTGAAACCAGGAACCACGTGGAGAAGGCACCCACACTGGAAGTGCCTGGAGGGAACATTGGGGCTTCTTCTCAGTGTCTCTGACCATAGGGTTTCACTGTCCCGGGAAAGTCTCTGCTAACACCCTGCAGAGCGCAGTGCCCAATATACAGAAACGTCTTGCGGTATCTCCTACAGGGAAAGTGCCAGGAGGGAATTGTCGAGCTTCTTCTCAGTGTCTCTGAGAATTGCTCTGATTATCCGTGTGACCTCTTTACCAACACACATCTTGACATATCTCCCACATTGATCGCAGTGTCTCCAGGAACGGCATTCAAGGAGCCAGGAACTTTTCTCCCTACACTGTCCTTTGAGTTGGCCTCAAAACCAATCTACATCCTGCTATATCTCCCACATGGACAGTGCCAGGAGGGAAAAGTGGGGATTATGTTTAGACTTTCTCGGAACTGCTTCAAATCAACTAGATATCTTTGTGCTGTAAATCTCCCAACAGCCAAACGCAAATGCAGCAAACATCTCGCTGTATGTCCCACATCCAAAGTGCCAAGAGAGAGCTTGCTCTCCCTGTCTTTGAGTACTGTTTTCACTGTCCCGATGAGCTCTTTGCTAACATTCTCTTCAGAGCTGCAGTGAAACCAGGAACCACGTGGAGAAGGCACCCACACTGGAAGTGCCTGGAGGGAACATTGGGGCTTCTTCTCAGTGTCTCTGACCATAGGGTTTCACTGTCCCGGGAAAGTCTCTGCTAACACCCTGCAGAGCGCAGTGCCCAATATACAGAAACGTCTTGCGGTATCTCCTACAGGGAAAGTGCCAGGAGGGAATTGTCGAGCTTGTTCTCAGTGTCTCTGAGAATTGCTCTGATTATCCATGTGACCTCTTTGCTAAGACTCTCCAGAGAGACGTCCTCAAAACCAACACACATCTTGACATATCTCCCACATTGATCGCAGTTTCTCCAGGAACGGCATTCAAGGAGCCAGGAACTTTTCTCCCTACACTGTCCTTTGAGTTGGCCTCAAAACCAATCTACATCCTGCTATATCTCCCACATGGACAGTGCCAGGAGGGAAAAGTGGGGATTATGTTTAGACTTTCTCGGAACTGCTTCAAATCAACTAGATATCTTTGTGCTGTAAATCTCCCAACAGCCAAACGCAAATGCAGCAAACATCTCGCTGTATGTCCCACATCCAAAGTGCCAAGAGAGAGCTTGCTCTCCCTGTCTTTGAGACCTGTTTTCACTGTCCCGGTTACCTCTTTGCTAACATTCTCTTCAGAGCTGCAGTGAAACCAGGAACCACGTGGAGAAGGCACCCACACTGGAAGTGCCTGGAGGGAACATTGGGGCTTCTTCTCAGTGTCTCTGACCATAGGGTTTCACTGTCCCGGGAAAGTCTCTGCTAACACCCTGCAGAGCGCAGTGCCCAATATACAGAAACGTCTTGCGGTATCTCCTACAGGGAAAGTGCCAGGAGGGAATTGTCGAGCTTGTTCTCAGTGTCTCTGAGAATTGCTCTGATTATCCATGTGACCTCTTTGCTAAGACTCTCCAGAGAGCCGTCCTCAAAACCAACACACATCTTGACATATCTCCCACATTGATCGCAGTTTCTCCAGGAACGGCATTCAAGGAGCCAGGAACTTTTCTCCCTACACTGTCCTTTGAGTTGGCCTCAAAACCAATCTACATCCTGCTATATCTCCCACATGGACAGTGCCAGGAGGGAAAAGTGGGGATTATGTTTAGACTTTCTCGGAACTGCTTCAAATCAACTAGATATCTTTGTGCTGTAAATCTCCCAACAGCCAAACGCAAATGCAGCAAACATCTCGCTGTATGTCCCACATCCAAAGTGCCAAGAGAGAGCTTGCTCTCCCTGTCTTTGAGACCTGTTTTCACTGTCCCGGTTACCTCTTTGCTAACATTCTCTTCAGAGCTGCAGTGAAACCAGGAACCACGTGGAGAAGGCACCCACACTGAAAGTGCCTGGAGGGAACATTGGGGCTTCTTCTCAGTGTCTCTGACATAGGGTTTCACTGTCCCGGGAAAGTCTCTGCTAACACCCTGCAGAGCGCAGTGCCCAATATACAGAAACGTCTTGCGGTATCTCCTACAGGGAAAGTGCCAGGAGGGAATTGTCGAGCTTGTTCTCAGTGTCTCTGAGAATTGCTCTGATTATCCATGTGACCTCTTTGCTAAGACTCTCCAGAGAGACGTCCTCAAAACCAACACACATCTTGACATATCTCCCACATTGATCGCAGTTTCTCCAGGAACGGCATTCAAGGAGCCAGGAACTTTTCTCCCTACACTGTCCTTTGAGTTGGCCTCAAAACCAATCTACATCCTGCTATATCTCCCACATGGAAAGTGCCAGGAGGGAAAAGTGGGGATTATGTTTAGACTTTCTCGGAACTGCTTCAAATCAACTAGATATCTTTGTGCTGTAAATCTCCCAACAGCCAAACGCAAATGCAGCAAACATCTCGCTGTATGTCCCACATCCAAAGTGCCAAGAGAGAGCTTGCTCTCCCTGTCTTTGAGACCTGTTTTCACTGTCCCGGTTACCTCTTTGCTAACATTCTCTTCAGAGCTGCAGTGAAACCAGGAACCACGTGGAGAAGGCACCCACACTGAAAGTGCCTGGAGGGAACATTGGGGCTTCTTCTCAGTGTCTCTGACCATAGGGTTTCACTGTCCCGGGAAAGTCTCTGCTAACACCCTGCAGAGCGCAGTGCCCAATATACAGAAACGTCTTGCGGTATCTCCTACAGGGAAAGTGCCAGGAGGGAATTGTCGAGCTTGTTCTCAGTGTCTCTGAGAATTGCTCTGATTATCCATGTGACCTCTTTGCTAAGACTCTCCAGAGAGACGTCCTCAAAACCAACACACATCTTGACATATCTCCCACATTGATCGCAGTTTCTCCAGGAACGGCATTCAAGGAGCCAGGAACTTTTCTCCCTACACTGTCCTTTGAGTTGGCCTCAAAACCAATCTACATCCTGCTATATCTCCCACATGGACAGTGCCAGGAGGGAAAAGTGGGGATTATGTTTAGACTTTCTCGGAACTGCTTCAAATCAACTAGATATCTTTGTGCTGTAAATCTCCCAACAGCCAAACGCAAATGCAGCAAACATCTCGCTGTATGTCCCACATCCAAAGTGCCAAGAGAGAGCTTGCTCTCCCTGTCTTTGAGACCTGTTTTCACTGTCCCGGTTACTTCTTTGCTAACATTCTCTTCAGAGCTGCAGTGAAACCAGGAACCACGTGGAGAAGGCACCCACACTGAAAGTGCCTGGAGGGAACATTGGGGCTTCTTCTCAGTGTCTCTGACCATAGGGTTTCACTGTCCCGGGAAAGTCTCTGCTAACACCCTGCAGAGCGCAGTGCCCAATATACAGAAACGTCTTGCGGTATCTCCTACAGGGAAAGTGCCAGGAGGGAATTGTCGAGCTTGTTCTCAGTGTCTCTGAGAATTGCTCTGATTATCCATGTGACCTCTTTGCTAAGACTCTCCAGAGAGACGTCCTCAAAACCAACACACATCTTGACATATCTCCCACATTGATCGCAGTTTCTCCAGGAACGGCATTCAAGGAGCCAGGAACTTTTCTCCCTACACTGTCCTTTGAGTTGGCCTCAAAACCAATCTACATCCTGCTATATCTCCCACATGGACAGTGCCAGGAGGGAAAAGTGGGGATTATGTTTAGACTTTCTCGGAACTGCTTCAAATCAACTAGATATCTTTGTGCTGTAAATCTCCCAACAGCCAAACGCAAATGCAGCAAACATCTCGCTGTATGTCCCACATCCAAAGTGCCAAGAGAGAGCTTGCTCTCCCTGTCTTTGAGACCTGTTTTCACTGTCCCGGTTACTTCTTTGCTAACATTCTCTTCAGAGCTGCAGTGAAACCAGGAACCACGTGGAGAAGGCACCCACACTGAAAGTGCCTGGAGGGAACATTGGGGCTTCTTCTCAGTGTCTCTGACCATAGGGTTTCACTGTCCCGGGAAAGTCTCTGCTAACACCCTGCAGAGCGCAGTGCCCAATATACAGAAACGTCTTGCGGTATCTCCTACAGGGAAAGTGCCAGGAGGGAATTGTCGAGCTTGTTCTCAGTGTCTCTGAGAATTGCTCTGATTATCCATGTGACCTCTTTGCTAAGACTCTCCAGAGAGACGTCCTCAAAACCAACACACATCTTGACATATCTCCCACATTGATCGCAGTTTCTCCAGGAACGGCATTCAAGGAGCCAGGAACTTTTCTCCCTACACTGTCCTTTGAGTTGGCCTCAAAACCAATCTACATCCTGCTATATCTCCCACATGGAAAGTGCCAGGAGGGAAAAGTGGGGATTATGTTTAGACTTTCTCGGAACTGCTTCAAATCAACTAGATATCTTTGTGCTGTAAATCTCCCAACAGCCAAACGCAAATGCAGCAAACATCTCGCTGTATGTCCCACATCCAAAGTGCCAAGAGAGAGCTTGCTCTCCCTGTCTTTGAGTACTGTTTTCACTGTCCCGATGAGCTCTTTGCTAACATTCTCTTCAGAGCTGCAGTGAAACCAGGAACCACGTGGAGAAGGCACCCACACTGAAAGTGCCTGGAGGGAACATTGGGGCTTCTTCTCAGTGTCTCTGACCATAGGGTTTCACTGTCCCGGGAAAGTCTCTGCTAACACCCTGCAGAGCGCAGTGCCCAATATACAGAAACGTCTTGCGGTATCTCCTACAGGGAAAGTGCCAGGAGGGAATTGTCGAGCTTGTTCTCAGTGTCTCTGAGAATTGCTCTGATTATCCATGTGACCTCTTTGCTAAGACTCTCCAGAGAGACGTCCTCAAAACCAACACACATCTTGACATATCTCCCACATTGATCGCAGTTTCTCCAGGAACGGCATTCAAGGAGCCAGGAACTTTTCTCCCTACACTGTCCTTTGAGTTGGCCTCAAAACCAATCTACATCCTGCTATATCTCCCACATGGAAAGTGCCAGGAGGGAAAAGTGGGGATTATGTTTAGACTTTCTCGGAACTGCTTCAAATCAACTAGATATCTTTGTGCTGTAAATCTCCCAACAGCCAAACGCAAATGCAGCAAACATCTCGCTGTATGTCCCACATCCAAAGTGCCAAGAGAGAGCTTGCTCTCCCTGTCTTTGAGACCTGTTTTCACTGTCCCGGTTACCTCTTTGCTAACATTCTCTTCAGAGCTGCAGTGAAACCAGGAACCACGTGGAGAAGGCACCCACACTGAAAGTGCCTGGAGGGAACATTGGGGCTTCTTCTCAGTGTCTCTGACCATAGGGTTTCACTGTCCCGGGAAAGTCTCTGCTAACACCCTGCAGAGCGCAGTGCCCAATATACAGAAACGTCTTGCGGTATCTCCTACAGGGAAAGTGCCAGGAGGGAATTGTCGAGCTTGTTCTCAGTGTCTCTGAGAATTGCTCTGATTATCCATGTGACCTCTTTGCTAAGACTCTCCAGAGAGACGTCCTCAAAACCAACACACATCTTGACATATCTCCCACATTGATCGCAGTTTCTCCAGGAACGGCATTCAAGGAGCCAGGAACTTTTCTCCCTACACTGTCCTTTGAGTTGGCCTCAAAACCAATCTACATCCTGCTATATCTCCCACATGGAAAGTGCCAGGAGGGAAAAGTGGGGATTATGTTTAGACTTTCTCGGAACTGCTTCAAATCAACTAGATATCTTTGTGCTGTAAATCTCCCAACAGCCAAACGCAAATGCAGCAAACATCTCGCTGTATGTCCCACATCCAAAGTGCCAAGAGAGAGCTTGCTCTCCCTGTCTTTGAGTACTGTTTTCACTGTCCCGGTTACCTCTTTGCTAACATTCTCTTCAGAGCTGCAGTGAAACCAGGAACCACGTGGAGAAGGCACCCACACTGAAAGTGCCTGGAGGGAACATTGGGGCTTCTTCTCAGTGTCTCTGACCATAGGGTTTCACTGTCCCGGGAAAGTCTCTGCTAACACCCTGCAGAGCGCAGTGCCCAATATACAGAAACGTCTTGCGGTATCTCCTACAGGGAAAGTGCCAGGAGGGAATTGTCGAGCTTGTTCTCAGTGTCTCTGAGAATTGCTCTGATTATCCATGTGACCTCTTTGCTAAGACTCTCCAGAGAGACGTCCTCAAAACCAACACACATCTTGACATATCTCCCACATTGATCGCAGTTTCTCCAGGAACGGCATTCAAGGAGCCAGGAACTTTTCTCCCTACACTGTCCTTTGAGTTGGCCTCAAAACCAATCTACATCCTGCTATATCTCCCACATGGAAAGTGCCAGGAGGGAAAAGTGGGGATTATGTTTAGACTTTCTCGGAACTGCTTCAAATCAACTAGATATCTTTGTGCTGTAAATCTCCCAACAGCCAAACGCAAATGCAGCAAACATCTCGCTGTATGTCCCACATCCAAAGTGCCAAGAGAGAGCTTGCTCTCCCTGTCTTTGAGACCTGTTTTCACTGTCCCGGTTACCTCTTTGCTAACATTCTCTTCAGAGCTGCAGTGAAACCAGGAACCACGTGGAGAAGGCACCCACACTGAAAGTGCCTGGAGGGAACATTGGGGCTTCTTCTCAGTGTCTCTGACCATAGGGTTTCACTGTCCCGGGAAAGTCTCTGCTAACACCCTGCAGAGCGCAGTGCCCAATATACAGAAACGTCTTGCGGTATCTCCTACAGGGAAAGTGCCAGGAGGGAATTGTCGAGCTTCTTCTCAGTGTCTCTGAGAATTGCTCTGATTATCCGTGTGACCTCTTTGCTAAGACTCTCCAGAGAGACGTCCTCAAAACCAACACACATCTTGACATATCTCCCACATTGATCGCAGTTTCTCCAGGAACGGCATTCAAGGAGCCAGGAACTTTTCTCCCTACACTGTCCTTTGAGTTGGCCTCAAAACCAATCTACATCCTGCTATATCTCCCACATGGACAGTGCCAGGAGGGAAAAGTGGGGATTATGTTTAGACTTTCTCGGAACTGCTTCAAATCAACTAGATATCTTTGTGCTGTAAATCTCCCAACAGCCAAACGCAAATGCAGCAAACATCTCGCTGTATGTCCCACATCCAAAGTGCCAAGAGAGAGCTTGCTCTCCCTGTCTTTGAGACCTGTTTTCACTGTCCCGGTTACCTCTTTGCTAACATTCTCTTCAGAGCTGCAGTGAAACCAGGAACCACGTGGAGAAGGCACCCACACTGAAAGTGCCTGGAGGGAACATTGGGGCTTCTTCTCAGTGTCTCTGACCATAGGGTTTCACTGTCCCGGGAAAGTCTCTGCTAACACCCTGCAGAGCGCAGTGCCCAATATACAGAAACGTCTTGCGGTATCTCCTACAGGGAAAGTGCCAGGAGGGAATTGTCGAGCTTGTTCTCAGTGTCTCTGAGAATTGCTCTGATTATCCATGTGACCTCTTTGCTAAGACTCTCCAGAGAGACGTCCTCAAAACCAACACACATCTTGACATATCTCCCACATTGATCGCAGTTTCTCCAGGAACGGCATTCAAGGAGCCAGGAACTTTTCTCCCTACACTGTCCTTTGAGTTGGCCTCAAAACCAATCTACATCCTGCTATATCTCCCACATGGAAAGTGCCAGGAGGGAAAAGTGGGGATTATGTTTAGACTTTCTCGGAACTGCTTCAAATCAACTAGATATCTTTGTGCTGTAAATCTCCCAACAGCCAAACGCAAATGCAGCAAACATCTCGCTGTATGTCCCACATCCAAAGTGCCAAGAGAGAGCTTGCTCTCCCTGTCTTTGAGTACTGTTTTCACTGTCCCGGTTACCTCTTTGCTAACATTCTCTTCAGAGCTGCAGTGAAACCAGGAACCACGTGGAGAAGGCACCCACACTGAAAGTGCCTGGAGGGAACATTGGGGCTTCTTCTCAGTGTCTCTGACCATAGGGTTTCACTGTCCCGGGAAAGTCTCTGCTAACACCCTGCAGAGCGCAGTGCCCAATATACAGAAACGTCTTGCGGTATCTCCTACAGGGAAAGTGCCAGGAGGGAATTGTCGAGCTTCTTCTCAGTGTCTCTGAGAATTGCTCTGATTATCCATGTGACCTCTTTGCTAAGACTCTCCAGAGAGACGTCCTCAAAACCAACACACATCTTGACATATCTCCCACATTGATCGCAGTTTCTCCAGGAACGGCATTCAAGGAGCCAGGAACTTTTCTCCCTACACTGTCCTTTGAGTTGGCCTCAAAACCAATCTACATCCTGCTATATCTCCCACATGGAAAGTGCCAGGAGGGAAAAGTGGGGATTATGTTTAGACTTTCTCGGAACTGCTTCAAATCAACTAGATATCTTTGTGCTGTAAATCTCCCAACAGCCAAACGCAAATGCAGCAAACATCTCGCTGTATGTCCCACATCCAAAGTGCCAAGAGAGAGCTTGCTCTCCCTGTCTTTGAGACCTGTTTTCACTGTCCCGGTTACCTCTTTGCTAACATTCTCTTCAGAGCTGCAGTGAAACCAGGAACCACGTGGAGAAGGCACCCACACTGAAAGTGCCTGGAGGGAACATTGGGGCTTCTTCTCAGTGTCTCTGACCATAGGGTTTCACTGTCCCGGGAAAGTCTCTGCTAACACCCTGCAGAGCGCAGTGCCCAATATACAGAAACGTCTTGCGGTATCTCCTACAGGGAAAGTGCCAGGAGGGAATTGTCGAGCTTCTTCTCAGTGTCTCTGAGAATTGCTCTGATTATCCGTGTGACCTCTTTGCTAAGACTCTCCAGAGAGACGTCCTCAAAACCAACACACATCTTGACATATCTCCCACATTGATCGCAGTTTCTCCAGGAACGGCATTCAAGGAGCCAGGAACTTTTCTCCCTACACTGTCCTTTGAGTTGGCCTCAAAACCAATCTACATCCTGCTATATCTCCCACATGGAAAGTGCCAGGAGGGAAAAGTGGGGATTATGTTTAGACTTTCTCGGAACTGCTTCAAATCAACTAGATATCTTTGTGCTGTAAATCTCCCAACAGCCAAACGCAAATGCAGCAAACATCTCGCTGTATGTCCCACATCCAAAGTGCCAAGAGAGAGCTTGCTCTCCCTGTCTTTGAGTACTGTTTTCACTGTCCCGATGAGCTCTTTGCTAACATTCTCTTCAGAGCTGCAGTGAAACCAGGAACCACGTGGAGAAGGCACCCACACTGAAAGTGCCTGGAGGGAACATTGGGGCTTCTTCTCAGTGTCTCTGACCATAGGGTTTCACTGTCCCGGGAAAGTCTCTGCTAACACCCTGCAGAGCGCAGTGCCCAATATACAGAAACGTCTTGCGGTATCTCCTACAGGGAAAGTGCCAGGAGGGAATTGTCGAGCTTGTTCTCAGTGTCTCTGAGAATTGCTCTGATTATCCATGTGACCTCTTTGCTAAGACTCTCCAGAGAGACGTCCTCAAAACCAACACACATCTTGACATATCTCCCACATTGATCGCAGTTTCTCCAGGAACGGCATTCAAGGAGCCAGGAACTTTTCTCCCTACACTGTCCTTTGAGTTGGCCTCAAAACCAATCTACATCCTGCTATATCTCCCACATGGAAAGTGCCAGGAGGGAAAAGTGGGGATTATGTTTAGACTTTCTCGGAACTGCTTCAAATCAACTAGATATCTTTGTGCTGTAAATCTCCCAAGAGCCAAACGCAAATGCAGCAAACATCTCGCTGTATGTCCCACATCCAAAGTGCCAAGAGAGAGCTTGCTCTCCCTGTCTTTGAGACCTGTTTTCACTGTCCCGGTTACCTCTTTGCTAACATTCTCTTCAGAGCTGCAGTGAAACCAGGAACCACGTGGAGAAGGCACCCACACTGGAAGTGCCTGGAGGGAACATTGGGGCTTCTTCTCAGTGTCTCTGACCATAGGGTTTCACTGTCCCGGGAAAGTCTCTGCTAACACCCTGCAGAGCGCAGTGCCCAATATACAGAAACGTCTTGCGGTATCTCCTACAGGGAAAGTGCCAGGAGGGAATTGTCGAGCTTCTTCTCAGTGTCTCTGAGAATTGCTCTGATTATCCGTGTGACCTCTTTACCAACACACATCTTGACATATCTCCCACATTGATCGCAGTGTCTCCAGGAACGGCATTCAAGGAGCCAGGAACTTTTCTCCCTACACTGTCCATTGAGTTGTCCTCAAAACCAATCTACATCCTGCTATATCTCCCACATGGAAAGTGCCAGGAGGGAAAAGTGGGGATTATGTTTAGACTTTCTCGGAACTGCTTCAAATCAACTAGATATCTTTGTGCTGTAAATCTCCCAACAGCCAAACGCAAATGCAGCAAACATCTCGCTGTATGTCCCACATCCAAAGTGCCAAGAGAGAGCTTGCTCTCCCTGTCTTTGAGTACTGTTTTCACTGTCCCGATGACCTCTTTGCTAACATTCTCTTCAGAGCTGCAGTGAAACCAGGAACCACGTGGAGAAGGCACCCACACTGAAAGTGCCTGGAGGGAACATTGGGGCTTCTTCTCAGTGTCTCTGACCATAGGGTTTCACTGTCCCGGGAAAGTCTCTGCTAACACCCTGCAGAGCGCAGTGCCCAATATACAGAAACGTCTTGCGGTATCTCCTACAGGGAAAGTGCCAGGAGGGAATTGTCGAGCTTCTTCTCAGTGTCTCTGAGAATTGCTCTGATTATCCGTGTGACCTCTTTGCTAAGACTCTCCAGAGAGCCGTCCTCAAAACCAACACACATCTTGACATATCTCCCACATTGATCGCAGTGTCTCCAGGAACGGCATTCAAGGAGCCAGGAACTTTTCTCCCTACACTGTCCATTGAGTTGTCCTCAAAACCAATCTACATCCTGCTATATCTCCCACATGGAAAGTGCCAGGAGGGAAAAGTGGGGATTATGTTTAGACTTTCTCGGAACTGCTTCAAATCAACTAGATATCTTTGTGCTGTAAATCTCCCAAGAGCCAAACGCAAATGCAGCAAACATCTCGCTGTATGTCCCACATCCAAAGTGCCAAGAGAGAGCTTGCTCTCCCTGTCTTTGAGACCTGTTTTCACTGTCCCGGTTACCTCTTTGCTAACATTCTCTTCAGAGCTGCAGTGAAACCAGGAACCACGTGGAGAAGGCACCCACACTGGAAGTGCCTGGAGGGAACATTGGGGCTTCTTCTCAGTGTCTCTGACCATAGGGTTTCACTGTCCCGGGAAAGTCTCTGCTAACACCCTGCAGAGCGCAGTGCCCAATATACAGAAACGTCTTGCGGTATCTCCTACAGGGAAAGTGCCAGGAGGGAATTGTCGAGCTTCTTCTCAGTGTCTCTGAGAATTGCTCTGATTATCCGTGTGACCTCTTTACCAACACACATCTTGACATATCTCCCACATTGATCGCAGTGTCTCCAGGAACGGCATTCAAGGAGCCAGGAACTTTTCTCCCTACACTGTCCATTGAGTTGTCCTCAAAACCAATCTACATCCTGCTATATCTCCCACATGGAAAGTGCCAGGAGGGAAAAGTGGGGATTATGTTTAGACTTTCTCGGAACTGCTTCAAATCAACTAGATATCTTTGTGCTGTAAATCTCCCAACAGCCAAACGCAAATGCAGCAAACATCTCGCTGTATGTCCCACATCCAAAGTGCCAAGAGAGAGCTTGCTCTCCCTGTCTTTGAGTACTGTTTTCACTGTCCCGATGACCTCTTTGCTAACATTCTCTTCAGAGCTGCAGTGAAACCAGGAACCACGTGGAGAAGGCACCCACACTGAAAGTGCCTGGAGGGAACATTGGGGCTTCTTCTCAGTGTCTCTGACCATAGGGTTTCACTGTCCCGGGAAAGTCTCTGCTAACACCCTGCAGAGCGCAGTGCCCAATATACAGAAACGTCTTGCGGTATCTCCTACAGGGAAAGTGCCAGGAGGGAATTGTCGAGCTTCTTCTCAGTGTCTCTGAGAATTGCTCTGATTATCCGTGTGACCTCTTTGCTAAGACTCTCCAGAGAGCCGTCCTCAAAACCAACACACATCTTGACATATCTCCCACATTGATCGCAGTGTCTCCAGGAATGGCATTCAAGGAGCCAGGAACTTTTCTCCCTACACTGTCCATTGAGTTGGCCTCAAAACCAATCTACATCCTGCTATATCTCCCACATGGAAAGTGCCAGGAGGGAAAAGTGGGGATTATGTTTAGACTTTCTCGGAACTGCTTCAAATCAACTAGATATCTTTGTGCTGTAAATCTCCCAACAGCCAAACGCAAATGCAGCAAACATCTCGCTGTATGTCCCACATCCAAAGTGCCAAGAGAGAGCTTGCTCTCCCTGTCTTTGAGTACTGTTTTCACTGTCCCGATGAGCTCTTTGCTAACATTCTCTTCAGAGCTGCAGTGAAACCAGGAACCACGTGGAGAAGGCACCCACACTGAAAGTGCCTGGAGGGAACATTGGGGCTTCTTCTCAGTGTCTCTGACCATAGGGTTTCACTGTCCCGGGAAAGTCTCTGCTAACACCCTGCAGAGCGCAGTGCCCAATATACAGAAACGTCTTGCGGTATCTCCTACAGGGAAAGTGCCAGGAGGGAATTGTCGAGCTTGTTCTCAGTGTCTCTGAGAATTGCTCTGATTATCCATGTGACCTCTTTGCTAAGACTCTCCAGAGAGACGTCCTCAAAACCAACACACATCTTGACATATCTCCCACATTGATCGCAGTGTCTCCAGGAACGGCATTCAAGGAGCCAGGAACTTTTCTCCCTACACTGTCCATTGAGTTGGCCTCAAAACCAATATACATCCTGCTATATCTCCCACATGGACAGTGCCAGGAGGGAAAAGTGGGGATTATGTTTAGACTTTCTCGGAACTGCTTCAAATCAACTAGATATCTTTGTGCTGTAAATCTCCCAACAGCCAAACGCAAATGCAGCAAACATCTCGCTGTATGTCCCACATCCAAAGTGCCAAGAGAGAGCTTGCTCTCCCTGTCTTTGAGTACTGTTTTCACTGTCCCGGTTACCTCTTTGCTAACATTCTCTTCAGAGCTGCAGTGAAACCAGGAACCACGTGGAGAAGGCACCCACACTGGAAGTGCCTGGAGGGAACATTGGGGCTTCTTCTCAGTGTCTGTGACCATAGGGTTTCACTGTCCCGGGAAAGTCTCTGCTAACACCCTGCAGAGCGCAGTGCCCAATATACAGAAACGTCTTGCGGTATCTCCTACAGGGAAAGTGCCAGGAGGGAATTGTCGAGCTTGTTCTCAGTGTCTCTGAGAATTGCTCTGATTATCCGTGTGACCTCTTTGCTAAGACTCTCCAGAGAGACGTCCTCAAAACCAACACACATCTTGACATATCTCCCACATTGATCGCAGTGTCTCCAGGAACGGCATTCAAGGAGCCAGGAACTTTTCTCCCTACACTGTCCATTGAGTTGTCCTCAAAACCAATCTACATCCTGCTATATCTCCCACATGGAAAGTGCCAGGAGGGAAAAGTGGGGATTATGTTTAGACTTTCTCGGAACTGCTTCAAATCAACTAGATATCTTTGTGCTGTAAATCTCCCAACAGCCAAACGCAAATGCAGCAAACATCTCGCTGTATGTCCCACATCCAAAGTGCCAAGAGAGAGCTTGCTCTCCCTGTCTTTGAGTACTGTTTTCACTGTCCCGATGACCTCTTTGCTAACATTCTCTTCAGAGCTGCAGTGAAACCAGGAACCACGTGGAGAAGGCACCCACACTGAAAGTGCCTGGAGGGAACATTGGGGCTTCTTCTCAGTGTCTCTGACCATAGGGTTTCACTGTCCCGGGAAAGTCTCTGCTAACACCCTGCAGAGCGCAGTGCCCAATATACAGAAACGTCTTGCGGTATCTCCTACAGGGAAAGTGCCAGGAGGGAATTGTCGAGCTTGTTCTCAGTGTCTCTGAGAATTGCTCTGATTATCCATGTGACCTCTTTGCTAAGACTCTCCAGAGAGACGTCCTCAAAACCAACACACATCTTGACATATCTCCCACATTGATCGCAGTTTCTCCAGGAACGCCATTCAAGGAGCCAGGAACTTTTCTCCCTACACTGTCCTTTGAGTTGGCCTCAAAACCAATCTACATCCTGCTATATCTCCCACATGGAAAGTGCCAGGAGGGAAAAGTGGGGATTATGTTTAGACTTTCTCGGAACTGCTTCAAATCAACTAGATATCTTTGTGCTGTAAATCTCCCAACAGCCAAACGCAAATGCAGCAAACATCTCGCTGTATGTCCCACATCCAAAGTGCCAAGAGAGAGCTTGCTCTCCCTGTCTTTGAGTACTGTTTTCACTGTCCCGATGAGCTCTTTGCTAACATTCTCTTCAGAGCTGCAGTGAAACCAGGAACCACGTGGAGAAGGCACCCACACTGAAAGTGCCTGGAGGGAACATTGGGGCTTCTTCTCAGTGTCTCTGACCATAGGGTTTCACTGTCCCGGGAAAGTCTCTGCTAACACCCTGCAGAGCGCAGTGCCCAATATACAGAAACGTCTTGCGGTATCTCCTACAGGGAAAGTGCCAGGAGGGAATTGTCGAGCTTGTTCTCAGTGTCTCTGAGAATTGCTCTGATTATCCGTGTGACCTCTTTGCTAAGACTCTCCAGAGAGACGTCCTCAAAACCAACACACATCTTGACATATCTCCCACATTGATCGCAGTTTCTCCAGGAACGGCATTCAAGGAGCCAGGAACTTTTCTC
The DNA here is from genome assembly GCF_963924245.1 of Chroicocephalus ridibundus. Classification (NCBI taxonomy): domain Eukaryota; kingdom Metazoa; phylum Chordata; class Aves; order Charadriiformes; family Laridae; genus Chroicocephalus; species Chroicocephalus ridibundus. The sequence continues at coordinate 915,763 of NW_026961187.1, forward strand.
CCTACACTGTCCATTGAGTTGTCCTCAAAACCAATCTACATCCTGCTATATCTCCCACATGGAAAGTGCCAGGAGGGAAAAGTGGGGATTATGTTTAGACTTTCTCGGAACTGCTTCAAATCAACTAGATATCTTTGTGCTGTAAATCTCCCAACAGCCAAACGCAAATGCAGCAAACATCTCGCTGTATGTCCCACATCCAAAGTGCCAAGAGAGAGCTTGCTCTCCCTGTCTTTGAGTACTGTTTTCACTGTCCCGATGACCTCTTTGCTAACATTCTCTTCAGAGCTGCAGTGAAACCAGGAACCACGTGGAGAAGGCACCCACACTGAAAGTGCCTGGAGGGAACATTGGGGCTTCTTCTCAGTGTCTCTGACCATAGGGTTTCACTGTCCCGGGAAAGTCTCTGCTAACACCCTGCAGAGCGCAGTGCCCAATATACAGAAACGTCTTGCGGTATCTCCTACAGGGAAAGTGCCAGGAGGGAATTGTCGAGCTTGTTCTCAGTGTCTCTGAGAATTGCTCTGATTATCCATGTGACCTCTTTGCTAAGACTCTCCAGAGAGACGTCCTCAAAACCAACACACATCTTGACATATCTCCCACATTGATCGCAGTTTCTCCAGGAACGCCATTCAAGGAGCCAGGAACTTTTCTCCCTACACTGTCCTTTGAGTTGGCCTCAAAACCAATCTACATCCTGCTATATCTCCCACATGGAAAGTGCCAGGAGGGAAAAGTGGGGATTATGTTTAGACTTTCTCGGAACTGCTTCAAATCAACTAGATATCTTTGTGCTGTAAATCTCCCAACAGCCAAACGCAAATGCAGCAAACATCTCGCTGTATGTCCCACATCCAAAGTGCCAAGAGAGAGCTTGCTCTCCCTGTCTTTGAGTACTGTTTTCACTGTCCCGATGAGCTCTTTGCTAACATTCTCTTCAGAGCTGCAGTGAAACCAGGAACCACGTGGAGAAGGCACCCACACTGAAAGTGCCTGGAGGGAACATTGGGGCTTCTTCTCAGTGTCTCTGACCATAGGGTTTCACTGTCCCGGGAAAGTCTCTGCTAACACCCTGCGGAGCGCAGTGCTCAATATACAGAGACTTTCTCGGAACTGCTTCAAATCAACTAGATATCTTTGTGCTGTAAATCTCCCAACAGCCAAACGCAAAAGCAGCAAACATCTCGCTGTATGTCCCACATCCAAAGTGCCAAGAGAGTAATGTAGAGCTTGCTCTCCCTGTCTTTGAGTACTGTTTTCACTGTCCCGATGAGCTCTTTGCTAACATTCTCTTCAGAGCTGCAGTGAAACCAGGAACCACGTGGAGAAGGCACCCACACTGAAAGTGCCTGGAGGGAACATTGGGGCTTCTTCTCAGTGTCTCTGACCATAGGGTTTCACTGTCCCGGGAAAGTCTCTGCTAACACCCTGCAGAGCGCAGTGCCCAATATACAGAAACGTCTTGCGGTATCTCCTACAGGGAAAGTGCCAGGAGGGAATTGTCGAGCTTGTTCTCAGTGTCTCTGAGAATTGCTCTGATTATCCGTGTGACCTCTTTGCTAAGACTCTCCAGAGAGCCGTCCTCAAAACCAACACACATCTTGACATATCTCCCACATTGATCGCAGTGTCTCCAGGAACGGCATTCAAGGAGCCAGGAACTTTTCTCCCTACACTGTCCATTGAGTTGGCCTCAAAACCAATCTACATCCTGCTATATCTCCCACATGGAAAGTGCCAGGAGGGAAAAGTGGGGATTATGTTTAGACTTTCTCGGAACTGCTTCAAATCAACTAGATATCTTTGTGCTGTAAATCTCCCAACAGCCAAACGCAAATGCAGCAAACATCTCGCTGTATGTCCCACATCCAAAGTGCCAAGAGAGTAATGTAGAGCTTGCTCTCCCTGTCTTTGAGTACTGTTTTCACTGTCCCGATGAGCTCTTTGCTAACATTCTCTTCAGAGCTGCAGTGAAACCAGGAACCACGTGGAGAAGGCACCCACACTGAAAGTGCCTGGAGGGAACATTGGGGCTTCTTCTCAGTGTCTCTGACATAGGGTTTCACTGTCCCGGGAAAGTCTCTGCTAACACCCTGCGGAGCGCAGTGCTCAATATACAGAGACTTTCTCGGAACTGCTTCAAATCAACTAGATATCTTTGTGCTGTAAATCTCCCAACAGCCAAACGCAAATGCAGCAAACATCTCGCTGTATGTCCCACATCCAAAGTGCCAAGAGAGTAATGTAGAGCTTGCTCTCCCTGTGTTTGAGTACTGTTTTCACTGTCCCGATGAGCTCTTTGCTAACATTCTCTTCAGAGCTGCAGTGAAACCAGGAACCACGTGGAGAAGGCACCCACACTGAAAGTGCCTGGAGGGAACATTGGGGCTTCTTCTCAGTGTCTCTGACCATAGGGTTTCACTGTCCCGGGAAAGTCTCTGCTAACACCCTGCAGAGCGCAGTGCCCAATATACAGAAACGTCTTGCGGTATCTCCTACAGGGAAAGTGCCAGGAGGGAATTGTCGAGCTTCTTCTCAGTGTCTCTGAGAATTGCTCTGATTATCCGTGTGACCTCTTTGCTAAGACTCTCCAGAGAGCCGTCCTCAAAACCAACACACATCTTGACATATCTCCCACATTGATCGCAGTGTCTCCAGGAACGGCATTCAAGGAGCCAGGAACTTTTCTCCCTACACTGTCCATTGAGTTGGCCTCAAAACCAATATACATCCTGCTATATCTCCCACATGGAAAGTGCCAGGAGGGAAAAGTGGGGATTATGTTTAGACTTTCTCGGAACTGCTTCAAATCAACTAGATATCTTTGTGCTGTAAATCTCCCAACAGCCAAACGCAAATGCAGCAAACATCTCGCTGTATGTCCCACATCCAAAGTGCCAAGAGAGAGCTTGCTCTCCCTGTCTTTGAGTACTGTTTTCACTGTCCCGGTTACCTCTTTGCTAACATTCTCTTCAGAGCTGCAGTGAAACCAGGAACCACGTGGAGAAGGCACCCACACTGAAAGTGCCTGGAGGGAACATTGGGGCTTCTTCTCAGTGTCTCTGACATAGGGTTTCACTGTCCCGGGAAAGTCTCTGCAAACACCCTGCGGAGCGCAGTGCTCAATATACAGAGACTTTCTCGGAACTGCTTCAAATCAACTAGATATCTTTGTGCTGTAAATCTCCCAACAGCCAAACGCAAATGCAGCAAACATCTCGCTGTATGTCCCACATCCAAAGTGCCAAGAGAGTAATGTAGAGCTTGCTCTCCCTGTCTTTGAGTACTGTTTTCACTGTCCCGGTTACCTCTTTGCTAACATTCTCTTCAGAGCTGCAGTGAAACCAGGAACCACGTGGAGAAGGCACCCACACTGAAAGTGCCTGGAGGGAACATTGGGGCTTCTTCTCAGTGTCTCTGACCATAGGGTTTCACTGTCCCGGGAAAGTCTCTGCTAACACCCTGCAGAGCGCAGTGCCCAATATACAGAAACGTCTTGCGGTATCTCCTACAGGGAAAGTGCCAGGAGGGAATTGTCGAGCTGGTTCTCAGTGTCTCTGAGAATTGCTCTGATTGTCCGTGTGACCTCTTTGCTAAGACTCTCCAGAGAGCCGTCCTCAAAACCAACACACATCTTGACATATCTCCCACATTGATCGCAGTGTCTCCAGGAACGGCATTCAAGGAGCCAGGAACTTTTCTCCCTACACTGTCCTTTGAGTTGGCCTCAAAACCAATCTACATCCTGCTATATCTCCCACATGGAAAGTGCCAGGAGGGAAAAGTGGGGATTATGTTTAGACTTTCTCGGAACTGCTTCAAATCAACTAGATATCTTTGTGCTGTAAATCTCCCAACAGCCAAACGCAAATGCAGCAAACATCTCGCTGTATGTCCCACATCCAAAGTGCCAAGAGAGAGCTTGCTCTCCCTGTCTTTGAGACCTGTTTTCACTGTCCCGGTTACCTCTTTGCTAACATTCTCTTCAGAGCTGCAGTGAAACCAGGAACCACGTGGAGAAGGCACCCACACTGAAAGTGCCTGGAGGGAACATTGGGGCTTCTTCTCAGTGTCTCTGACCATAGGGTTTCACTGTCCCGGGAAAGTCTCTGCTAACACCCTGCAGAGCGCAGTGCCCAATATACAGAAACGTCTTGCGGTATCTCCTACAGGGAAAGTGCCAGGAGGGAATTGTCGAGCTTGTTCTCAGTGTCTCTGAGAATTGCTCTGATTATCCGTGTGACCTCTTTGCTAAGACTCTCCAGAGAGACGTCCTCAAAACCAACACACATCTTGACATATCTCCCACATTGATCGCAGTTTCTCCAGGAACGGCATTCAAGGAGCCAGGAACTTTTCTCCCTACACTGTCCTTTGAGTTGTCCTCAAAACCAATCTACATCCTGCTATATCTCCCACATGGAAAGTGCCAGGAGGGAAAAGTGGGGATTATGTTTAGACTTTCTCGGAACTGCTTCAAATCAACTAGATATCTTTGTGCTGTAAATCTCCCAACAGCCAAACGCAAATGCAGCAAACATCTCGCTGTATGTCCCACATCCAAAGTGCCAAGAGAGAGCTTGCTCTCCCTGTCTTTGAGACCTGTTTTCACTGTCCCGGTTACCTCTTTGCTAACATTCTCTTCAGAGCTGCAGTGAAACCAGGAACCACGTGGAGAAGGCACCCACACTGGAAGTGCCTGGAGGGAACATTGGGGCTTCTTCTCAGTGTCTCTGACCATAGGGTTTCACTGTCCCGGGAAAGTCTCTGCTAACACCCTGCAGAGCGCAGTGCCCAATATACAGAAACGTCTTGCGGTATCTCCTACAGGGAAAGTGCCAGGAGGGAATTGTCGAGCTTCTTCTCAGTGTCTCTGAGAATTGCTCTGATTATCCGTGTGACCTCTTTACCAACACACATCTTGACATATCTCCCACATTGATCGCAGTGTCTCCAGGAACGGCATTCAAGGAGCCAGGAACTTTTCTCCCTACACTGTCCATTGAGTTGTCCTCAAAACCAATCTACATCCTGCTATATCTCCCACATGGAAAGTGCCAGGAGGGAAAAGTGGGGATTATGTTTAGACTTTCTCGGAACTGCTTCAAATCAACTAGATATCTTTGTGCTGTAAATCTCCCAACAGCCAAACGCAAATGCAGCAAACATCTCGCTGTATGTCCCACATCCAAAGTGCCAAGAGAGTAATGTAGAGCTTGCTCTCCCTGTCTTTGAGTACTGTTTTCACTGTCCCGGTTACCTCTTTGCTAACATTCTCTTCAGAGCTGCAGTGAAACCAGGAACCACGTGGAGAAGGCACCCACACTGAAAGTGCCTGGAGGGAACATTGGGGCTTCTTCTCAGTGTCTCTGACCATAGGGTTTCACTGTCCCGGGAAAGTCTCTGCTAACACCCTGCAGAGCGCAGTGCCCAATATACAGAAACGTCTTGCGGTATCTCCTACAGGGAAAGTGCCAGGAGGGAATTGTCGAGCTTGTTCTCAGTGTCTCTGAGAATTGCTCTGATTGTCCGTGTGACCTCTTTGCTAAGACTCTCCAGAGAGCCGTCCTCAAAACCAACACACATCTTGACATATCTCCCACATTGATCGCAGTGTCTCCAGGAACGGCATTCAAGGAGCCAGGAACTTTTCTCCCTACACTGTCCTTTGAGTTGGCCTCAAAACCAATCTACATCCTGCTATATCTCCCACATGGAAAGTGCCAGGAGGGAAAAGTGGGGATTATGTTTAGACTTTCTCGGAACTGCTTCAAATCAACTAGATATCTTTGTGCTGTAAATCTCCCAACAGCCAAACGCAAATGCAGCAAACATCTCGCTGTATGTCCCACATCCAAAGTGCCAAGAGAGAGCTTGCTCTCCCTGTCTTTGAGACCTGTTTTCACTGTCCCGGTTACCTCTTTGCTAACATTCTCTTCAGAGCTGCAGTGAAACCAGGAACCACGTGGAGAAGGCACCCACACTGAAAGTGCCTGGAGGGAACATTGGGGCTTCTTCTCAGTGTCTCTGACCATAGGGTTTCACTGTCCCGGGAAAGTCTCTGCTAACACCCTGCAGAGCGCAGTGCCCAATATACAGAAACGTCTTGCGGTATCTCCTACAGGGAAAGTGCCAGGAGGGAATTGTCGAGCTTGTTCTCAGTGTCTCTGAGAATTGCTCTGATTATCCGTGTGACCTCTTTACCAACACACATCTTGACATATCTCCCACATTGATCGCAGTGTCTCCAGGAACGGCATTCAAGGAGCCAGGAACTTTTCTCCCTACACTGTCCATTGAGTTGTCCTCAAAACCAATCTACATCCTGCTATATCTCCCACATGGAAAGTGCCAGGAGGGAAAAGTGGGGATTATGTTTAGACTTTCTCGGAACTGCTTCAAATCAACTAGATATCTTTGTGCTGTAAATCTCCCAACAGCCAAACGCAAATGCAGCAAACATCTCGCTGTATGTCCCACGTCCAAAGTGCCAAGAGAGAGCTTGCTCTCCCTGTCTTTGAGTACTGTTTTCACTGTCCCGATGACCTCTTTGCTAACATTCTCTTCAGAGCTGCAGTGAAACCAGGAACCACGTGGAGAAGGCACCCACACTGAAAGTGCCTGGAGGGAACATTGGGGCTTCTTCTCAGTGTCTCTGACCATAGGGTTTCACTGTCCCGGGAAAGTCTCTGCTAACACCCTGCAGAGCGCAGTGCCCAATATACAGAAACGTCTTGCGGTATCTCCTACAGGGAAAGTGCCAGGAGGGAATTGTCGAGCTTGTTCTCAGTGTCTCTGAGAATTGCTCTGATTATCCATGTGACCTCTTTGCTAAGACTCTCCAGAGAGACGTCCTCAAAACCAACACACATCTTGACATATCTCCCACATTGATCGCAGTTTCTCCAGGAACGGCATTCAAGGAGCCAGGAACTTTTCTCCCTACACTGTCCTTTGAGTTGGCCTCAAAACCAATCTACATCCTGCTATATCTCCCACATGGACAGTGCCAGGAGGGAAAAGTGGGGATTATGTTTAGACTTTCTCGGAACTGCTTCAAATCAACTAGATATCTTTGTGCTGTAAATCTCCCAACAGCCAAACGCAAATGCAGCAAACATCTCGCTGTATGTCCCACATCCAAAGTGCCAAGAGAGAGCTTGCTCTCCCTGTCTTTGAGTACTGTTTTCACTGTCCCGATGAGCTCTTTGCTAACATTCTCTTCAGAGCTGCAGTGAAACCAGGAACCACGTGGAGAAGGCACCCACACTGAAAGTGCCTGGAGGGAACATTGGGGCTTCTTCTCAGTGTCTCTGACATAGGGTTTCACTGTCCCGGGAAAGTCTCTGCTAACACCCTGCAGAGCGCAGTGCTCAATATACAGAGACTTTCTCGGAACTGCTTCAAATCAACTAGATATCTTTGTGCTGTAAATCTCCCAACAGCCAAACGCAAATGCAGCAAACATCTCGCTGTATGTCCCACATCCAAAGTGCCAAGAGAGTAATGTAGAGCTTGCTCTCCCTGTCTTTGAGTACTGTTTTCACTGTCCCGATGAGCTCTTTGCTAACATTCTCTTCAGAGCTGCAGTGAAACCAGGAACCACGTGGAGAAGGCACCCACACTGAAAGTGCCTGGAGGGAACATTGGGGCTTCTTCTCAGTGTCTCTGACCATAGGGTTTCACTGTCCCGGGAAAGTCTCTGCTAACACCCTGCAGAGCGCAGTGCCCAATATACAGAAACGTCTTGCGGTATCTCCTACAGGGAAAGTGCCAGGAGGGAATTGTCGAGCTTGTTCTCAGTGTCTCTGAGAATTGCTCTGATTATCCGTGTGACCTCTTTGCTAAGACTCTCCAGAGAGCCGTCCTCAAAACCAACACACATCTTGACATATCTCCCACATTGATCGTAGTTTCTCCAGGAACGGCATTCAAGGAGCCAGGAACTTTTCTCCCTACACTGTCCTTTGAGTTGGCCTCAAAACCAATCTACATCCTGCTATATCTCCCACATGGACAGTGCCAGGAGGGAAAAGTGGGGATTATGTTTAGACTTTCTCGGAACTGCTTCAAATCAACTAGATATCTTTGTGCTGTAAATCTCCCAACAGCCAAACGCAAATGCAGCAAACATCTCGCTGTATGTCCCACATCCAAAGTGCCAAGAGAGAGCTTGCTCTCCCTGTCTTTGAGTACTGTTTTCACTGTCCCGATGACCTCTTTGCTAACATTCTCTTCAGAGCTGCAGTGAAACCAGGAACCACGTGGAGAAGGCACCCACACTGGAAGTGCCTGGAGGGAACATTGGGGCTTCTTCTCAGTGTCTCTGACCATAGGGTTTCACTGTCCCGGGAAAGTCTCTGCTAACACCCTGCAGAGCGCAGTGCCCAATATACAGAAACGTCTTGCGGTATCTCCTACAGGGAAAGTGCCAGGAGGGAATTGTCGAGCTTGTTCTCAGTGTCTCTGAGAATTGCTCTGATTATCCGTGTGACCTCTTTGCTAAGACTCTCCAGAGAGACGTCCTCAAAACCAACACACATCTTGACATATCTCCCACATTGATCGCAGTTTCTCCAGGAACGGCATTCAAGGAGCCAGGAACTTTTCTCCCTACACTGTCCTTTGAGTTGGCCTCAAAACCAATCTACATCCTGCTATATCTCCCACATGGAAAGTGCCAGGAGGGAAAAGTGGGGATTATGTTTAGACTTTCTCGGAACTGCTTCAAATCAACTAGATATCTTTGTGCTGTAAATCTCCCAACAGCCAAACGCAAATGCAGCAAACATCTCGCTGTATGTCCCACATCCAAAGTGCCAAGAGAGAGCTTGCTCTCCCTGTCTTTGAGACCTGTTTTCACTGTCCCGGTTACCTCTTTGCTAACATTCTCTTCAGAGCTGCAGTGAAACCAGGAACCACGTGGAGAAGGCACCCACACTGGAAGTGCCTGGAGGGAACATTGGGGCTTCTTCTCAGTGTCTCTGACCATAGGGTTTCACTGTCCCGGGAAAGTCTCTGCTAACACCCTGCAGAGCGCAGTGCCCAATATACAGAAACGTCTTGCGGTATCTCCTACAGGGAAAGTGCCAGGAGGGAATTGTCGAGCTTCTTCTCAGTGTCTCTGAGAATTGCTCTGATTATCCGTGTGACCTCTTTACCAACACACATCTTGACATATCTCCCACATTGATCGCAGTGTCTCCAGGAACGGCATTCAAGGAGCCAGGAACTTTTCTCCCTACACTGTCCATTGAGTTGTCCTCAAAACCAATCTACATCCTGCTATATCTCCCACATGGAAAGTGCCAGGAGGGAAAAGTGGGGATTATGTTTAGACTTTCTCGGAACTGCTTCAAATCAACTAGATATCTTTGTGCTGTAAATCTCCCAACAGCCAAACGCAAATGCAGCAAACATCTCGCTGTATGTCCCACATCCAAAGTGCCAAGAGAGAGCTTGCTCTCCCTGTCTTTGAGTACTGTTTTCACTGTCCCGATGAGCTCTTTGCTAACATTCTCTTCAGAGCTGCAGTGAAACCAGGAACCACGTGGAGAAGGCACCCACACTGAAAGTGCCTGGAGGGAACATTGGGGCTTCTTCTCAGTGTCTCTGACATAGGGTTTCACTGTCCCGGGAAAGTCTCTGCTAACACCCTGCAGAGCGCAGTGCCCAATATACAGAAACGTCTTGCGGTATCTCCTACAGGGAAAGTGCCAGGAGGGAATTGTCGAGCTTGTTCTCAGTGTCTCTGAGAATTGCTCTGATTATCCATGTGACCTCTTTGCTAAGACTCTCCAGAGAGACGTCCTCAAAACCAACACACATCTTGACATATCTCCCACATTGATCACAGTTTCTCCAGGAACGGCATTCAAGGAGCCAGGAACTTTTCTCCCTACACTGTCCTTTGAGTTGGCCTCAAAACCAATCTACATCCTGCTATATCTCCCACATGGACAGTGCCAGGAGGGAAAAGTGGGGATTATGTTTAGACTTTCTCGGAACTGCTTCAAATCAACTAGATGTCTTTGTGCTGTAAATCTCCCAACAGCCAAACGCAAATGCAGCAAACATCTCGCTGTATGTCCCACATCCAAAGTGCCAAGAGAGAGCTTGCTCTCCCTGTCTTTGAGTACTGTTTTCACTGTCCCGATGAGCTCTTTGCTAACATTCTCTTCAGAGCTGCAGTGAAACCAGGAACCACGTGGAGAAGGCACCCACACTGAAAGTGCCTGGAGGGAACATTGGGGCTTCTTCTCAGTGTCTCTGACATAGGGTTTCACTGTCCCGGGAAAGTCTCTGCTAACACCCTGCAGAGCGCAGTGCTCAATATACAGAGACTTTCTCGGAACTGCTTCAAATCAACTAGATATCTTTGTGCTGTAAATCTCCCAACAGCCAAACGCAAATGCAGCAAACATCTCGCTGTATGTCCCACATCCAAAGTGCCAAGAGAGTAATGTAGAGCTTGCTCTCCCTGTCTTTGAGTACTGTTTTCACTGTCCCGATGAGCTCTTTGCTAACATTCTCTTCAGAGCTGCAGTGAAACCAGGAACCACGTGGAGAAGGCACCCACACTGAAAGTGCCTGGAGGGAACATTGGGGCTTCTTCTCAGTGTCTCTGACCATAGGGTTTCACTGTCCCGGGAAAGTCTCTGCTAACACCCTGCAGAGCGCAGTGCCCAATATACAGAAACGTCTTGCGGTATCTCCTACAGGGAAAGTGCCAGGAGGGAATTGTCGAGCTTGTTCTCAGTGTCTCTGAGAATTGCTCTGATTATCCGTGTGACCTCTTTGCTAAGACTCTCCAGAGAGCCGTCCTCAAAACCAACACACATCTTGACATATCTCCCACATTGATCGTAGTTTCTCCAGGAACGGCATTCAAGGAGCCAGGAACTTTTCTCCCTACACTGTCCTTTGAGTTGGCCTCAAAACCAATCTACATCCTGCTATATCTCCCACATGGACAGTGCCAGGAGGGAAAAGTGGGGATTATGTTTAGACTTTCTCGGAACTGCTTCAAATCAACTAGATGTCTTTGTGCTGTAAATCTCCCAACAGCCAAACGCAAATGCAGCAAACATCTCGCTGTATGTCCCACATCCAAAGTGCCAAGAGAGAGCTTGCTCTCCCTGTCTTTGAGTACTGTTTTCACTGTCCCGATGACCTCTTTGCTAACATTCTCTTCAGAGCTGCAGTGAAACCAGGAACCACGTGGAGAAGGCACCCACACTGAAAGTGCCTGGAGGGAACATTGGGGCTTCTTCTCAGTGTCTCTGACCATAGGGTTTCACTGTCCCGGGAAAGTCTCTGCTAACACCCTGCAGAGCGCAGTGCCCAATATACAGAAACGTCTTGCGGTATCTCCTACAGGGAAAGTGCCAGGAGGGAATTGTCGAGCTTGTTCTCAGTGTCTCTGAGAATTGCTCTGATTATCCGTGTGACCTCTTTGCTAAGACTCTCCAGAGAGCCGTCCTCAAAACCAACACACATCTTGACATATCTCCCACATTGATCGCAGTGTCTCCAGGAACGGCATTCAAGGAGCCAGGAACTTTTCTCCCTACACTGTCCATTGAGTTGTCCTCAAAACCAATCTACATCCTGCTATATCTCCCACATGGAAAGTGCCAGGAGGGAAAAGTGGGGATTATGTTTAGACTTTCTCGGAACTGCTTCAAATCAACTAGATATCTTTGTGCTGTAAATCTCCCAACAGCCAAACGCAAATGCAGCAAACATCTCGCTGTATGTCCCACATCCAAAGTGCCAAGAGAGAGCTTGCTCTCCCTGTCTTTGAGTACTGTTTTCACTGTCCCGGTTACCTCTTTGCTAACATTCTCTTCAGAGCTGCAGTGAAACCAGGAACCACGTGGAGAAGGCACCCACACTGAAAGTGCCTGGAGGGAACATTGGGGCTTCTTCTCAGTGTCTCTGACCATAGGGTTTCACTGTCCCGGGAAAGTCTCTGCTAACACCCTGCAGAGCGCAGTGCCCAATATACAGAAACGTCTTGCGGTATCTCCTACAGGGAAAGTGCCAGGAGGGAATTGTCGAGCTTCTTCTCAGTGTCTCTGAGAATTGCTCTGATTATCCGTGTGACCTCTTTACCAACACACATCTTGACATATCTCCCACATTGATCGCAGTGTCTCCAGGAACGGCATTCAAGGAGCCAGGAACTTTTCTCCCTACACTGTCCATTGAGTTGTCCTCAAAACCAATCTACATCCTGCTATATCTCCCACATGGAAAGTGCCAGGAGGGAAAAGTGGGGATTATGTTTAGACTTTCTCGGAACTGCTTCAAATCAACTAGATATCTTTGTGCTGTAAATCTCCCAACAGCCAAACGCAAATGCAGCAAACATCTCGCTGTATGTCCCACATCCAAAGTGCCAAGAGAGAGCTTGCTCTCCCTGTCTTTGAGTACTGTTTTCACTGTCCCGATGAGCTCTTTGCTAACATTCTCTTCAGAGCTGCAGTGAAACCAGGAACCACGTGGAGAAGGCACCCACACTGAAAGTGCCTGGAGGGAACATTGGGGCTTCTTCTCAGTGTCTCTGACATAGGGTTTCACTGTCCCGGGAAAGTCTCTGCTAACACCCTGCAGAGCGCAGTGCCCAATATACAGAAACGTCTTGCGGTATCTCCTACAGGGAAAGTGCCAGGAGGGAATTGTCGAGCTTGTTCTCAGTGTCTCTGAGAATTGCTCTGATTATCCATGTGACCTCTTTGCTAAGACTCTCCAGAGAGACGTCCTCAAAACCAACACACATCTTGACATATCTCCCACATTGATCACAGTTTCTCCAGGAACGGCATTCAAGGAGCCAGGAACTTTTCTCCCTACACTGTCCTTTGAGTTGGCCTCAAAACCAATCTACATCCTGCTATATCTCCCACATGGACAGTGCCAGGAGGGAAAAGTGGGGATTATGTTTAGACTTTCTCGGAACTGCTTCAAATCAACTAGATATCTTTGTGCTGTAAATCTCCCAACAGCCAAACGCAAATGCAGCAAACATCTCGCTGTATGTCCCACATCCAAAGTGCCAAGAGAGAGCTTGCTCTCCCTGTCTTTGAGTACTGTTTTCACTGTCCCGATGACCTCTTTGCTAACATTCTCTTCAGAGCTGCAGTGAAACCAGGAACCACGTGGAGAAGGCACCCACACTGAAAGTGCCTGGAGGGAACATTGGGGCTTCTTCTCAGTGTCTCTGACCATAGGGTTTCACTGTCCCGGGAAAGTCTCTGCTAACACCCTGCAGAGCGCAGTGCCCAATATACAGAAACGTCTTGCGGTATCTCCTACAGGGAAAGTGCCAGGAGGGAATTGTCGAGCTTGTTCTCAGTGTCTCTGAGAATTGCTCTGATTATCCGTGTGACCTCTTTGCTAAGACTCTCCAGAGAGCCGTCCTCAAAACCAACACACATCTTGACATATCTCCCACATTGATCGCAGTGTCTCCAGGAACGGCATTCAAGGAGCCAGGAACTTTTCTCCCTACACTGTCCATTGAGTTGGCCTCAAAACCAATCTACATCCTGCTATATCTCCCACATGGAAAGTGCCAGGAGGGAAAAGTGGGGATTATGTTTAGACTTTCTCGGAACTGCTTCAAATCAACTAGATATCTTTGTGCTGTAAATCTCCCAACAGCCAAACGCAAATGCAGCAAACATCTCGCTGTATGTCCCACATCCAAAGTGCCAAGAGAGAGCTTGCTCTCCCTGTCTTTGAGTACTGTTTTCACTGTCCCGGTTACCTCTTTGCTAACATTCTCTTCAGAGCTGCAGTGAAACCAGGAACCACGTGGAGAAGGCACCCACACTGAAAGTGCCTGGAGGGAACATTGGGGCTTCTTCTCAGTGTCTCTGACCATAGGGTTTCACTGTCCCGGGAAAGTCTCTGCTAACACCCTGCAGAGCGCAGTGCCCAATATACAGAAACGTCTTGCGGTATCTCCTACAGGGAAAGTGCCAGGAGGGAATTGTCGAGCTTGTTCTCAGTGTCTCTGAGAATTGCTCTGATTATCCATGTGACCTCTTTGCTAAGACTCTCCAGAGAGACGTCCTCAAAACCAACACACATCTTGACATATCTCCCACATTGATCGCAGTTTCTCCAGGAACGGCATTCAAGGAGCCAGGAACTTTTCTCCCTACACTGTCCTTTGAGTTGGCCTCAAAACCAATCTACATCCTGCTATATCTCCCACATGGAAAGTGCCAGGAGGGAAAAGTGGGGATTATGTTTAGACTTTCTCGGAACTGCTTCAAATCAACTAGATATCTTTGTGCTGTAAATCTCCCAACAGCCAAACGCAAATGCAGCAAACATCTCGCTGTATGTCCCACATCCAAAGTGCCAAGAGAGAGCTTGCTCTCCCTGTCTTTGAGACCTGTTTTCACTGTCCCGGTTACCTCTTTGCTAACATTCTCTTCAGAGCTGCAGTGAAACCAGGAACCACGTGGAGAAGGCACCCACACTGGAAGTGCCTGGAGGGAACATTGGGGCTTCTTCTCAGTGTCTCTGACCATAGGGTTTCACTGTCCCGGGAAAGTCTCTGCTAACACCCTGCAGAGCGCAGTGCCCAATATACAGAAACGTCTTGCGGTATCTCCTACAGGGAAAGTGCCAGGAGGGAATTGTCGAGCTTCTTCTCAGTGTCTCTGAGAATTGCTCTGATTATCCGTGTGACCTCTTTACCAACACACATCTTGACATATCTCCCACATTGATCGCAGTGTCTCCAGGAACGGCATTCAAGGAGCCAGGAACTTTTCTCCCTACACTGTCCATTGAGTTGTCCTCAAAACCAATCTACATCCTGCTATATCTCCCACATGGAAAGTGCCAGGAGGGAAAAGTGGGGATTATGTTTAGACTTTCTCGGAACTGCTTCAAATCAACTAGATATCTTTGTGCTGTAAATCTCCCAACAGCCAAACGCAAATGCAGCAAACATCTCGCTGTATGTCCCACATCCAAAGTGCCAAGAGAGAGCTTGCTCTCCCTGTCTTTGAGTACTGTTTTCACTGTCCCGATGAGCTCTTTGCTAACATTCTCTTCAGAGCTGCAGTGAAACCAGGAACCACGTGGAGAAGGCACCCACACTGAAAGTGCCTGGAGGGAACATTGGGGCTTCTTCTCAGTGTCTCTGACATAGGGTTTCACTGTCCCGGGAAAGTCTCTGCTAACACCCTGCAGAGCGCAGTGCCCAATATACAGAAACGTCTTGCGGTATCTCCTACAGGGAAAGTGCCAGGAGGGAATTGTCGAGCTTGTTCTCAGTGTCTCTGAGAATTGCTCTGATTATCCATGTGACCTCTTTGCTAAGACTCTCCAGAGAGACGTCCTCAAAACCAACACACATCTTGACATATCTCCCACATTGATCACAGTTTCTCCAGGAACGGCATTCAAGGAGCCAGGAACTTTTCTCCCTACACTGTCCTTTGAGTTGGCCTCAAAACCAATCTACATCCTGCTATATCTCCCACATGGACAGTGCCAGGAGGGAAAAGTGGGGATTATGTTTAGACTTTCTCGGAACTGCTTCAAATCAACTAGATGTCTTTGTGCTGTAAATCTCCCAACAGCCAAACGCAAATGCAGCAAACATCTCGCTGTATGTCCCACATCCAAAGTGCCAAGAGAGAGCTTGCTCTCCCTGTCTTTGAGTACTGTTTTCACTGTCCCGATGACCTCTTTGCTAACATTCTCTTCAGAGCTGCAGTGAAACCAGGAACCACGTGGAGAAGGCACCCACACTGAAAGTGCCTGGAGGGAACATTGGGGCTTCTTCTCAGTGTCTCTGACCATAGGGTTTCACTGTCCCGGGAAAGTCTCTGCTAACACCCTGCAGAGCGCAGTGCCCAATATACAGAAACGTCTTGCGGTATCTCCTACAGGGAAAGTGCCAGGAGGGAATTGTCGAGCTTGTTCTCAGTGTCTCTGAGAATTGCTCTGATTATCCGTGTGACCTCTTTGCTAAGACTCTCCAGAGAGCCGTCCTCAAAACCAACACACATCTTGACATATCTCCCACATTGATCGCAGTGTCTCCAGGAACGGCATTCAAGGAGCCAGGAACTTTTCTCCCTACACTGTCCATTGAGTTGGCCTCAAAAAAAATCTACATCCTGCTATATCTCCCACATGGAAAGTGCCAGGAGGGAAAAGTGGGGATTATGTTTAGACTTTCTCGGAACTGCTTCAAATCAACTAGATATCTTTGTGCTGTAAATCTCCCAACAGCCAAACGCAAATGCAGCAAACATCTCGCTGTATGTCCCACATCCAAAGTGCCAAGAGAGAGCTTGCTCTCCCTGTCTTTGAGTACTGTTTTCACTGTCCCGGTTACCTCTTTGCTAACATTCTCTTCAGAGCTGCAGTGAAACCAGGAACCACGTGGAGAAGGCACCCACACTGAAAGTGCCTGGAGGGAACATTGGGGCTTCTTCTCAGTGTCTCTGACCATAGGGTTTCACTGTCCCGGGAAAGTCTCTGCTAACACCCTGCAGAGCGCAGTGCCCAATATACAGAAACGTCTTGCGGTATCTCCTACAGGGAAAGTGCCAGGAGGGAATTGTCGAGCTTCTTCTCAGTGTCTCTGAGAATTGCTCTGATTATCCGTGTGACCTCTTTACCAACACACATCTTGACATATCTCCCACATTGATCGCAGTGTCTCCAGGAACGGCATTCAAGGAGCCAGGAACTTTTCTCCCTACACTGTCCATTGAGTTGTCCTCAAAACCAATCTACATCCTGCTATATCTCCCACATGGAAAGTGCCAGGAGGGAAAAGTGGGGATTATGTTTAGACTTTCTCGGAACTGCTTCAAATCAACTAGATATCTTTGTGCTGTAAATCTCCCAACAGCCAAACGCAAATGCAGCAAACATCTCGCTGTATGTCCCACATCCAAAGTGCCAAGAGAGAGCTTGCTCTCCCTGTCTTTGAGTACTGTTTTCACTGTCCCGATGAGCTCTTTGCTAACATTCTCTTCAGAGCTGCAGTGAAACCAGGAACCACGTGGAGAAGGCACCCACACTGAAAGTGCCTGGAGGGAACATTGGGGCTTCTTCTCAGTGTCTCTGACATAGGGTTTCACTGTCCCGGGAAAGTCTCTGCTAACACCCTGCAGAGCGCAGTGCCCAATATACAGAAACGTCTTGCGGTATCTCCTACAGGGAAAGTGCCAGGAGGGAATTGTCGAGCTTGTTCTCAGTGTCTCTGAGAATTGCTCTGATTATCCATGTGACCTCTTTGCTAAGACTCTCCAGAGAGACGTCCTCAAAACCAACACACATCTTGACATATCTCCCACATTGATCACAGTTTCTCCAGGAACGGCATTCAAGGAGCCAGGAACTTTTCTCCCTACACTGTCCTTTGAGTTGGCCTCAAAACCAATCTACATCCTGCTATATCTCCCACATGGACAGTGCCAGGAGGGAAAAGTGGGGATTATGTTTAGACTTTCTCGGAACTGCTTCAAATCAACTAGATATCTTTGTGCTGTAAATCTCCCAACAGCCAAACGCAAATGCAGCAAACATCTCGCTGTATGTCCCACATCCAAAGTGCCAAGAGAGAGCTTGCTCTCCCTGTCTTTGAGTACTGTTTTCACTGTCCCGATGACCTCTTTGCTAACATTCTCTTCAGAGCTGCAGTGAAACCAGGAACCACGTGGAGAAGGCACCCACACTGAAAGTGCCTGGAGGGAACATTGGGGCTTCTTCTCAGTGTCTCTGACCATAGGGTTTCACTGTCCCGGGAAAGTCTCTGCTAACACCCTGCAGAGCGCAGTGCCCAATATACAGAAACGTCTTGCGGTATCTCCTACAGGGAAAGTGCCAGGAGGGAATTGTCGAGCTTGTTCTCAGTGTCTCTGAGAATTGCTCTGATTATCCGTGTGACCTCTTTGCTAAGACTCTCCAGAGAGCCGTCCTCAAAACCAACACACATCTTGACATATCTCCCACATTGATCGCAGTGTCTCCAGGAACGGCATTCAAGGAGCCAGGAACTTTTCTCCCTACACTGTCCATTGAGTTGGCCTCAAAACCAATCTACATCCTGCTATATCTCCCACATGGAAAGTGCCAGGAGGGAAAAGTGGGGATTATGTTTAGACTTTCTCGGAACTGCTTCAAATCAACTAGATATCTTTGTGCTGTAAATCTCCCAACAGCCAAACGCAAATGCAGCAAACATCTCGCTGTATGTCCCACATCCAAAGTGCCAAGAGAGAGCTTGCTCTCCCTGTCTTTGAGTACTGTTTTCACTGTCCCGGTTACCTCTTTGCTAACATTCTCTTCAGAGCTGCAGTGAAACCAGGAACCACGTGGAGAAGGCACCCACACTGAAAGTGCCTGGAGGGAACATTGGGGCTTCTTCTCAGTGTCTCTGACCATAGGGTTTCACTGTCCCGGGAAAGTCTCTGCTAACACCCTGCAGAGCGCAGTGCCCAATATACAGAAACGTCTTGCGGTATCTCCTACAGGGAAAGTGCCAGGAGGGAATTGTCGAGCTTGTTCTCAGTGTCTCTGAGAATTGCTCTGATTATCCATGTGACCTCTTTGCTAAGACTCTCCAGAGAGACGTCCTCAAAACCAACACACATCTTGACATATCTCCCACATTGATCGCAGTTTCTCCAGGAACGGCATTCAAGGAGCCAGGAACTTTTCTCCCTACACTGTCCTTTGAGTTGGCCTCAAAACCAATCTACATCCTGCTATATCTCCCACATGGAAAGTGCCAGGAGGGAAAAGTGGGGATTATGTTTAGACTTTCTCGGAACTGCTTCAAATCAACTAGATATCTTTGTGCTGTAAATCTCCCAACAGCCAAACGCAAATGCAGCAAACATCTCGCTGTATGTCCCACATCCAAAGTGCCAAGAGAGAGCTTGCTCTCCCTGTCTTTGAGTACTGTTTTCACTGTCCCGGTTACCTCTTTGCTAACATTCTCTTCAGAGCTGCAGTGAAACCAGGAACCACGTGGAGAAGGCACCCACACTGAAAGTGCCTGGAGGGAACATTGGGGCTTCTTCTCAGTGTCTCTGACATAGGGTTTCACTGTCCCGGGAAAGTCTCTGCAAACACCCTGCGGAGCGCAGTGCTCAATATACAGAGACTTTCTCGGAACTGCTTCAAATCAACTAGATATCTTTGTGCTGTAAATCTCCCAACAGCCAAACGCAAATGCAGCAAACATCTCGCTGTATGTCCCACATCCAAAGTGCTAAGAGAGTAATGTAGAGCTTGCTCTCCCTGTCTTTGAGTACTGTTTTCACTGTCCCGATGAGCTCTTTGCTAACATTCTCTTCAGAGCTGCAGTGAAACCAGGAACCACGTGGAGAAGGCACCCACACTGAAAGTGCCTGGAGGGAACATTGGGGCTTCTTCTCAGTGTCTCTGACCATAGGGTTTCACTGTCCCGGGAAAGTCTCTGCTAACACCCTGCAGAGCGCAGTGCCCAATATACAGAAACGTCTTGCGGTATCTCCTACAGGGAAAGTGCCAGGAGGGAATTGTCGAGCTTCTTCTCAGTGTCTCTGAGAATTGCTCTGATTATCCATGTGACCTCTTTGCTAAGACTCTCCAGAGAGACGTCCTCAAAACCAACACACATCTTGACATATCTCCCACATTGATCGCAGTGTCTCCAGGAACGGCATTCAAGGAGCCAGGAACTTTTCTCCCTACACTGTCCTTTGAGTTGGCCTCAAAACCAATCTACATCCTGCTATATCTCCCACATGGAAAGTGCCAGGAGGGAAAAGTGGGGATTATGTTTAGACTTTCTCGGAACTGCTTCAAATCAACTAGATATCTTTGTGCTGTAAATCTCCCAACAGCCAAACGCAAATGCAGCAAACATCTCGCTGTATGTCCCACATCCAAAGTGCCAAGAGAGTAATGTAGAGCTTGCTCTCTCTGTCTTTGAGTACTGTTTTCACTGTCCCGGTTACCTCTTTGCTAACATTCTCTTCAGAGCTGCAGTGAAACCAGGAACCACGTGGAGAAGGCACCCACACTGAAAGTGCCTGGAGGGAACAATGGGGCTTCTTCTCAGTGTCTCTGACCATAGGGTTTCACTGTCCCGGGAAAGTCTCTGCTAACACCCTGCAGAGCGCAATGCCCAATATACAGAAACGTCTTGCGGTATCTCCTACAGGGAAAGTGCCAGGAGGGAATTGTCGAGCTTCTTCTCAGTGTCTCTGAGAATTGCTCTGATTATCCGTGTGACCTCTTTGCTAAGACTCTCCAGAGAGCCGTCCTCAAAACCAACACACATCTTGACATATCTCCCACATTGATCGCAGTGTCTCCAGGAACGGCATTCAAGGAGCCAGGAACTTTTCTCCCTACACTGTCCTTTGAGTTGGCCTCAAAACCAATCTACATCCTGCTATATCTCCCACATGGAAAGTGCCAGGAAGGAAAAGTGGGGATTATGTTTAGACTTTCTCGGAACTGCTTCAAATCAACTAGATATCTTTGTGCTGTAAATCTCCCAACAGCCAAACGCAAATGCAGCAAACATCTCGCTGTATGTCCCACATCCAAAGTGCCAAGAGAGAGCTTGCTCTCCCTGTCTTTGAGTACTGTTTTCACTGTCCCGGTTACCTCTTTGCTAACATTCTCTTCAGAGCTGCAGTGAAACCAGGAACCACGTGGAGAAGGCACCCACACTGGAAGTGCCTGGAGGGAACATTGGGGCTTCTTCTCAGTGTCTCTGACCATAGGGTTTCACTGTCCCGGGAAAGTCTCTGCTAACACCCTGCAGAGCGCAGTGCCCAATATACAGAAACGTCTTGCGGTATCTCCTACAGGGAAAGTGCCAGGAGGGAATTGTCGAGCTTCTTCTCAGTGTCTCTGAGAATTGCTCTGATTATCCGTGTGACCTCTTTA
Organism: Chroicocephalus ridibundus; assembly: GCF_963924245.1. NCBI lineage: Eukaryota > Metazoa > Chordata > Aves > Charadriiformes > Laridae > Chroicocephalus > Chroicocephalus ridibundus. The sequence goes on from NW_026961187.1 coordinate 936,706, forward strand.
CCAACACACATCTTGACATATCTCCCACATTGATCGCAGTGTCTCCAGGAACGGCATTCAAGGAGCCAGGAACTTTTCTCCCTACACTGTCCATTGAGTTGTCCTCAAAACCAATCTACATCCTGCTATATCTCCCACATGGAAAGTGCCAGGAGGGAAAAGTGGGGATTATGTTTAGACTTTCTCGGAACTGCTTCAAATCAACTAGATATCTTTGTGCTGTAAATCTCCCAACAGCCAAACGCAAATGCAGCAAACATCTCGCTGTATGTCCCACATCCAAAGTGCCAAGAGAGAGCTTGCTCTCCCTGTCTTTGAGTACTGTTTTCACTGTCCCGGTTACCTCTTTGCTAACATTCTCTTCAGAGCTGCAGTGAAACCAGGAACCACGTGGAGAAGGCACCCACACTGAAAGTGCCTGGAGGGAACATTGGGGCTTCTTCTCAGTGTCTCTGACATAGGGTTTCACTGTCCCGGGAAAGTCTCTGCAAACACCCTGCGGAGTGCAGTGCTCAATATACAGAGACTTTCTCAGAACTGCTTCAAATCAACTAGATATCTTTGTGCTGTAAATCTCCCAACAGCCAAACGCAAATGCAGCAAACATCTCGCTGTATGTCCCACATCCAAAGTGCCAAGAGAGTAATGTAGAGCTTGCTCTCCCTGTCTTTGAGTACTGTTTTCACTGTCCCGATGAGCTCTTTGCTAACATTCTCTTCAGAGCTGCAGTGAAACCAGGAACCACGTGGAGAAGGCACCCACACTGAAAGTGCCTGGAGGGAACATTGGGGCTTCTTCTCAGTGTCTCTGACCATAGGGTTTCACTGTCCCGGGAAAGTCTCTGCTAACACCCTGCAGAGCGCAGTGCCCAATATACAGAAACGTCTTGCGGTATCTCCTACAGGGAAAGTGCCAGGAGGGAATTGTCGAGCTTGTTCTCAGTGTCTCTGAGAATTGCTCTGATTATCCGTGTGACCTCTTTGCTAAGACTCTCCAGAGAGCCGTCCTCAAAACCAACACACATCTTGACATATCTCCCACATTGATCGCAGTGTCTCCAGGAACGGCATTCAAGGAGCCAGGAACTTTTCTCCCTACACTGTCCATTGAGTTGGCCTCAAAACCAATCTACATCCTGCTATATCTCCCACATGGAAAGTGCCAGGAGGGAAAAGTGGGGATTATGTTTAGACTTTCTCGGAACTGCTTCAAATCAACTAGATATCTTTGTGCTGTAAATCTCCCAACAGCCAAACGCAAATGCAGCAAACATCTCGCTGTATGTCCCACATCCAAAGTGCCAAGAGAGTAATGTAGAGCTTGCTCTCCCTGTCTTTGAGTACTGTTTTCACTGTCCCGATGAGCTCTTTGCTAACATTCTCTTCAGAGCTGCAGTGAAACCAGGAACCACGTGGAGAAGGCACCCACACTGAAAGTGCCTGGAGGGAACATTGGGGCTTCTTCTCAGTGTCTCTGACATAGGGTTTCACTGTCCCGGGAAAGTCTCTGCAAACACCCTGCGGAGCGCAGTGCTCAATATACAGAGACTTTCTCGGAACTGCTTCAAATCAACTAGATATCTTTGTGCTGTAAATCTCCCAACAGCCAAACGCAAATGCAGCAAACATCTCGCTGTATGTCCCACATCCAAAGTGCCAAGAGAGTAATGTAGAGCTTGCTCTCCCTGTCTTTGAGTACTGTTTTCACTGTCCCGATGACCTCTTTGCTAACATTCTCTTCAGAGCTGCAGTGAAACCAGGAACCACGTGGAGAAGGCACCCACACTGAAAGTGCCTGGAGGGAACATTGGGGCTTCTTCTCAGTGTCTGTGACCATAGGGTTTCACTGTCCCGGGAAAGTCTCTGCTAAACACCCTGCAGAGCGCAGTGCCCAATATACAGAAACGTCTTGCGGTATCTCCTACAGGGAAAGTGCCAGGAGGGAATTGTCGAGCTTGTTCTCAGTGTCTCTGAGAATTGCTCTGATTATCCATGTGACCTCTTTGCTAAGACTCTCCAGAGAGACGTCCTCAAAACCAACACACATCTTGACATATCTCCCACATTGATCGCAGTTTCTCCAGGAACGGCATTCAAGGAGCCAGGAACTTTTCTCCCTACACTGTCCTTTGAGTTGGCCTCAAAACCAATATACATCCTGCTATATCTCCCACATGGAAAGTGCCAGGAGGGAAAAGTGGGGATTATGTTTAGACTTTCTCGGAACTGCTTCAAATCAACTAGATATCTTTGTGCTGTAAATCTCCCAACAGCCAAACGCAAATGCAGCAAACATCTCGCTGTATGTCCCACATCCAAAGTGCCAAGAGAGAGCTTGCTCTCCCTGTCTTTGAGACCTGTTTTCACTATCCCGGTTACCTCTTTGCTAACATTCTCTTCAGAGCTGCAGTGAAACCAGGAACCACGTGGAGAAGGCACCCACACTGGAAGTGCCTGGAGGGAACATTGGGGCTTCTTCTCAGTGTCTCTGACCATAGGGTTTCACTGTCCCGGGAAAGTCTCTGCTAACACCCTGCAGAGCGCAGTGCCCAATATACAGAAACGTCTTGCGGTATCTCCTACAGGGAAAGTGCCAGGAGGGAATTGTCGAGCTTGTTCTCAGTGTCTCTGAGAATTGCTCTGATTATCCATGTGACCTCTTTGCTAAGACTCTCCAGAGAGACGTCCTCAAAACCAACACACATCTTGACATATCTCCCACATTGATCGCAGTTTCTCCAGGAACGGCATTCAAGGAGCCAGGAACTTTTCTCCCTACACTGTCCTTTGAGTTGTCCTCAAAACCAATATACATCCTGCTATATCTCCCACATGGAAAGTGCCAGGAGGGAAAAGTGGGGATTATGTTTAGACTTTCTCGGAACTTCTTCAAATCAACTAGATATCTTTGTGCTGTAAATCTCCCAACAGCCAAACGCAAATGCAGCAAACATCTCGCTGTATGTCCCACATCCAAAGTGCCAAGAGAGAGCTTGCTCTCCCTGTCTTTGAGACCTGTTTTCACTGTCCCGGTTACCTCTTTGCTAACATTCTCTTCAGAGCTGCAGTGAAACCAGGAACCACGTGGAGAAGGCACCCACACTGGAAGTGCCTGGAGGGAACATTGGGGCTTCTTCTCAGTGTCTCTGACCATAGGGTTTCACTGTCCCGGGAAAGTCTCTGCTAACACCCTGCAGAGCGCAGTGCCCAATATACAGAAACGTCTTGCGGTATCTCCTACAGGGAAAGTGCCAGGAGGGAATTGTCGAGCTTCTTCTCAGTGTCTCTGAGAATTGCTCTGATTATCCGTGTGACCTCTTTACCAACACACATCTTGACATATCTCCCACATTGATCGCAGTTTCTCCAGGAACGGCATTCAAGGAGCCAGGAACTTTTCTCCCTACACTGTCCTTTGAGTTGGCCTCAAAACCAATATACATCCTGCTATATCTCCCACATGGAAAGTGCCAGGAGGGAAAAGTGGGGATTATGTTTAGACTTTCTCGGAACTGCTTCAAATCAACTAGATATCTTTGTGCTGTAAATCTCCCAACAGCCAAACGCAAATGCAGCAAACATCTCGCTGTATGTCCCACATCCAAAGTGCCAAGAGAGTAATGTAGAGCTTGCTCTCCCTGTCTTTGAGTACTGTTTTCACTGTCCCGGTTACCTCTTTGCTAACATTCTCTTCAGAGCTGCAGTGAAACCAGGAACCACGTGGAGAAGGCACCCACACTGGAAGTGCCTGGAGGGAACATTGGGGCTTCTTCTCAGTGTCTCTGACCATAGGGTTTCACTGTCCCGGGAAAGTCTCTGCTAACACCCTGCAGAGCGCAGTGCCCAATATACAGAAACGTCTTGCGGTATCTCCTACAGGGAAAGTGCCAGGAGGGAATTGTCGAGCTTGTTCTCAGTGTCTCTGAGAATTGCTCTGATTATCCATGTGACCTCTTTGCTAAGACTCTCCAGAGAGCCGTCCTCAAAACCAACACACATCTTGACATATCTCCCACATTGATCGCAGTTTCTCCAGGAACGGCATTCAAGGAGCCAGGAACTTTTCTCCCTACACTGTCCTTTGAGTTGTCCTCAAAACCAATCTACATCCTGCTATATCTCCCACATGGAAAGTGCCAGGAGGGAAAAGTGGGGATTATGTTTAGACTTTCTCGGAACTGCTTCAAATCAACTAGATATCTTTGTGCTGTAAATCTCCCAACAGCCAAACGCAAAAGCAGCAAACATCTCGCTGTATGTCCCACATCCAAAGTGCCAAGAGAGAGCTTGCTCTCCCTGTCTTTGAGACCTGTTTTCACTGTCCCGGTTACCTCTTTGCTAACATTCTCTTCAGAGCTGCAGTGAAACCAGGAACCACGTGGAGAAGGCACCCACACTGGAAGTGCCTGGAGGGAACATTGGGGCTTCTTCTCAGTGTCTCTGACCATAGGGTTTCACTGTCCCGGGAAAGTCTCTGCTAACACCCTGCAGAGCGCAGTGCCCAATATACAGAAACGTCTTGCGGTATCTCCTACAGGGAAAGTGCCAGGAGGGAATTGTCGAGCTTGTTCTCAGTGTCTCTGAGAATTGCTCTGATTATCCTTGTGACCTCTTTGCTAAGAGTCTCCAGAGAGACGTCCTCAAAACCAACACACATCTTGACATATCTCCCACATTGGTCGCAGTTTCTCCAGGAACGGAATTCAAGGAGCCAGGAACTTTTCTCCCTACACTGTCCTTTGAGTTGGCCTCAAAACCAATATACATCCTGCTATATCTCCCACATGGAAAGTGCCAGGAGGGAAAAGTGGGGATTATGTTTAGACTTTCTCGGAACTGCTTCAAATCAACTAGATATCTTTGTGCTGTAAATCTCCCAACAGCCAAATGCAAATGCAGCAAACATCTCGCTGTATGTCCCACATCCAAAGTGCCAAGAGAGAGCTTGCTCTCCCTGTTTTTGAGTACTGTTTTCACTGTCCAGATGACCTCTTTGCTAACATTCTCTTCAGAGCTGCAGTGAAACCAGGAACCACGTGGGAAGGCACCCACACTGAAAGTGCCTGGAGGGAACATTGGGGCTTCTTCTCAGTGTCTGTGACCATAGGGTTTCACTGTCCCGGGAAAGTCTCTGCAAACACCCTGCGGAGCGCAGTGCTCAATATACAGAGACTTTCTCGGAACTGCTTCAAATCAACTAGATATCTTTGTGCTGTAAATCTCCCAACAGCCAAACGCAAATGCAGCAAACATCTCGCTGTATGTCCCACATCCAAAGTGCCAAGAGAGAGCTTGCTCTCCCTGTCTTTGAGTACTGTTTTCACTGTCCCGGTTACCTCTTTGCTAACATTCTCTTCAGAGCTGCAGTGAAACCAGGAACCACGTGGAGAAGGCACCCACACTGAAAGTGCCTGGAGGGAACATTGGGGCTTCTTCTCAGTGTCTGTGACCATAGGGTTTCACTGTCCCGGGAAAGTCTCTGCTAAACACCCTGCAGAGCGCAGTGCCCAATATACAGAAACGTCTTGCGGTATCTCCTACAGGGAAAGTGCCAGGAGGGAATTGTCGAGCTTGTTCTCAGTGTCTCTGAGAATTGCTCTGATTATCCATGTGACCTCTTTGCTAAGACTCTCCAGAGAGACGTCCTCAAAACCAACACACATCTTGACATATCTCCCACATTGATCGCAGTGTCTCCAGGAACGGCATTCAAGGAGCCAGGAACTTTTCTCCCTACACTGTCCTTTGAGTTGGCCTCAAAACCAATATACATCCTGCTATATCTCCCACATGGAAAGTGCCAGAAGGGAAAAGTGGGGATTATGTTTAGACTTTCTCGGAACTGCTTCAAATCAACTAGATATCTTTGTGCTGTAAATCTCCCAACAGCCAAACGCAAATGCAGCAAACATCTCGCTGTATGTCCCACATCCAAAGTGCCAAGAGAGAGCTTGCTCTCCCTGTCTTTGAGTACTGTTTTCACTGTCCCGATGAGCTCTTTGCTAACATTCTCTTCAGAGCTGCAGTGAAACCAGGAACCACGTGGAGAAGGCACCCACACTGAAAGTGCCTGGAGGGAACATTGGGGCTTCTTCTCAGTGTCTCTGACCATAGGGTTTCACTGTCCCGGGAAAGTCTCTGCTAACACCCTGCAGAGCGCAGTGCCCAATATACAGAAACGTCTTGCGGTATCTCCTACAGGGAAAGTGCCAGGAGGGAATTGTCGAGCTTGTTCTCAGTGTCTCTGAGAATTGCTCTGATTATCCATGTGACCTCTTTGCTAAGACTCTCCAGAGAGACGTCCTCAAAACCAACACACATCTTGACATATCTCCCACATTGATCGCAGTGTCTCCAGGAACGGCATTCAAGGAGCCAGGAACTTTTCTCCCTACACTGTCCTTTGGGTTGGCCTCAAAACCAATATACATCCTGCTATATCTCCCACATGGAAAGTGCCAGGAGGGAAAAGTGGGGATTATGTTTAGACTTTCTCGGAACTGCTTCAAATCAACTAGATATCTTTGTGCTGTAAATCTCCCAACAGCCAAACGCAAATGCAGCAAACATCTCGCTGTATGTCCCACATCCAAAGTGCCAAGAGAGTAATGTAGAGCTTGCTCTCCCTGTCTTTGAGTACTGTTTTCACTGTCCCGGTTACCTCTTTGCTAACATTCTCTTCAGAGCTGCAGTGAAACCAGGAACCACGTGGAGAAGGCACCCACACTGAAAGTGCCTGGAGGGAACATTGGGGCTTCTTCTCAGTGTCTCTGACCATAGGGTTTCACTGTCCCGGGAAAGTCTCTGCTAACACCCTGCAGAGCGCAGTGCCCAATATACAGAAACGTCTTGCGGTATCTCCTACAGGGAAAGTGCCAGGAGGGAATTGTCGAGCTTCTTCTCAGTGTCTCTGAGAATTGCTCTGATTATCCGTGTGACCTCTTTACCAACACACATCTTGACATATCTCCCACATTGATCGCAGTGTCTCCAGGAACGGCATTCAAGGAGCCAGGAACTTTTCTCCCTACACTGTCCTTTGAGTTGGCCTCAAAACCAATATACATCCTGCTATATCTCCCACATGGAAAGTGCCAGGAGGGAAAAGTGGGGATTATGTTTAGACTTTCTCGGAACTGCTTCAAATCAACTAGATATCTTTGTGCTGTAAATCTCCCAACAGCCAAATGCAAATGCAGCAAACATCTCGCTGTATGTCCCACATCCAAAGTGCCAAGAGAGAGCTTGCTCTCCCTGTCTTTGAGCACTGTTTTCACTGTCCAGATGACCTCTTTGCTAACATTCTCTTCAGAGCTGCAGTGAAACCAGGAACCACGTGGAGAAGGCACCCACACTGAAAGTGCCTGGAGGGAACATTGGGGCTTCTTCTCAGTGTCTGTGACCATAGGGTTTCACTGTCCCGGGAAAGTCTCTGCAAACACCCTGCGGAGCGCAGTGCTCAATATACAGAGACTTTCTCGGAACTGCTTCAAATCAACTAGATATCTTTGTGCTGTAAATCTCCCAACAGCCAAACGCAAATGCAGCAAACATCTCGCTGTATGTCCCACATCCAAAGTGCCAAGAGAGAGCTTGCTCTCCCTGTCTTTGAGACCTGTTTTCACTATCCCGGTTACCTCTTTGCTAACATTCTCTTCAGAGCTGCAGTGAAACCAGGAACCACGTGGAGAAGGCACCCACACTGGAAGTGCCTGGAGGGAACATTGGGGCTTCTTCTCAGTGTCTCTGACCATAGGGTTTCACTGTCCCGGGAAAGTCTCTGCTAACACCCTGCAGAGCGCAGTGCCCAATATACAGAAACGTCTTGCGGTATCTCCTACAGGGAAAGTGCCAGGAGGGAATTGTCGAGCTTGTTCTCAGTGTCTCTGAGAATTGCTCTGATTATCCATGTGACCTCTTTGCTAAGACTCTCCAGAGAGACGTCCTCAAAACCAACACACATCTTGACATATCTCCCACATTGATCGCAGTTTCTCCAGGAACGGCATTCAAGGAGCCAGGAACTTTTCTCCCTACACTGTCCTTTGAGTTGTCCTCAAAACCAATATACATCCTGCTATATCTCCCACATGGAAAGTGCCAGGAGGGAAAAGTGGGGATTATGTTTAGACTTTCTCGGAACTTCTTCAAATCAACTAGATATCTTTGTGCTGTAAATCTCCCAACAGCCAAACGCAAATGCAGCAAACATCTCGCTGTATGTCCCACATCCAAAGTGCCAAGAGAGAGCTTGCTCTCCCTGTCTTTGAGACCTGTTTTCACTGTCCCGGTTACCTCTTTGCTAACATTCTCTTCAGAGCTGCAGTGAAACCAGGAACCACGTGGAGAAGGCACCCACACTGGAAGTGCCTGGAGGGAACATTGGGGCTTCTTCTCAGTGTCTCTGACCATAGGGTTTCACTGTCCCGGGAAAGTCTCTGCTAACACCCTGCAGAGCGCAGTGCCCAATATACAGAAACGTCTTGCGGTATCTCCTACAGGGAAAGTGCCAGGAGGGAATTGTCGAGCTTCTTCTCAGTGTCTCTGAGAATTGCTCTGATTATCCGTGTGACCTCTTTACCAACACACATCTTGACATATCTCCCACATTGATCGCAGTGTCTCCAGGAACGGCATTCAAGGAGCCAGGAACTTTTCTCCCTACACTGTCCTTTGAGTTGTCCTCAAAACCAATCTACATCCTGCTATATCTCCCACATGGAAAGTGCCAGGAGGGAAAAGTGGGGATTATGTTTAGACTTTCTCGGAACTGCTTCAAATCAACTAGATATCTTTGTGCTGTAAATCTCCCAACAGCCAAACGCAAAAGCAGCAAACATCTCGCTGTATGTCCCACATCCAAAGTGCCAAGAGAGAGCTTGCTCTCCCTGTCTTTGAGACCTGTTTTCACTGTCCCGGTTACCTCTTTGCTAACATTCTCTTCAGAGCTGCAGTGAAACCAGGAACCACGTGGAGAAGGCACCCACACTGGAAGTGCCTGGAGGGAACATTGGGGCTTCTTCTCAGTGTCTCTGACCATAGGGTTTCACTGTCCCGGGAAAGTCTCTGCTAACACCCTGCAGAGCGCAGTGCCCAATATACAGAAACGTCTTGCGGTATCTCCTACAGGGAAAGTGCCAGGAGGGAATTGTCGAGCTTGTTCTCAGTGTCTCTGAGAATTGCTCTGATTATCCATGTGACCTCTTTGCTAAGAGTCTCCAGAGAGACGTCCTCAAAACCAACACACATCTTGACATATCTCCCACATTGGTCGCAGTTTCTCCAGGAACGGAATTCAAGGAGCCAGGAATTTTCTCCCTACACTGTCCTTTGAGTTGGCCTCAAAACCAATATACATCCTGCTATATCTCCCACATGGAAAGTGCCAGGAGGGAAAAGTGGGGATTATGTTTAGACTTTCTCGGAACTGCTTCAAATCAACTAGATATCTTTGTGCTGTAAATCTCCCAACAGCCAAATGCAAATGCAGCAAACATCTCGCTGTATGTCCCACATCCAAAGTGCCAAGAGAGAGCTTGCTCTCCCTGTCTTTGAGTACTGTTTTCACTGTCCCGATGAGCTCTTTGCTAACATTCTCTTCAGAGCTGCAGTGAAACCAGGAACCACGTGGAGAAGGCACCCACACTGAAAGTGCCTGGAGGGAACATTGGGGCTTCTTCTCAGTGTCTGTGACCATAGGGTTTCACTGTCCCGGGAAAGTCTCTGCAAACACCCTGCGGAGCGCAGTGCTCAATATACAGAGACTTTCTCGGAACTGCTTCAAATCAACTAGATATCTTTGTGCTGTAAATCTCCCAACAGCCAAACGCAAATGCAGCAAACATCTCGCTGTATGTCCCACATCCAAAGTGCCAAGAGAGAGCTTGCTCTCCCTGTCTTTGAGTACTGTTTTCACTGTCCCGGTTACCTCTTTGCTAACATTCTCTTCAGAGCTGCAGTGAAACCAGGAACCACGTGGAGAAGGCACCCACACTGAAAGTGCCTGGAGGGAACATTGGGGCTTCTTCTCAGTGTCTGTGACCATAGGGTTTCACTGTCCCGGGAAAGTCTCTGCTAAACACCCTGCAGAGCGCAGTGCCCAATATACAGAAACGTCTTGCGGTATCTCCTACAGGGAAAGTGCCAGGAGGGAATTGTCGAGCTTGTTCTCAGTGTCTCTGAGAATTGCTCTGATTATCCATGTGACCTCTTTGCTAAGACTCTCCAGAGAGACGTCCTCAAAACCAACACACATCTTGACATATCTCCCACATTGATCGCAGTTTCTCCAGGAACGGCATTCAAGGAGCCAGGAACTTTTCTCCCTACACTGTCCTTTGAGTTGGCCTCAAAACCAATATACATCCTGCTATATCTCCCACATGGAAAGTGCCAGGAGGGAAAAGTGGGGATTATGTTTAGACTTTCTCGGAACTGCTTCAAATCAACTAGATATCTTTGTGCTGTAAATCTCCCAACAGCCAAACGCAAATGCAGCAAACATCTCGCTGTATGTCCCACATCCAAAGTGCCAAGAGAGAGCTTGCTCTCCCTGTCTTTGAGACCTGTTTTCACTATCCCGGTTACCTCTTTGCTAACATTCTCTTCAGAGCTGCAGTGAAACCAGGAACCACGTGGAGAAGGCACCCACACTGGAAGTGCCTGGAGGGAACATTGGGGCTTCTTCTCAGTGTCTCTGACCATAGGGTTTCACTGTCCCGGGAAAGTCTCTGCTAACACCCTGCAGAGCGCAGTGCCCAATATACAGAAACGTCTTGCGGTATCTCCTACAGGGAAAGTGCCAGGAGGGAATTGTCGAGCTTGTTCTCAGTGTCTCTGAGAATTGCTCTGATTATCCATGTGACCTCTTTGCTAAGACTCTCCAGAGAGACGTCCTCAAAACCAACACACATCTTGACATATCTCCCACATTGATCGCAGTGTCTCCAGGAACGGCATTCAAGGAGCCAGGAACTTTTCTCCCTACACTGTCCTTTGAGTTGGCCTCAAAACCAATCTACATCCTGCTATATCTCCCACATGGAAAGTGCCAGGAGGGAAAAGTGGGGATTATGTTTAGACTTTCTCGGAACTGCTTCAAATCAACTAGATATCTTTGTGCTGTAAATCTCCCAACAGCCAAACGCAAATGCAGCAAACATCTCGCTGTATGTCCCACATCCAAAGTGCCAAGAGAGTAATGTAGAGCTTGCTCTCCCTGTCTTTGAGTACTGTTTTCACTGTCCCGGTTACCTCTTTGCTAACATTCTCTTCAGAGCTGCAGTGAAACCAGGAACCACGTGGAGAAGGCACCCACACTGAAAGTGCCTGGAGGGAACATTGGGGCTTCTTCTCAGTGTCTCTGACCATAGGGTTTCACTGTCCCGGGAAAGTCTCTGCTAACACCCTGCAGAGCGCAGTGCCCAATATACAGAAACGTCTTGCGGTATCTCCTACAGGGAAAGTGCCAGGAGGGAATTGTCGAGCTTGTTCTCAGTGTCTCTGAGAATTGCTCTGATTATCCATGTGACCTCTTTGCTAAGACTCTCCAGAGAGCCGTCCTCAAAACCAACACACATCTTGACATATCTCCCACATTGATCGCAGTTTCTCCAGGAACGGCATTCAAGGAGCCAGGAACTTTTCTCCCTACACTGTCCTTTGAGTTGGCCTCAAAACCAATCTACATCCTGCTATATCTCCCACATGGAAAGTGCCAGGAGGGAAAAGTGGGGATTATGTTTAGACTTTCTCGGAACTGCTTCAAATCAACTAGATATCTTTGTGCTGTAAATCTCCCAACAGCCAAACGCAAAAGCAGCAAACATCTCGCTGTATGTCCCACATCCAAAGTGCCAAGAGAGAGCTTGCTCTCCCTGTCTTTGAGACCTGTTTTCACTGTCCCGGTTACCTCTTTGCTAACATTCTCTTCAGAGCTGCAGTGAAACCAGGAACCACGTGGAGAAGGCACCCACACTGGAAGTGCCTGGAGGGAACATTGGGGCTTCTTCTCAGTGTCTCTGACCATAGGGTTTCACTGTCCCGGGAAAGTCTCTGCTAACACCCTGCAGAGCGCAGTGCCCAATATACAGAAACGTCTTGCGGTATCTCCGACAGGGAAAGTGCCAGGAGGGAATTGTCGAGCTTCTTCTCAGTGTCTCTGAGAATTGCTCTGATTATCCGTGTGACCTCTTTGCTAAGACTCTCCAGAGAGCCGTCCTCAAAACCAACACACATCTTGACATATCTCCCACATTGATCGCAGTGTCTCCAGGAACGGCATTCAAGGAGCCAGGAACTTTTCTCCCTACACTGTCCATTGAGTTGGCCTCAAAACCAATCTACATCCTGCTATATCTCCCACATGGATAATGCCAGGAGAGAAAAGTGGGGATTATGTTTAGACTTTCTCGGAACTGCTTCAAATCAACTAGATATCTTTGTGCTGTAAATCTCCCAACAGCCAAACGCAAATGCAGCAAACATCTCGCTGTATGTCCCACATCCAAAGTGCCAAGAGAGAGCTTGCTCTCCCTGTCTTTGAGTACTGTTTTCACTGTCCCGATGAGCTCTTTGCTAACATTCTCTTCAGAGCTGCAGTGAAACCAGGAACCACGTGGAGAAGGCACCCACACTGAAAGTGCCTGGAGGGAACATTGGGGCTTCTTCTCAGTGTCTCTGACATAGGGTTTCACTGTCCCGGGAAAGTCTCTGCAAACACCCTGCGGAGCGCAGTGCTCAATATACAGAGACTTTCTCGGAACTGCTTCAAATCAACTAGATATCTTTGTGCTGTAAATCTCCCAACAGCCAAACGCAAATGCAGCAAACATCTCGCTGTATGTCCCACATCCAAAGTGCCAAGAGAGTAATGTAGAGCTTGCTCTCCCTGTCTTTGAGTACTGTTTTCACTGTCCCGGTTACCTCTTTGCTAACATTCTCTTCAGAGCTGCAGTGAAACCAGGAACCACGTGGAGAAGGCACCCACACTGAAAGTGCCTGGAGGGAACATTGGGGCTTCTTCTCAGTGTCTGTGACCATAGGGTTTCACTGTCCCGGGAAAGTCTCTGCTAAACACCCTGCAGAGCGCAGTGCCCAATATACAGAAACGTCTTGCGGTATCTCCTACAGGGAAAGTGCCAGGAGGGAATTGTCGAGCTTGTTCTCAGTGTCTCTGAGAATTGCTCTGATTATCCATGTGACCTCTTTGCTAAGACTCTCCAGAGAGACGTCCTCAAAACCAACACACATCTTGACATATCTCCCACATTGATCGCAGTTTCTCCAGGAACGGCATTCAAGGAGCCAGGAACTTTTCTCCCTACACTGTCCTTTGAGTTGGCCTCAAAACCAATATACAGCCTGCTATATCTCCCACATGGAAAGTGCCAGGAGGGAAAAGTGGGGATTATGTTTAGACTTTCTCGGAACTGCTTCAAATCAACTAGATATCTTTGTGCTGTAAATCTCCCAACAGCCAAACGCAAATGCAGCAAACATCTCGCTGTATGTCCCACATCCAAAGTGCCAAGAGAGAGCTTGCTCTCCCTGTCTTTGAGACCTGTTTTCACTATCCCGGTTACCTCTTTGCTAACATTCTCTTCAGAGCTGCAGTGAAACCAGGAACCACGTGGAGAAGGCACCCACACTGGAAGTGCCTGGAGGGAACATTGGGGCTTCTTCTCAGTGTCTCTGACCATAGGGTTTCACTGTCCCGGGAAAGTCTCTGCTAACACCCTGCAGAGCGCAGTGCCCAATATACAGAAACGTCTTGCGGTATCTCCTACAGGGAAAGTGCCAGGAGGGAATTGTCGAGCTTGTTCTCAGTGTCTCTGAGAATTGCTCTGATTATCCATGTGACCTCTTTGCTAAGACTCTCCAGAGAGACGTCCTCAAAACCAACACACATCTTGACATATCTCCCACATTGATCGCAGTTTCTCCAGGAACGGCATTCAAGGAGCCAGGAACTTTTCTCCCTACACTGTCCTTTGAGTTGTCCTCAAAACCAATATACATCCTGCTATATCTCCCACATGGAAAGTGCCAGGAGGGAAAAGTGGGGATTATGTTTAGACTTTCTCGGAACTTCTTCAAATCAACTAGATATCTTTGTGCTGTAAATCTCCCAACAGCCAAACGCAAATGCAGCAAACATCTCGCTGTATGTCCCACATCCAAAGTGCCAAGAGAGAGCTTGCTCTCCCTGTCTTTGAGACCTGTTTTCACTGTCCCGGTTACCTCTTTGCTAACATTCTCTTCAGAGCTGCAGTGAAACCAGGAACCACGTGGAGAAGGCACCCACACTGGAAGTGCCTGGAGGGAACATTGGGGCTTCTTCTCAGTGTCTCTGACCATAGGGTTTCACTGTCCCGGGAAAGTCTCTGCTAACACCCTGCAGAGCGCAGTGCCCAATATACAGAAACGTCTTGCGGTATCTCCTACAGGGAAAGTGCCAGGAGGGAATTGTCGAGCTTCTTCTCAGTGTCTCTGAGAATTGCTCTGATTATCCGTGTGACCTCTTTACCAACACACATCTTGACATATCTCCCACATTGATCGCAGTGTCTCCAGGAACGGCATTCAAGGAGCCAGGAACTTTTCTCCCTACACTGTCCTTTGAGTTGTCCTCAAAACCAATCTACATCCTGCTATATCTCCCACATGGAAAGTGCCAGGAGGGAAAAGTGGGGATTATGTTTAGACTTTCTCGGAACTGCTTCAAATCAACTAGATATCTTTGTGCTGTAAATCTCCCAACAGCCAAACGCAAAAGCAGCAAACATCTCGCTGTATGTCCCACATCCAAAGTGCCAAGAGAGAGCTTGCTCTCCCTGTCTTTGAGACCTGTTTTCACTGTCCCGGTTACCTCTTTGCTAACATTCTCTTCAGAGCTGCAGTGAAACCAGGAACCACGTGGAGAAGGCACCCACACTGGAAGTGCCTGGAGGGAACATTGGGGCTTCTTCTCAGTGTCTCTGACCATAGGGTTTCACTGTCCCGGGAAAGTCTCTGCTAACACCCTGCAGAGCGCAGTGCCCAATATACAGAAACGTCTTGCGGTATCTCCTACAGGGAAAGTGCCAGGAGGGAATTGTCGAGCTTGTTCTCAGTGTCTCTGAGAATTGCTCTGATTATCCATGTGACCTCTTTGCTAAGAGTCTCCAGAGAGACGTCCTCAAAACCAACACACATCTTGACATATCTCCCACATTGATCGCAGTTTCTCCAGGAACGGAATTCAAGGAGCCAGGAATTTTCTCCCTACACTGTCCTTTGAGTTGGCCTCAAAACCAATATACATCCTGCTATATCTCCCACATGGAAAGTGCCAGGAGGGAAAAGTGGGGATTATGTTTAGACTTTCTCGGAACTGCTTCAAATCAACTAGATATCTTTGTGCTGTAAATCTCCCAACAGCCAAATGCAAATGCAGCAAACATCTCGCTGTATGTCCCACATCCAAAGTGCCAAGAGAGAGCTTGCTCTCCCTGTCTTTGAGTACTGTTTTCACTGTCCCGATGAGCTCTTTGCTAACATTCTCTTCAGAGCTGCAGTGAAACCAGGAACCACGTGGAGAAGGCACCCACACTGAAAGTGCCTGGAGGGAACATTGGGGCTTCTTCTCAGTGTCTGTGACCATAGGGTTTCACTGTCCCGGGAAAGTCTCTGCAAACACCCTGCGGAGCGCAGTGCTCAATATACAGAGACTTTCTCGGAACTGCTTCAAATCAACTAGATATCTTTGTGCTGTAAATCTCCCAACAGCCAAACGCAAATGCAGCAAACATCTCGCTGTATGTCCCACATCCAAAGTGCCAAGAGAGAGCTTGCTCTCCCTGTCTTTGAGTACTGTTTTCACTGTCCCGGTTACCTCTTTGCTAACATTCTCTTCAGAGCTGCAGTGAAACCAGGAACCACGTGGAGAAGGCACCCACACTGAAAGTGCCTGGAGGGAACATTGGGGCTTCTTCTCAGTGTCTGTGACCATAGGGTTTCACTGTCCCGGGAAAGTCTCTGCTAAACACCCTGCAGAGCGCAGTGCCCAATATACAGAAACGTCTTGCGGTATCTCCTACAGGGAAAGTGCCAGGAGGGAATTGTCGAGCTTGTTCTCAGTGTCTCTGAGAATTGCTCTGATTATCCATGTGACCTCTTTGCTAAGACTCTCCAGAGAGACGTCCTCAAAACCAACACACATCTTGACATATCTCCCACATTGATCGCAGTTTCTCCAGGAACGGCATTCAAGGAGCCAGGAACTTTTCTCCCTACACTGTCCTTTGAGTTGGCCTCAAAACCAATATACATCCTGCTATATCTCCCACATGGAAAGTGCCAGGAGGGAAAAGTGGGGATTATGTTTAGACTTTCTCGGAACTGCTTCAAATCAACTAGATATCTTTGTGCTGTAAATCTCCCAACAGCCAAACGCAAATGCAGCAAACATCTCGCTGTATGTCCCACATCCAAAGTGCCAAGAGAGAGCTTGCTCTCCCTGTCTTTGAGACCTGTTTTCACTATCCCGGTTACCTCTTTGCTAACATTCTCTTCAGAGCTGCAGTGAAACCAGGAACCACGTGGAGAAGGCACCCACACTGGAAGTGCCTGGAGGGAACATTGGGGCTTCTTCTCAGTGTCTCTGACCATAGGGTTTCACTGTCCCGGGAAAGTCTCTGCTAACACCCTGCAGAGCGCAGTGCCCAATATACAGAAACGTCTTGCGGTATCTCCTACAGGGAAAGTGCCAGGAGGGAATTGTCGAGCTTGTTCTCAGTGTCTCTGAGAATTGCTCTGATTATCCATGTGACCTCTTTGCTAAGACTCTCCAGAGAGACGTCCTCAAAACCAACACACATCTTGACATATCTCCCACATTGATCGCAGTGTCTCCAGGAACGGCATTCAAGGAGCCAGGAACTTTTCTCCCTACACTGTCCTTTGAGTTGGCCTCAAAACCAATCTACATCCTGCTATATCTCCCACATGGAAAGTGCCAGGAGGGAAAAGTGGGGATTATGTTTAGACTTTCTCGGAACTGCTTCAAATCAACTAGATATCTTTGTGCTGTAAATCTCCCAACAGCCAAACGCAAATGCAGCAAACATCTCGCTGTATGTCCCACATCCAAAGTGCCAAGAGAGTAATGTAGAGCTTGCTCTCCCTGTCTTTGAGTACTGTTTTCACTGTCCCGGTTACCTCTTTGCTAACATTCTCTTCAGAGCTGCAGTGAAACCAGGAACCACGTGGAGAAGGCACCCACACTGAAAGTGCCTGGAGGGAACATTGGGGCTTCTTCTCAGTGTCTCTGACCATAGGGTTTCACTGTCCCGGGAAAGTCTCTGCTAACACCCTGCAGAGCGCAGTGCCCAATATACAGAAACGTCTTGCGGTATCTCCTACAGGGAAAGTGCCAGGAGGGAATTGTCGAGCTTGTTCTCAGTGTCTCTGAGAATTGCTCTGATTATCCATGTGACCTCTTTGCTAAGACTCTCCAGAGAGCCGTCCTCAAAACCAACACACATCTTGACATATCTCCCACATTGATCGCAGTGTCTCCAGGAACGGCATTCAAGGAGCCAGGAACTTTTCTCCCTACACTGTCCATTGAGTTGGCCTCAAAACCAATCTACATCCTGCTATATCTCCCACATGGATAATGCCAGGAGAGAAAAGTGGGGATTATGTTTAGACTTTCTCGGAACTGCTTCAAATCAACTAGATATCTTTGTGCTGTAAATCTCCCAACAGCCAAACGCAAATGCAGCAAACATCTCGCTGTATGTCCCACATCCAAAGTGCCAAGAGAGAGCTTGCTCTCCCTGTCTTTGAGTACTGTTTTCACTGTCCCGATGAGCTCTTTGCTAACATTCTCTTCAGAGCTGCAGTGAAACCAGGAACCACGTGGAGAAGGCACCCACACTGAAAGTGCCTGGAGGGAACATTGGGGCTTCTTCTCAGTGTCTCTGACATAGGGTTTCACTGTCCCGGGAAAGTCTCTGCAAACACCCTGCGGAGCGCAGTGCTCAATATACAGAGACTTTCTCGGAACTGCTTCAAATCAACTAGATATCTTTGTGCTGTAAATCTCCCAACAGCCAAACGCAAATGCAGCAAACATCTCGCTGTATGTCCCACATCCAAAGTGCCAAGAGAGTAATGTAGAGCTTGCTCTCCCTGTCTTTGAGTACTGTTTTCACTGTCCCGATGACCTCTTTGCTAACATTCTCTACAGAGCTGCAGTGAAACCAGGAACCACGTGGAGAAGGCACCCACACTGAAAGTGCCTGGAGGGAACATTGGGGCTTCTTCTCAGTGTCTCTGACCATACGGTTTCACTGTCCCGGGAAAGTCTCTGCTAACACCCTGCAGAGCGCAGTGCCCAATATACAGAAACGTCTTGCGGTATCTCCTACAGGGAAAGTGCCAGGAGGGAATTGTCGAGCTTGTTCTCAGTGTCTCTGAGAATTGCTCTGATTATCCGTGTGACCTCTTTGCTAAGACTCTCCAGAGAGCCGTCCTCAAAACCAACACACATCTTGACATATCTCCCACATTGATCGCAGTGTCTCCAGGAACGGCATTCAAGGAGCCAGGAACTTTTCTCCCTACACTGTCCATTGAGTTGTCCTCAAAACCAATCTACATCCTGCTATATCTCCCACATGGAAAGTGCCAGGAGGGAAAAGTGGGGATTATGTTTAGACTTTCTCGGAACTGCTTCAAATCAATTAGATATCTTTGTGCTGTAAATCTCCCAACAGCCAAACGCAAATGCAGCAAACATCTCGCTGTATGTCCCACATCCAAAGTGCCAAGAGAGAGCTTGCTCTCCCTGTCTTTGAGTACTGTTTTCACTGTCC
Organism: Chroicocephalus ridibundus; assembly: GCF_963924245.1. Classification (NCBI taxonomy): domain Eukaryota; kingdom Metazoa; phylum Chordata; class Aves; order Charadriiformes; family Laridae; genus Chroicocephalus; species Chroicocephalus ridibundus. The sequence continues at coordinate 955,568 of NW_026961187.1, forward strand.
CGATGAGCTCTTTGCTAACATTCTCTTCAGAGCTGCAGTGAAACCAGGAACCACGTGGAGAAGGCACCCACACTGAAAGTGCCTGGAGGGAACATTGGGGCTTCTTCTCAGTGTCTCTGACCATAGGGTTTCACTGTCCCGGGAAAGTCTCTGCTAACACCCTGCAGAGCGCAGTGCCCAATATACAGAAACGTCTTGCGGTATCTCCTACAGGGAAAGTGCCAGGAGGGAATTGTCGAGCTTGTTCTCAGTGTCTCTGAGAATTGCTCTGATTATCCATGTGACCTCTTTGCTAAGACTCTCCAGAGAGACGTCCTCAAAACCAACACACATCTTGACATATCTCCCACATTGATCGCAGTTTCTCCAGGAACGGCATTCAAGGAGCCAGGAACTTTTCTCCCTACGCTGTCCTTTGAGTTGTCCTCAAAACCAATCTACATCCTGCTATATCTCCCACATGGAAAGTGCCAGGAGGGAAAAGTGGGGATTATGTTTAGACTTTCTCGGAACTGCTTCAAATCAACTAGATATCTTTGTGCTGTAAATCTCCCAACAGCCAAACGCAAAAGCAGCAAACATCTCGCTGTATGTCCCACATCCAAAGTGCCAAGAGAGAGCTTGCTCTCCCTGTCTTTGAGACCTGTTTTCACTGTCCCGGTTACCTCTTTGCTAACATTCTCTTCAGAGCTGCAGTGAAACCAGGAACCACGTGGAGAAGGCACCCACACTGGAAGTGCCTGGAGGGAACATTGGGGCTTCTTCTCAGTGTCTCTGACCATAGGGTTTCACTGTCCCGGGAAAGTCTCTGCTAACACCCTGCAGAGCGCAGTGCCCAATATACAGAAACGTCTTGCGGTATCTCCTACAGGGAAAGTGCCAGGAGGGAATTGTCGAGCTTGTTCTCAGTGTCTCTGAGAATTGCTCTGATTATCCGTGTGACCTCTTTGCTAAGACTCTCCAGAGAGCCGTCCTCAAAACCAACACACATCTTGACATATCTCCCACATTGATCGCAGTGTCTCCAGGAACGGCATTCAAGGAGCCAGGAACTTTTCTCCCTACACTGTCCATTGAGTTGTCCTCAAAACCAATCTACATCCTGCTATATCTCCCACATGGAAAGTGCCAGGAGGGAAAAGTGGGGATTATGTTTAGACTTTCTCGGAACTGCTTCAAATCAACTAGATATCTTTGTGCTGTAAATCTCCCAACAGCCAAACGCAAATGCAGCAAACATCTCGCTGTATGTCCCACATCCAAAGTGCCAAGAGAGAGCTTGCTCTCCCTGTCTTTGAGTACTGTTTTCACTGTCCCGGTTACCTCTTTGCTAACATTCTCTTCAGAGCTGCAGTGAAACCAGGAACCACGTGGAGAAGGCACCCACACTGAAAGTGCCTGGAGGGAACATTGGGGCTTCTTCTCAGTGTCTCTGACATAGGGTTTCACTGTCCCGGGAAAGTCTCTGCAAACACCCTGCGGAGCGCAGTGCTCAATATACAGAGACTTTCTCGGAACTGCTTCAAATCAACTAGATATCTTTGTGCTGTAAATCTCCCAACAGCCAAACGCAAATGCAGCAAACATCTCGCTGTATGTCCCACATCCAAAGTGCCAAGAGAGTAATGTAGAGCTTGCTCTCCCTGTCTTTGAGTACTGTTTTCACTGTCCCGATGAGCTCTTTGCTAACATTCTCTTCAGAGCTGCAGTGAAACCAGGAACCACGTGGAGAAGGCACCCACACTGAAAGTGCCTGGAGGGAACATTGGGGCTTCTTCTCAGTGTCTCTGACCATAGGGTTTCACTGTCCTGGGAAAGTCTCTGCTAACACCCTGCAGAGCGCAGTGCCCAATATACAGAAACGTCTTGCGGTATCTCCTACAGGGAAAGTGCCAGGAGGGAATTGTCGAGCTTGTTCTCAGTGTCTCTGAGAATTGCTCTGATTATCCGTGTGACCTCTTTACCAACACACATCTTGACATATCTCCCACATTGATCGCAGTGTCTCCAGGAACGGCATTCAAGGAGCCAGGAACTTTTCTCCCTACACTGTCGAACTTTTCTCCCTACACTGTCCATTGAGTTGGCCTCAAAACCAATATACATCCTGCTATATCTCCCACATGGAAAGTGCCAGGAGGGAAAAGTGGGGATTATGTTTAGACTTTCTCGGAACTGCTTCAAATCAACTAGATATCTTTGTGCTGTAAATCTCCCAACAGCCAAACGCAAATGCAGCAAACATCTCGCTGTATGTCCCACATCCAAAGTGCCAAGAGAGAGCTTGCTCTCCCTGTCTTTGAGACCTGTTTTCACTGTCCCGATGAGCTCTTTGCTAACATTCTCTTCAGAGCTGCAGTGAAACCAGGAACCACGTGGAGAAGGCACCCACACTGAAAGTGCCTGGAGGGAACATTGGGGCTTCTTCTCAGTGTCTCTGACCATAGGGTTTCACTGTCCCGGGAAAGTCTCTGCTAACACCCTGCAGAGCGCAGTGCCCAATATACAGAAACGTCTTGCGGTATCTCCTACAGGGAAAGTGCCAGGAGGGAATTGTCGAGCTTGTTCTCAGTGTCTCTGAGAATTGCTCTGATTATCCATGTGACCTCTTTGCTAAGACTCTCCAGAGAGACGTCCTCAAAACCAACACACATCTTGACATATCTCCCACATTGATCGCAGTTTCTCCAGGAACGGCATTCAAGGAGCCAGGAACTTTTCTCCCTACACTGTCCTTTGAGTTGGCCTCAAAACCAATCTACATCCTGCTATATCTCCCACATGGAAAGTGCCAGGAGGGAAAAGTGGGGATTATGTTTAGACTTTCTCGGAACTGCTTCAAATCAACTAGATATCTTTGTGCTGTAAATCTCCCAACAGCCAAACGCAAATGCAGCAAACATCTCGCTGTATGTCCCACATCCAAAGTGCCAAGAGAGAGCTTGCTCTCCCTGTCTTTGAGTACTGTTTTCACTGTCCCGATGAGCTCTTTGCTAACTTTCTCTTCAGAGCTGCAGTGAAACCAGGAACCACGTGGAGAAGGCACCCACACTGAAAGTGCCTGGAGGGAACATTGGGGCTTCTTCTCAGTGTCTCTGACCATAGGGTTTCACTGTCCCGGGAAAGTCTCTGCTAACACCCTGCAGAGCGCAGTGCCCAATATACAGAAACGTCTTGCGGTATCTCCTACAGGGAAAGTGCCAGGAGGGAATTGTCGAGCTTGTTCTCAGTGTCTCTGAGAATTGCTCTGATTATCCATGTGACCTCTTTGCTAAGACTCTCCAGAGAGACGTCCTCAAAACCAACACACATCTTGACATATCTCCCACATTGATCGCAGTGTCTCCAGGAACGGCATTCAAGGAGCCAGGAACTTTTCTCCCTACACTGTCCATTGAGTTGTCCTCAAAACCAATCTACATCCTGCTATATCTCCCACATGGAAAGTGCCAGGAGGTAAAAGTGGGGATTATGTTTAGACTTTCTCGGAACTGCTTCAAATCAACTAGATATCTTTGTGCTGTAAATCTCCCAACAGCCAAACGCAAATGCAGCAAACATCTCGCTGTATGTCCCACATCCAAAGTGCCAAGAGAGAGCTTGCTCTCCCTGTCTTTGAGTACTGTTTTCACTGTCCCGATGACCTCTTTGCTAACATTCTCTTCAGAGCTGCAGTGAAACCAGGAACCACGTGGAGAAGGCACCCACACTGAAAGTGCCTGGAGGGAACATTGGGGCTTCTTCTCAGTGTCTCTGACCATAGGGTTTCACTGTCCCGGGAAAGTCTCTGCTAACACCCTGCAGAGCGCAGTGCCCAATATACAGAAACGTCTTGCGGTATCTCCTACAGGGAAAGTGCCAGGAGGGAATTGTCGAGCTTGTTCTCAGTGTCTCTGAGAATTGCTCTGATTATCCATGTGACCTCTTTGCTAAGACTCTCCAGAGAGACGTCCTCAAAACCAACACACATCTTGACATATCTCCCACATTGATCGCAGTGTCTCCAGGAACGGCATTCAAGGAGCCAGGAACTTTTCTCCCTACACTGTCCATTGAGTTGTCCTCAAAACCAATCTACATCCTGCTATATCTCCCACATGGAAAGTGCCAGGAGGTAAAAGTGGGGATTATGTTTAGACTTTCTCGGAACTGCTTCAAATCAACTAGATATCTTTGTGCTGTAAATCTCCCAACAGCCAAACGCAAATGCAGCAAACATCTCGCTGTATGTCCCACATCCAAAGTGCCAAGAGAGAGCTTGCTCTCCCTGTCTTTGAGTACTGTTTTCACTGTCCCGATGACCTCTTTGCTAACATTCTCTTCAGAGCTGCAGTGAAACCAGGAACCACGTGGAGAAGGCACCCACACTGAAAGTGCCTGGAGGGAACATTGGGGCTTCTTCTCAGTGTCTCTGACCATAGGGTTTCACTGTCCCGGGAAAGTCTCTGCTAACACCCTGCAGAGCGCAGTGCCCAATATACAGAAACGTCTTGCGGTATCTCCTACAGGGAAAGTGCCAGGAGGGAATTGTCGAGCTTGTTCTCAGTGTCTCTGAGAATTGCTCTGATTATCCGTGTGACCTCTTTACCAACACACATCTTGACATATCTCCCACATTGATTGCAGTGTCTCCAGGAACGGCATTCAAGGAGCCAGGAACTTTTCTCCCTACACTGTCCATTGAGTTGTCCTCAAAACCAATCTACATCCTGCTATATCTCCCACATGGAAAGTGCCAGGAGGGAAAAGTGGGGATTATGTTTAGACTTTCTCGGAACTGCTTCAAATCAACTAGATATCTTTGTGCTGTAAATCTCCCAACAGCCAAACGCAAATGCAGCAAACATCTCGCTGTATGTCCCACATCCAAAGTGCCAAGAGAGAGCTTGCTCTCCCTGTCTTTGAGTACTGTTTTCACTGTCCCGATGAGCTCTTTGCTAACATTCTCTTCAGAGCTGCAGTGAAACCAGGAACCACGTGGAGAAGGCACCCACACTGAAAGTGCCTGGAGGGAACATTGGGGCTTCTTCTCAGTGTCTCTGACATAGGGTTTCACTGTCCCGGGAAAGTCTCTGCTAACACCCTGCAGAACGCAGTGCCCAATATACAGAAACGTCTTGCGGTATCTCCTACAGGGAAAGTGCCAGGAGGGAATTGTCGAGCTTGTTCTCAGTGTCTCTGAGAATTGCTCTGATTATCCGTGTGACCTCTTTGCTAAGACTCTCCAGAGAGCCGTCCTCAAAACCAACACACATCTTGACATATCTCCCACATTGATCGCAGTGTCTCCAGGAACGGCATTCAAGGAGCCAGGAACTTTTCTCCCTACACTGTCCATTGAGTTGTCCTCAAAACCAATATACATCCTGCTATATCTCCCACATGGAAAGTGCCAGGAGGGAAAAGTGGGGATTATGTTTAGACTTTCTCGGAACTGCTTCAAATCAACTAGATATCTTTGTGCTGTAAATCTCCCAACAGCCAAACGCAAATGCAGCAAACATCTCGCTGTATGTCCCACATCCAAAGTGCCAAGAGAGAGCTTGCTCTCCCTGTCTTTGAGTACTGTTTTCACTGTCCCGATGACCTCTTTGCTAACATTCTCTTCAGAGCTGCAGTGAAACCAGGAACCACGTGGAGAAGGCACCCACACTGAAAGTGCCTGGAGGGAACATTGGGGCTTCTTCTCAGTGTCTCTGACATAGGGTTTCACTGTCCCGGGAAAGTCTCTGCTAACACCCTGCAGAACGCAGTGCCCAATATACAGAAACGTCTTGCGGTATCTCCTACAGGGAAAGTGCCAGGAGGGAATTGTCGAGCTTGTTCTCAGTGTCTCTGAGAATTGCTCTGATTATCCGTGTGACCTCTTTGCTAAGACTCTCCAGAGAGACGTCCTCAAAACCAACACACATCTTGACATATCTCCCACATTGATCGCAGTGTCTCCAGGAACGGCATTCAAGGAGCCAGGAACTTTTCTCCCTACACTGTCCATTGAGTTGTCCTCAAAACCAATATACATCCTGCTATATCTCCCACATGGAAAGTGCCAGGAGGGAAAAGTGGGGATTATGTTTAGACTTTCTCGGAACTGCTTCAAATCAACTAGATATCTTTGTGCTGTAAATCTCCCAACAGCCAAACGCAAATGCAGCAAACATCTCGCTGTATGTCCCACATCCAAAGTGCCAAGAGAGAGCTTGCTCTCCCTGTCTTTGAGTACTGTTTTCACTGTCCCGATGAGCTCTTTGCTAACATTCTCTTCAGAGCTGCAGTGAAACCAGGAACCACGTGGAGAAGGCACCCACACTGAAAGTGCCTGGAGGGAACATTGGGGCTTCTTCTCAGTGTCTCTGACCATAGGGTTTCACTGTCCCGGGAAAGTCTCTGCTAACACCCTGCAGAGCGCAGTGCCCAATATACAGAAACGTCTTGCGGTATCTCCTACAGGGAAAGTGCCAGGAGGGAATTGTCGAGCTTGTTCTCAGTGTCTCTGAGAATTGCTCTGATTATCCATGTGACCTCTTTGCTAAGACTCTCCAGAGAGACGTCCTCAAAACCAACACACATCTTGACATATCTCCCACATTGATCGCAGTGTCTCCAGGAACGGCATTCAAGGAGCCAGGAACTTTTCTCCCTACACTGTCCATTGAGTTGTCCTCAAAACCAATCTACATCCTGCTATATCTCCCACATGGAAAGTGCCAGGAGGGAAAAGTGGGGATTATGTTTAGACTTTCTCGGAACTGCTTCAAATCAACTAGATATCTTTGTGCTGTAAATCTCCCAACAGCCAAACGCAAATGCAGCAAACATCTCGCTGTATGTCCCACATCCAAAGTGCCAAGAGAGAGCTTGCTCTCCCTGTCTTTGAGTACTGTTTTCACTGTCCCGGTTACCTCTTTGCTAACATTCTCTTCAGAGCTGCAGTGAAACCAGGAACCACGTGGAGAAGGCACCCACACTGAAAGTGCCTGGAGGGAACATTGGGGCTTCTTCTCAGTGTCTCTGACCATAGGGTTTCACTGTCCCGGGAAAGTCTCTGCTAACACCCTGCAGAGCGCAGTGCCCAATATACAGAAACGTCTTGCGGTATCTCCTACAGGGAAAGTGCCAGGAGGGAATTGTCGAGCTTGTTCTCAGTGTCTCTGAGAATTGCTCTGATTATCCGTGTGACCTCTTTGCTAAGACTCTCCAGAGAGACGTCCTCAAAACCAACACACATCTTGACATATCTCCCACATTGATTGCAGTGTCTCCAGGAACGGCATTCAAGGAGCCAGGAACTTTTCTCCCTACACTGTCCATTGAGTTGGCCTCAAAACCAATCTACATCCTGCTATATCTCCCACATGGAAAGTGCCAGGAGGGAAAAGTGGGGATTATGTTTAGACTTTCTCGGAACTGCTTCAAATCAACTAGATATCTTTGTGCTGTAAATCTCCCAACAGCCAAACGCAAATGCAGCAAACATCTCGCTGTATGTCCCACATCCAAAGTGCCAAGAGAGAGCTTGCTCTCCCTGTCTTTGAGTACTGTTTTCACTGTCCCGGTTACCTCTTTGCTAACATTCTCTTCAGAGCTGCAGTGAAACCAGGAACCACGTGGAGAAGGCACCCACACTGGAAGTGCCTGGAGGGAACATTGGGGCTTCTTCTCAGTGTCTCTGACATAGGGTTTCACTGTCCCGGGAAAGTCTCTGCTAACACCCTGCAGAGCGCAGTGCCCAATATACAGAAACGTCTTGCGGTATCTCCTACAGGGAAAGTGCCAGGAGGGAATTGTCGAGCTTGTTCTCAGTGTCTCTGAGAATTGCTCTGATTATCCGTGTGACCTCTTTACCAACACACATCTTGACATATCTCCCACATTGATCGCAGTGTCTCCAGGAACGGCATTCAAGGAGCCAGGAACTTTTCTCCCTACACTGTCCATTGAGTTGGCCTCAAAACCAATCTACATCCTGCTATATCTCCCACATGGAAAGTGCCAGGAGGGAAAAGTGGGGATTATGTTTAGACTTTCTCGGAACTGCTTCAAATCAACTAGATATCTTTGTGCTGTAAATCTCCCAACAGCCAAACGCAAATGCAGCAAACATCTCGCTGTATGTCCCACATCCAAAGTGCCAAGAGAGAGCTTGCTCTCCCTGTCTTTGAGTACTGTTTTCACTGTCCCGATGAGCTCTTTGCTAACATTCTCTTCAGAGCTGCAGTGAAACCAGGAACCACGTGGAGAAGGCACCCACACTGAAAGTGCCTGGAGGGAACATTGGGGCTTCTTCTCAGTGTCTCTGACCATAGGGTTTCACTGTCCCGGGAAAGTCTCTGCTAACACCCTGCAGAGCGCAGTGCCCAATATACAGAAACGTCTTGCGGTATCTCCTACAGGGAAAGTGCCAGGAGGGAATTGTCGAGCTTGTTCTCAGTGTCTCTGAGAATTGCTCTGATTATCCGTGTGACCTCTTTACCAACACACATCTTGACATATCTCCCACATTGATCGCAGTGTCTCCAGGAACGGCATTCAAGGAGCCAGGAACTTTTCTCCCTACACTGTCGAACTTTTCTCCCTACACTGTCCATTGAGTTGGCCTCAAAACCAATATACATCCTGCTATATCTCCCACATGGAAAGTGCCAGGAGGGAAAAGTGGGGATTATGTTTAGACTTTCTCGGAACTGCTTCAAATCAACTAGATATCTTTGTGCTGTAAATCTCCCAACAGCCAAACGCAAATGCAGCAAACATCTCGCTGTATGTCCCACATCCAAAGTGCCAAGAGAGAGCTTGCTCTCCCTGTCTTTGAGTACTGTTTTCACTGTCCCGATGAGCTCTTTGCTAACTTTCTCTTCAGAGCTGCAGTGAAACCAGGAACCACGTGGAGAAGGCACCCACACTGAAAGTGCCTGGAGGGAACATTGGGGCTTCTTCTCAGTGTCTCTGACCATAGGGTTTCACTGTCCCGGGAAAGTCTCTGCTAACACCCTGCAGAGCGCAGTGCCCAATATACAGAAACGTCTTGCGGTATCTCCTACAGGGAAAGTGCCAGGAGGGAATTGTCGAGCTTGTTCTCAGTGTCTCTGAGAATTGCTCTGATTATCCATGTGACCTCTTTGCTAAGACTCTCCAGAGAGACGTCCTCAAAACCAACACACATCTTGACATATCTCCCACATTGATCGCAGTGTCTCCAGGAACGGCATTCAAGGAGCCAGGAACTTTTCTCCCTACACTGTCCATTGAGTTGTCCTCAAAACCAATCTACATCCTGCTATATCTCCCACATGGAAAGTGCCAGGAGGGAAAAGTGGGGATTATGTTTAGACTTTCTCGGAACTGCTTCAAATCAACTAGATATCTTTGTGCTGTAAATCTCCCAACAGCCAAACGCAAATGCAGCAAACATCTCGCTGTATGTCCCACATCCAAAGTGCCAAGAGAGAGCTTGCTCTCCCTGTCTTTGAGTACTGTTTTCACTGTCCCGATGACCTCTTTGCTAACATTCTCTTCAGAGCTGCAGTGAAACCAGGAACCACGTGGAGAAGGCACCCACACTGAAAGTGCCTGGAGGGAACATTGGGGCTTCTTCTCAGTGTCTCTGACCATAGGGTTTCACTGTCCCGGGAAAGTCTCTGCTAACACCCTGCAGAGCGCAGTGCCCAATATACAGAAACGTCTTGCGGTATCTCCTACAGGGAAAGTGCCAGGAGGGAATTGTCGAGCTTGTTCTCAGTGTCTCTGAGAATTGCTCTGATTATCCGTGTGACCTCTTTACCAACACACATCTTGACATATCTCCCACATTGATTGCAGTGTCTCCAGGAACGGCATTCAAGGAGCCAGGAACTTTTCTCCCTACACTGTCCATTGAGTTGTCCTCAAAACCAATCTACATCCTGCTATATCTCCCACATGGAAAGTGCCAGGAGGGAAAAGTGGGGATTATGTTTAGACTTTCTCGGAACTGCTTCAAATCAACTAGATATCTTTGTGCTGTAAATCTCCCAACAGCCAAACGCAAATGCAGCAAACATCTCGCTGTATGTCCCACATCCAAAGTGCCAAGAGAGAGCTTGCTCTCCCTGTCTTTGAGTACTGTTTTCACTGTCCCGATGAGCTCTTTGCTAACATTCTCTTCAGAGCTGCAGTGAAACCAGGAACCACGTGGAGAAGGCACCCACACTGAAAGTGCCTGGAGGGAACATTGGGGCTTCTTCTCAGTGTCTCTGACCATAGGGTTTCACTGTCCCGGGAAAGTCTCTGCTAACACCCTGCAGAACGCAGTGCCCAATATACAGAAACGTCTTGCGGTATCTCCTACAGGGAAAGTGCCAGGAGGGAATTGTCGAGCTTGTTCTCAGTGTCTCTGAGAATTGCTCTGATTATCCGTGTGACCTCTTTGCTAAGACTCTCCAGAGAGCCGTCCTCAAAACCAACACACATCTTGACATATCTCCCACATTGATCGCAGTGTCTCCAGGAACGGCATTCAAGGAGCCAGGAACTTTTCTCCCTACACTGTCCATTGAGTTGTCCTCAAAACCAATATACATCCTGCTATATCTCCCACATGGAAAGTGCCAGGAGGGAAAAGTGGGGATTATGTTTAGACTTTCTCGGAACTGCTTCAAATCAACTAGATATCTTTGTGCTGTAAATCTCCCAACAGCCAAACGCAAATGCAGCAAACATCTCGCTGTATGTCCCACATCCAAAGTGCCAAGAGAGAGCTTGCTCTCCCTGTCTTTGAGTACTGTTTTCACTGTCCCGATGACCTCTTTGCTAACATTCTCTTCAGAGCTGCAGTGAAACCAGGAACCACGTGGAGAAGGCACCCACACTGAAAGTGCCTGGAGGGAACATTGGGGCTTCTTCTCAGTGTCTCTGACATAGGGTTTCACTGTCCCGGGAAAGTCTCTGCTAACACCCTGCAGAACGCAGTGCCCAATATACAGAAACGTCTTGTGGTATCTCCTACAGGGAAAGTGCCAGGAGGGAATTGTCGAGCTTGTTCTCAGTGTCTCTGAGAATTGCTCTGATTATCCGTGTGACCTCTTTGCTAAGACTCTCCAGAGAGTTGTCCTCAAAACCAACACACATCTTGACATATCTCCCACATTGATCGCAGTGTCTCCAGGAACGGCATTCAAGGAGGCAGGAACTTTTCTCCCTACACTGTCCATTGAGTTGGCCTCAAAACCAATATACATCCTGCTATATCTCCCACATGGAAAGTGCCAGGAGGGAAAAGTGGGGATTATGTTTAGACTTTCTCGGAACTGCTTCAAATCAACTAGATATCTTTGTGCTGTAAATCTCCCAACAGCCAAACGCAAATGCAGCAAACATCTCGCTGTATGTCCCACATCCAAAGTGCCAAGAGAGAGCTTGCTCTCCCTGTCTTTGAGTACTGTTTTCACTGTCCCGATGAGCTCTTTGCTAACATTCTCTTCAGAGCTGCAGTGAAACCAGGAACCACGTGGAGAAGGCACCCACACTGAAAGTGCCTGGAGGGAACATTGGGGCTTCTTCTCAGTGTCTCTGACCATAGGGTTTCACTGTCCCGGGAAAGTCTCTGCTAACACCCTGCAGAGCGCAGTGCCCAATATACAGAAACGTCTTGCGGTATCTCCTACAGGGAAAGTGCCAGGAGGGAATTGTCGAGCTTGTTCTCAGTGTCTCTGAGAATTGCTCTGATTATCCATGTGACCTCTTTGCTAAGACTCTCCAGAGAGACGTCCTCAAAACCAACACACATCTTGACATATCTCCCACATTGATCGCAGTGTCTCCAGGAACGGCATTCAAGGAGCCAGGAACTTTTCTCCCTACACTGTCCATTGAGTTGTCCTCAAAACCAATCTACATCCTGCTATATCTCCCACATGGAAAGTGCCAGGAGGGAAAAGTGGGGATTATGTTTAGACTTTCTCGGAACTGCTTCAAATCAACTAGATATCTTTGTGCTGTAAATCTCCCAACAGCCAAACGCAAATGCAGCAAACATCTCGCTGTATGTCCCACATCCAAAGTGCCAAGAGAGAGCTTGCTCTCCCTGTCTTTGAGTACTGTTTTCACTGTCCCGGTTACCTCTTTGCTAACATTCTCTTCAGAGCTGCAGTGAAACCAGGAACCACGTGGAGAAGGCACCCACACTGAAAGTGCCTGGAGGGAACATTGGGGCTTCTTCTCAGTGTCTCTGACCATAGGGTTTCACTGTCCCGGGAAAGTCTCTGCTAACACCCTGCAGAGCGCAGTGCCCAATATACAGAAACGTCTTGCGGTATCTCCTACAGGGAAAGTGCCAGGAGGGAATTGTCGAGCTTGTTCTCAGTGTCTCTGAGAATTGCTCTGATTATCCGTGTGACCTCTTTGCTAAGACTCTCCAGAGAGACGTCCTCAAAACCAACACACATCTTGACATATCTCCCACATTGATTGCAGTGTCTCCAGGAACGGCATTCAAGGAGCCAGGAACTTTTCTCCCTACACTGTCCATTGAGTTGGCCTCAAAACCAATCTACATCCTGCTATATCTCCCACATGGAAAGTGCCAGGAGGGAAAAGTGGGGATTATGTTTAGACTTTCTCGGAACTGCTTCAAATCAACTAGATATCTTTGTGCTGTAAATCTCCCAACAGCCAAACGCAAATGCAGCAAACATCTCGCTGTATGTCCCACATCCAAAGTGCCAAGAGAGAGCTTGCTCTCCCTGTCTTTGAGTACTGTTTTCACTGTCCCGGTTACCTCTTTGCTAACATTCTCTTCAGAGCTGCAGTGAAACCAGGAACCACGTGGAGAAGGCACCCACACTGGAAGTGCCTGGAGGGAACATTGGGGCTTCTTCTCAGTGTCTCTGACCATAGGGTTTCACTGTCCCGGGAAAGTCTCTGCTAACACCCTGCAGAGCGCAGTGCCCAATATACAGAAACGTCTTGCGGTATCTCCTACAGGGAAAGTGCCAGGAGGGAATTGTCGAGCTTGTTCTCAGTGTCTCTGAGAATTGCTCTGATTATCCGTGTGACCTCTTTACCAACACACATCTTGACATATCTCCCACATTGATCGCAGTGTCTCCAGGAACGGCATTCAAGGAGCCAGGAACTTTTCTCCCTACACTGTCCATTGAGTTGTCCTCAAAACCAATCTACATCCTGCTATATCTCCCACATGGAAAGTGCCAGGAGGGAAAAGTGGGGATTATGTTTAGACTTTCTCGGAACTGCTTCAAATCAACTAGATATCTTTGTGCTGTAAATCTCCCAACAGCCAAACGCAAATGCAGCAAACATCTCGCTGTATGTCCCACATCCAAAGTGCCAAGAGAGAGCTTGCTCTCCCTGTCTTTGAGTACTGTTTTCACTGTCCCGATGAGCTCTTTGCTAACATTCTCTTCAGAGCTGCAGTGAAACCAGGAACCACGTGGAGAAGGCACCCACACTGAAAGTGCCTGGAGGGAACATTGGGGCTTCTTCTCAGTGTCTCTGACATAGGGTTTCACTGTCCCGGGAAAGTCTCTGCTAACACCCTGCAGAACGCAGTGCCCAATATACAGAAACGTCTTGCGGTATCTCCTACAGGGAAAGTGCCAGGAGGGAATTGTCGAGCTTGTTCTCAGTGTCTCTGAGAATTGCTCTGATTATCCGTGTGACCTCTTTGCTAAGACTCTCCAGAGAGACGTCCTCAAAACCAACACACATCTTGACATATCTCCCACATTGATCGCAGTGTCTCCAGGAACGGCATTCAAGGAGCCAGGAACTTTTCTCCCTACACTGTCCATTGAGTTGTCCTCAAAACCAATATACATCCTGCTATATCTCCCACATGGAAAGTGCCAGGAGGGAAAAGTGGGGATTATGTTTAGACTTTCTCGGAACTGCTTCAAATCAACTAGATATCTTTGTGCTGTAAATCTCCCAACAGCCAAACGCAAATGCAGCAAACATCTCGCTGTATGTCCCACATCCAAAGTGCCAAGAGAGAGCTTGCTCTCCCTGTCTTTGAGTACTGTTTTCACTGTCCCGGTTACCTCTTTGCTAACATTCTCTTCAGAGCTGCAGTGAAACCAGGAACCACGTGGAGAAGGCACCCACACTGAAAGTGCCTGGAGGGAACATTGGGGCTTCTTCTCAGTGTCTCTGACATAGGGTTTCACTGTCCCGGGAAAGTCTCTGCTAACACCCTGCAGAGCGCAGTGCCCAATATACAGAAACGTCTTGCGGTATCTCCTACAGGGAAAGTGCCAGGAGGGAATTGTCGAGCTTGTTCTCAGTGTCTCTGAGAATTGCTCTGATTATCCGTGTGACCTCTTTGCTAAGACTCTCCAGAGAGCCGTCCTCAAAACCAACACACATCTTGACATATCTCCCACATTGATCGCAGTGTCTCCAGGAACGGCATTCAAGGAGCCAGGAACTTTTCTCCCTACACTGTCCTTTGAGTTGTCCTCAAAACCAATATACATCCTGCTATATCTCCCACATGGAAAGTGCCAGGAGGGAAAAGTGGGGATTATGTTTAGACTTTCTCGGAACTGCTTCAAATCAACTAGATATCTTTGTGCTGTAAATCTCCCAACAGCCAAACGCAAATGCAGCAAACATCTCGCTGTATGTCCCACATCCAAAGTGCCAAGAGAGAGCTTGCTCTCCCTGTCTTTGAGTACTGTTTTCACTGTCCCGGTTACCTCTTTGCTAACATTCTCTTCAGAGCTGCAGTGAAACCAGGAACCACGTGGAGAAGGCACCCACACTGAAAGTGCCTGGAGGGAACATTGGGGCTTCTTCTCAGTGTCTCTGACCATAGGGTTTCACTGTCCCGGGAAAGTCTCTGCTAACACCCTGCAGAGCGCAGTGCCCAATATACAGAAACGTCTTGCGGTATCTCCTACAGGGAAAGTGCCAGGAGGGAATTGTCGAGCTTCTTCTCAGTGTCTCTGAGAATTGCTCTGATTATCCGTGTGACCTCTTTGCTAAGACTCTCCAGAGAGACGTCCTCAAAACCAACACACATCTTGACATATCTCCCACATTGATCGCAGTGTCTCCAGGAACGGCATTCAAGGAGCCAGGAACTTTTCTCCCTACACTGTCCATTGAGTTGGCCTCAAAACCAATCTACATCCTGCTATATCTCCCACATGGAAAGTGCCAGGAGGGAAAAGTGGGGATTATGTTTAGACTTTCTCGGAACTGCTTCAAATCAACTAGATATCTTTGTGCTGTAAATCTCCCAACAGCCAAACGCAAATGCAGCAAACATCTCGCTGTATGTCCCACATCCAAAGTGCCAAGAGAGAGCTTGCTCTCCCTGTCTTTGAGTACTGTTTTCACTGTCCGGGTTACCTCTTTGCTAACATTCTCTTCAGAGCTGCAGTGAAACCAGGAACCACGTGGAGAAGGCACCCACACTGGAAGTGCCTGGAGGGAACATTGGGGCTTCTTCTCAGTGTCTCTGACATAGGGTTTCACTGTCCCGGGAAAGTCTCTGCAAACACCCTGCGGAGCGCAGTGCTCAATATACAGAGACTTTCTCGGAACTGCTTCAAATCAACTAGATATCTTTGTGCTGTAAATCTCCCAACAGCCAAACGCAAATGCAGCAAACATCTCGCTGTATGTCCCACATCCAAAGTGCCAAGAGAGTAATGTAGAGCTTGCTCTCCCTTTCTTTGAGTACTGTTTTCACTGTCCCGATGAGCTCTTTGCTAACATTCTCTTCAGAGCTGCAGTGAAACCAGGAACCACGTGGAGAAGGCACCCACACTGAAAGTGCCTGGAGGGAACATTGGGGCTTCTTTACAGTGTCTCTGACCATAGGGTTTCACTGTCCCGGGAAAGTCTCTGCTAACACCCTGCAGAGCGCAGTGCCCAATATACAGAAACGTCTTGCAGTATCTCCTACAGGGAAAGTGCCAGGAGGGAATTGTCGAGCTTGTTCTCAGTGTCTCTGAGAATTGCTCTGATTATCCATGTGACCTCTTTGCTAAGACTCTCCAGAGAGACGTCCTCAAAACCAACACACATCTTGACATATCTCCCACATTGATCGCAGTTTCTCCAGGAACGGCATTCAAGGAGCCAGGAACTTTTCTCCCTACACTGTCCTTTGAGTTGGCCTCAAAACCAATCTACATCCTGCTATATCTCCCACATGGAAAGTGCCAGGAGGGAAAAGTGGGGATTATGTTTAGACTTTCTCGGAACTGCTTCAAATCAACTAGATATCTTTGTGCTGTAAATCTCCCAACAGCCAAACGCAAATGCAGCAAACATCTCACTGTATGTCCCACATCCAAAGTGCCAAGAGAGAGCTTGCTCTCCCTGTCTTTGAGACCTGTTTTCACTGTCCCGGTTACCTCTTTGCTAACATTCTCTTCAGAGCTGCAGTGAAACCAGGAACCACGTGGAGAAGGCACCCACACTGGAAGTGCCTGGAGGGAACATTGGGGCTTCTTCTCAGTGTCTCTGACATAGGGTTTCACTGTCCCGGGAAAGTCTCTGCTAACACCCTGCAGAGCATAGTGCCCAATATACAGAAACGTCTTGCGGTATCTCCTACAGGGAAAGTGCCAGGAGGGAATTGTCGAGCTTGTTCTCAGTGTCTCTGAGAATTGCTCTGATTATCCGTGTGACCTCTTTACCAACACACATCTTGACATATCTCCCACATTGATCGCAGTGTCTCCAGGAACGGCATTCAAGGAGCCAGGAACTTTTCTCCCTACACTGTCCATTGAGTTGTCCTCAAAACCAATATACATCCTGCTATATCTCCCACATGGAAAGTGCCAGGAGGGAAAAGTGGGGATTATGTTTAGACTTTCTCGGAACTGCTTCAAATCAACTAGATATCTTTGTGCTGTAAATCTCCCAACAGCCAAACGCAAATGCAGCAAACATCTCGCTGTATGTCCCACATCCAAAGTGCCAAGAGAGAGCTTGCTCTCCCTGTCTTTGAGTACTGTTTTCACTGTCCCGGTTAACTCTTTGCTAACATTCTCTTCAGAGCTGCAGTGAAACCAGGAACCACGTGGAGAAGGCACCCACACTGAAAGTGCCTGGAGGGAACATTGGGGCTTCTTCTCAGTGTCTCTGACCATAGGGTTTCACTGTCCCGGGAAAGTCTCTGCTAACACCCTGCAGAGCGCAGTGCCCAATATACAGAAACGTCTTGCGGTATCTCCTACAGGGAAAGTGCCAGGAGGGAATTGTCGAGCTTGTTCTCAGTGTCTCTGAGAATTGCTCTGATTATCCATGTGACCTCTTTGCTAAGACTCTCCAGAGAGACGTCCTCAAAACCAACACACATCTTGACATATCTCCCACATTGATCGCAGTTTCTCCAGGAACGGCATTCAAGGAGCCAGGAACTTTTCTCCCTACACTGTCCTTTGAGTTGGCCTCAAAACCAATATACATCCTGCTATATCTCCCACATGGAAAGTGCCAGGAGGGAAAAGTGGGGATTATGTTTAGACTTTCTCGGAACTGCTTCAAATCAACTAGATATCTTTGTGCTGTAAATCTCCCAACAGCCAAACGCAAATGCAGCAAACATCTCGCTGTATGTCCCACATCCAAAGTGCCAAGAGAGAGCTTGCTCTCCCTGTCTTTGAGTACTGTTTTCACTGTCCCGATGAGCTCTTTGCTAACTTTCTCTTCAGAGCTGCAGTGAAACCAGGAACCACGTGGAGAAGGCACCCACACTGAAAGTGCCTGGAGGGAACATTGGGGCTTCTTCTCAGTGTCTCTGACCATAGGGTTTCACTGTCCCGGGAAAGTCTCTGCTAACACCCTGCAGAGCGCAGTGCCCAATATACAGAAACGTCTTGCGGTATCTCCTACAGGGAAAGTGCCAGGAGGGAATTGTCGAGCTTGTTCTCAGTGTCTCTGAGAATTGCTCTGATTATCCATGTGACCTCTTTGCTAAGACTCTCCAGAGAGACGTCCTCAAAACCAACACACATCTTGACATATCTCCCACATTGATCGCAGTGTCTCCAGGAACGGCATTCAAGGAGCCAGGAACTTTTCTCCCTACACTGTCCATTGAGTTGTCCTCAAAACCAATCTACATCCTGCTATATCTCCCACATGGAAAGTGCCAGGAGGTAAAAGTGGGGATTATGTTTAGACTTTCTCGGAACTGCTTCAAATCAACTAGATATCTTTGTGCTGTAAATCTCCCAACAGCCAAACGCAAATGCAGCAAACATCTCGCTGTATGTCCCACATCCAAAGTGCCAAGAGAGAGCTTGCTCTCCCTGTCTTTGAGTACTGTTTTCACTGTCCCGATGAGCTCTTTGCTAACATTCTCTTCAGAGCTGCAGTGAAACCAGGAACCACGTGGAGAAGGCACCCACACTGAAAGTGCCTGGAGGGAACATTGGGGCTTCTTCTCAGTGTCTCTGACCATAGGGTTTCACTGTCCCGGGAAAGTCTCTGCTAACACCCTGCAGAGCGCAGTGCCCAATATACAGAAACGTCTTGCGGTATCTCCTACAGGGAAAGTGCCAGGAGGGAATTGTCGAGCTTGTTCTCAGTGTCTCTGAGAATTGCTCTGATTATCCGTGTGACCTCTTTGCTAAGACTCTCCAGAGAGACGTCCTCAAAACCAACACACATCTTGACATATCTCCCACATTGATCGCAGTGTCTCCAGGAACGGCATTCAAGGAGCCAGGAACTTTTCTCCCTACACTGTCCATTGAGTTGTCCTCAAAACCAATCTACATCCTGCTATATCTCCCACATGGAAAGTGCCAGGAGGGAAAAGTGGGGATTATGTTTAGACTTTCTCGGAACTGCTTCAAATCAACTAGATATCTTTGTGCTGTAAATCTCCCAACAGCCAAACGCAAATGCAGCAAACATCTCGCTTTATGTCCCACATCCAAAGTGCCAAGAGAGAGCTTGCTCTCCCTGTCTTTGAGTACTGTTTTCACTGTCCCGGTTACCTCTTTGCTAACATTCTCTTCAGAGCTGCAGTGAAACCAGGAACCACGTGGAGAAGGCACCCACACTGGAAGTGCCTGGAGGGAACATTGGGGCTTCTTCTCAGTGTCTCTGACATAGGGTTTCACTGTCCCGGGAAAGTCTCTGCAAACACCCTGCGGAGCGCAGTGCTCAATATACAGAGACTTTCTCGGAACTGCTTCAAATCAACTAGATATCTTTGTGCTGTAAATCTCCCAACAGCCAAACGCAAATGCAGCAAACATCTCGCTGTATGTCCCACATCCAAAGTGCCAAGAGAGTAATGTAGAGCTTGCTCTCCCTGTCTTTGAGTACTGTTTTCACTGTCCCGATGAGCTCTTTGCTAACATTCTCTTCAGAGCTGCAGTGAAACCAGGAACCACGTGGAGAAGGCACCCACACTGAAAGTGCCTGGAGGGAACATTGGGGCTTCTTTACAGTGTCTCTGACCATAGGGTTTCACTGTCCCGGGAAAGTCTCTGCTAACACCCTGCAGAGCGCAGTGCCCAATATACAGAAACGTCTTGCGGTATCTCCTACAGGGAAAGTGCCAGGAGGGAATTGTCGAGCTTGTTCTCAGTGTCTCTGAGAATTGCTCTGATTATCCATGTGACCTCTTTGCTAAGACTCTCCAGAGAGACGTCCTCAAAACCAACACACATCTTGACATATCTCCCACATTGATCGCAGTTTCTCCAGGAACGGCATTCAAGGAGCCAGGAACTTTTCTCCCTACACTGTCCTTTGAGTTGGCCTCAAAACCAATATACATCCTGCTATATCTCCCACATGGAAAGTGCCAGGAGGGAAAAGTGGGGATTATGTTTAGACTTTCTCGGAACTGCTTCAAATCAACTAGATATCTTTGTGCTGTAAATCTCCCAACAGCCAAACGCAAATGCAGCAAACATCTCGCTGTATGTCCCACATCCAAAGTGCCAAGAGAGAGCTTGCTCTCCCTGTCTTTGAGACCTGTTTTCACTGTCCCGGTTACCTCTTTGCTAACATTCTCTTCAGAGCTGCAGTGAAACCAGGAACCACGTGGAGAAGGCACCCACACTGGAAGTGCCTGGAGGGAACATTGGGGCTTCTTCTCAGTGTCTCTGACATAGGGTTTCACTGTCCCGGGAAAGTCTCTGCTAACACCCTGCAGAGCGCAGTGCCCAATATACAGAAACGTCTTGCGGTATCTCCTACAGGGAAAGTGCCAGGAGGGAATTGTCGAGCTTGTTCTCAGTGTCTCTGAGAATTGCTCTGATTATCCGTGTGACCTCTTTACCAACACACATCTTGACATATCTCCCACATTGATCGCAGTGTCTCCAGGAACGGCATTCAAGGAGCCAGGAACTTTTCTCCCTACACTGTCCATTGAGTTGTCCTCAAAACCAATCTACATCCTGCTATATCTCCCACATGGAAAGTGCCAGGAGGGAAAAGTGGGGATTATGTTTAGACTTTCTCGGAACTGCTTCAAATCAACTAGATATCTTTGTGCTGTAAATCTCCCAACAGCCAAACGCAAATGCAGCAAACATCTCGCTGTATGTCCCACATCCAAAGTGCCAAGAGAGAGCTTGCTCTCCCTGTCTTTGAGTACTGTTTTCACTGTCCCGATGAGCTCTTTGCTAACATTCTCTTCAGAGCTGCAGTGAAACCAGGAACCACGTGGAGAAGGCACCCACACTGAAAGTGCCTGGAGGGAACATTGGGGCTTCTTCTCAGTGTCTCTGACATAGGGTTTCACTGTCCCGGGAAAGTCTCTGCTAACACCCTGCAGAACGCAGTGCCCAATATACAGAAACGTCTTGCGGTATCTCCTACAGGGAAAGTGCCAGGAGGGAATTGTCGAGCTTCTTCTCAGTGTCTCTGAGAATTGCTCTGATTATCCGTGTGACCTCTTTGCTAAGACTCTCCAGAGAGACGTCCTCAAAACCAACACACATCTTGACATATCTCCCACATTGATCGCAGTGTCTCCAGGAACGGCATTCAAGGAGCCAGGAACTTTTCTCCCTACACTGTCCATTGAGTTGTCCTCAAAACCAATCTACATCCTGCTATATCTCCCACATGGAAAGTGCCAGGAGGGAAAAGTGGGGATTATGTTTAGACTTTCTCGGAACTGCTTCAAATCAACTAGATATCTTTGTGCTGTAAATCTCCCAACAGCCAAACGCAAATGCAGCAAACATCTCGCTGTATGTCCCACATCCAAAGTGCCAAGAGAGAGCTTGCTCTCCCTGTCTTTGAGTACTGTTTTCACTGTCCCGGTTACCTCTTTGCTAACATTCTCTTCAGAGCTGCAGTGAAACCAGGAACCACGTGGAGAAGGCACCCACACTGAAAGTGCCTGGAGGGAACATTGGGGCTTCTTCTCAGTGTCTCTGACCATAGGGTTTCACTGTCCCGGGAAAGTCTCTGCTAACACCCTGCAGAGCGCAGTGCCCAATATACAGAAACGTCTTGCGGTATCTCCTACAGGGAAAGTGCCAGGAGGGAATTGTCGAGCTTGTTCTCAGTGTCTCTGAGAATTGCTCTGATTATCCATGTGACCTCTTTGCTAAGACTCTCCAGAGAGACGTCCTCAAAACCAACACACATCTTGACATATCTCCCACATTGATCGCAGTTTCTCCAGGAACGGCATTCAAGGAGCCAGGAACTTTTCTCCCTACACTGTCCTTTGAGTTGGCCTCAAAACCAATCTACATCCTGCTATATCTCCCACATGGAAAGTGCCAGGAGGGAAAAGTGGGGATTATGTTTAGACTTTCTCGGAACTGCTTCAAATCAACTAGATATCTTTGTGCTGTAAATCTCCCAACAGCCAAACGCAAATGCAGCAAACATCTCGCTGTATGTCCCACATCCAAAGTGCCAAGAGAGAGCTTGCTCTCCCTGTCTTTGAGACCTGTTTTCACTGTCCCGGTTACCTCTTTGCTAACATTCTCTTCAGAGCTGCAGTGAAACCAGGAACCACGTGGAGAAGGCACCCACACTGGAAGTGCCTGGAGGGAACATTGGGGCTTCTTCTCAGTGTCTCTGACATAGGGTTTCACTGTCCCGGGAAAGTCTCTGCTAACACCCTGCAGAGCGCAGTGCCCAATATACAGAAACGTCTTGCGGTATCTCCTACAGGGAAAGTGCCAGGAGGGAATTGTCGAGCTTGTTCTCAGTGTCTCTGAGAATTGCTCTGATTATCCGTGTGACCTCTTTACCAACACACATCTTGACATATCTCCCACATTGATCGCAGTGTCTCCAGGAACGGCATTCAAGGAGCCAGGAACTTTTCTCCCTACACTGTCCATTGAGTTGTCCTCAAAACCAATCTACATCCTGCTATATCTCCCACATGGAAAGTGCCAGGAGGGAAAAGTGGGGATTATGTTTAGACTTTCTCGGAACTGCTTCAAATCAACTAGATATCTTTGTGCTGTAAATCTCCCAACAGCCAAACGCAAATGCAGCAAACATCTCGCTGTATGTCCCACATCCAAAGTGCCAAGAGAGAGCTTGCTCTCCCTGTCTTTGAGTACTGTTTTCACTGTCCCGATGAGCTCTTTGCTAACATTCTCTTCAGAGCTGCAGTGAAACCAGGAACCACGTGGAGAAGGCACCCACACTGAAAGTGCCTGGAGGGAACATTGGGGCTTCTTCTCAGTGTCTCTGACATAAGGTTTCACTGTCCCGGGAAAGTCTCTGCTAACACCCTGCAGAGCGCAGTGCCCAATATACAGAAACGTCTTGCGGTATCTCCTACAGGGAAAGTGCCAGGAGGGAATTGTCGAGCTTGTTCTCAGTGTCTCTGAGAATTGCTCTGATTATCCGTGTGACCTCTTTGCTAAGACTCTCCAGAGAGCCGTCCTCAAAACCAACACACATCTTGACATATCTCCCACATTGATCGCAGTGTCTCCAGGAACGGCATTCAAGGAGCCAGGAACTTTTCTCCCTACACTGTCCATTGAGTTGTCCTCAAAACCAATATACATCCTGCTATATCTCCCACATGGAAAGTGCCAGGAGGGAAAAGTGGGGATTATGTTTAGACTTTCTCGGAACTGCTTCAAATCAACTAGATATCTTTGTGCTGTAAATCTCCCAACAGCCAAACGCAAATGCAGCAAACATCTCGCTGTATGTCCCACATCCAAAGTGCCAAGAGAGAGCTTGCTCTCCCTGTCTTTGAGACCTGTTTTCACTGTCCCGGTTACCTCTTTGCTAACATTCTCTTCAGAGCTGCAGTGAAACCAGGAACCACGTGGAGAAGGCACCCACACTGGAAGTGCCTGGAGGGAACATTGGGGCTTCTTCTCAGTGTCTCTGACCATAGGGTTTCACTGTCCCGGGAAAGTCTCTGCTAACACCCTGCAGAGCGCAGTGCCCAATATACAGAAACGTCTTGCGGTATCTGCTACAGGGAAAGTGCCAGGAGGGAATTGTCGAGCTTGTTCTCAGTGTCTCTGAGAATTGCTCTGATTATCCGTGTGACCTCTTTACCAACACACATCTTGACATATCTCCCACATTGATCGCAGTGTCTCCAGGAACGGCATTCAAGGAGCCAGGAACTTTTCTCCCTACACTGTCCATTGAGTTGGCCTCAAAACCAATCTACATCCTGCTATATCTCCCACATGGAAAGTGCCAGGAGGGAAAAGTGGGGATTATGTTTAGACTTTCTCGGAACTGCTTCAAATCAACTAGATATCTTTGTGCTGTAAATCTCCCAACAGCCAAACGCAAATGCAGCAAACATCTCGCTGTATGTCCCACATCCAAAGTGCCAAGAGAGAGCTTGCTCTCCCTGTCTTTGAGTACTGTTTTCACTGTCCCGATGAGCTCTTTGCTAACATTCTCTTCAGAGCTGCAGCGAAACCAGGAACCACGTGGAGAAGGCACCCACACTGAAAGTGCCTGGAGGGAACATTGGGGCTTCTTCTCAGTGTCTCTGACCATAGGGTTTCACTGTCCCGGGAAAGTCTCTGCTAACACCCTGCAGAGCGCAGTGCCCAATATACAGAAACGTCTTGCGGTATCTCCTACAGGGAAAGTGCCAGGAGGGAATTGTCGAGCTTGTTCTCAGTGTCTCTGAGAATTGCTCTGATTATCCATGTGACCTCTTTGCTAAGACTCTCCAGAGAGACGTCCTCAAAACCAACACACATCTTGACATATCTCCCACATTGATCGCAGTTTCTCCAGGAACGGCATTCAAGGAGCCAGGAACTTTTCTCCCTACACTGTCCTTTGAGTTGGCCTCAAAACCAATCTACATCCTGCTATATCTCCCACATGGAAAGTGCCAGGAGGGAAAAGTGGGGATTATGTTTAGACTTTCTCGGAACTGCTTCAAATCAACTAGATATCTTTGTGCTGTAAATCTCCCAACAGCCAAACGCAAATGCAGCAAACATCTCGCTGTATGTCCCACATCCAAAGTGCCAAGAGAGAGCTTGCTCTCCCTGTCTTTGAGTACTGTTTTCACTGTCCCGATGAGCTCTTTGCTAACATTCTCTTCAGAGCTGCAGCGAAACCAGGAACCACGTGGAGAAGGCACCCACACTGAAAGTGCCTGGAGGGAACATTGGGGCTTCTTCTCAGTGTCTCTGACCATAGGGTTTCACTGTCCCGGGAAAGTCTCTGCTAACACCCTGCAGAGCGCAGTGCCCAATATACAGAAACGTCTTGCGGTATCTCCTACAGGGAAAGTGCCAGGAGGGAATTGTCGAGCTTGTTCTCAGTGTCTCTGAGAATTGCTCTGATTATCCATGTGACCTCTTTGCTAAGACTCTCCAGAGAGCCGTCCTCAAAACCAACACACATCTTGACATATCTCCCACATTGATCGCAGTTTCTCCAGGAACGGCATTCAAGGAGCCAGGAACTTTTCTCCCTACACTGTCCTTTGAGTTGGCCTCAAAACCAATATACATCCTGCTATATCTCCCACATGGAAAGTGCCAGGAGGGAAAAGTGGGGATTATGTTTAGACTTTCTCGGAACTGCTTCAAATCAACTAGATATCTTTGTGCTGTAAATCTCCCAACAGCCAATCGCAAATGCAGCAAACATCTCGCTGTATGTCCCACATCCAAAGTGCCAAGAGAGAGCTTGCTCTCCCTGTCTTTGAGTACTGTTTTCACTGTCCCGGTTACCTCTTTGCTAACGTTCTCTTCAGAGCTGCAGTGAAACCAGGAACCACGTGGAGAAGGCACCCACACTGAAAGTGCCTGGAGGGAACATTGGGGCTTCTTCTCAGTGTCTCTGACATAGGGTTTCACTGTCCCGGGAAAGTCTCTGCTAACACCCTGCAGAACGCAGTGCCCAATATACAGAAACGTCTTGCGGTATCTCCTACAGGGAAAGTGCCAGGAGGGAATTGTCGAGCTTGTTCTCAGTGTCTCTGAGAATTGCTCTGATTATCCATGTGACCTCTTTGCTAAGACTCTCCAGAGAGACGTCCTCAAAACCAACACACATCTTGACATATCTCCCACATTGATCGCAGTTTCTCCAGGAACGGCATTCAAGGAGCCAGGAACTTTTCTCCCTACACTGTCCTTTGAGTTGGCCTCAAAACCAATCTACATCCTGCTATATCTCCCACATGGAAAGTGCCAGGAGGGAAAAGTGGGGATTATGTTTAGACTTTCTCGGAACTGCTTCAAATCAACTAGATATCTTTGTGCTGTAAATCTCCCAACAGCCAAACGCAAATGCAGCAAACATCTCGCTGTATGTCCCACATCCAAAGTGCCAAGAGAGAGCTTGCTCTCCCTGTCTTTGAGTACTGTTTTCACTGTCCCGATGAGCTCTTTGCTAACATTCTCTTCAGAGCTGCAGTGAAACCAGGAACCACGTGGAGAAGGCACCCACACTGAAAGTGCCTGGAGGGAACATTGGGGCTTCTTTACAGTGTCTCTGACCATAGGGTTTCACTGTCCCGGGAAAGTCTCTGCTAACACCCTGCAGAGCGCAGTGCCCAATATACAGAAACGTCTTGCGGTATCTCCTACAGGGAAAGTGCCAGGAGGGAATTGTCGAGCTTGTTCTCAGTGTCTCTGAGAATTGCTCTGATTATCCGTGTGACCTCTTTGCTAAGACTCTCCAGAGAGACGTCCTCAAAACCAACACACATCTTGACATATCTCCCACATTGATCGCAGTTTCTCCAGGAACGGCATTCAAGGAGCCAGGAACTTTTCTCCCTACACTGTCCTTTGAGTTGGCCTCAAAACCAATCTACATCCTGCTATATCTCCCACATGGAAAGTGCCAGGAGGGAAAAGTGGGGATTATGTTTAGACTTTCTCGGAACTGCTTCAAATCAACTAGATATCTTTGTGCTGTAAATCTCCCAACAGCCAAACGCAAATGCAGCAAACATCTCGCTGTATGTCCCACATCCAAAGTGCCAAGAGAGAGCTTGCTCTCCCTGTCTTTGAGTACTGTTTTCACTGTCCCGATGAGCTCTTTGCTAACATTCTCTTCAGAGCTGCAGTGAAACCAGGAACCACGTGGAGAAGGCACCCACACTGAAAGTGCCTGGAGGGAACATTGGGGCTTCTTCTCAGTGTCTCTGACCATAGGGTTTCACTGTCCCGGGAAAGTCTCTGCTAACACCCTGCAGAGCGCAGTGCCCAATATACAGAAACGTCTTGCGGTATCTCCTACAGGGAAAGTGCCAGGAGGGAATTGTCGAGCTTGTTCTCAGTGTCTCTGAGAATTGCTCTGATTATCCATGTGACCTCTTTGCTAAGACTCTCCAGAGAGACGTCCTCAAAACCAACACACATCTTGACATATCTCCCACATTGATCGCAGTTTCTCCAGGAATGGCATTCAAGGAGCCAGGAACTTTTCTCCCTACACTGTCCTTTGAGTTGGCCTCAAAACCAATATACATCCTGCTATATCTCCCACATGGAAAGTGCCAGGAGGGAAAAGTGGGGATTATGTTTAGACTTTCTCGGAACTGCTTCAAATCAACTAGATATCTTTGTGCTGTAAATCTCCCAACAGCCAAACGCAAATGCAGCAAACATCTCGCTGTATGTCCCACATCCAAAGTGCCAAGAGAGAGCTTGCTCTCCCTGTCTTTGAGACCTGTTTTCACTGTCCCGGTTACCTCTTTGCTAACATTCTCTTCAGAGCTGCAGTGAAACCAGGAACCACGTGGAGAAGGCACCCACACTGGAAGTGCCTGGAGGGAACATTGGGGCTTCTTCTCAGTGTCTCTGACATAGGGTTTCACTGTCCCGGGAAAGTCTCTGCTAACACCCTGCAGAGCGCAGTGCCCAATATACAGAAACGTCTTGCGGTATCTCCTACAGGGAAAGTGCCAGGAGGGAATTGTCGAGCTTCTTCTCAGTGTCTCTGAGAATTGCTCTGATTATCCGTGTGACCTCTTTACCAACACACATCTTGACATATCTCCCACATTGATCGCAGTGTCTCCAGGAACGGCATTCAAGGAGCCAGGAACTTTTCTCCCTACACTGTCCATTGAGTTGTCCTCAAAACCAATCTACATCCTGCTATATCTCCCACATGGAAAGTGCCAGGAGGGAAAAGTGGGGATTATGTTTAGACTTTCTCGGAACTGCTTCAAATCAACTAGATATCTTTGTGCTGTAAATCTCCCAACAGCCAAACGCAAATGCAGCAAACATCTCGCTGTATGTCCCACATCCAAAGTGCCAAGAGAGAGCTTGCTCTCCCTGTCTTTGAGTACTGTTTTCACTGTCCCGATGAGCTCTTTGCTAACATTCTCTTCAGAGCTGCAGTGAAACCAGGAACCACGTGGAGAAGGCACCCACACTGAAAGTGCCTGGAGGGAACATTGGGGCTTCTTCTCAGTGTCTCTGACATAGGGTTTCACTGTCCCGGGAAAGTCTCTGCTAACACCCTGCAGAGCGCAGTGCCCAATATACAGAAACGTCTTGCGGTATCTCCTACAGGGAAAGTGCCAGGAGGGAATTGTCGAGCTTGTTCTCAGTGTCTCTGAGAATTGCTCTGATTATCCATGTGACCTCTTTGCTAAGACTCTCCAGAGAGCCGTCCTCAAAACCAACACACATCTTGACATATCTCCCACATTGATCGCAGTTTCTCCAGGAACGGCATTCAAGGAGCCAGGAACTTTTCTCCCTACACTGTCCATTGAGTTGTCCTCAAAACCAATCTACATCCTGCTATATCTCCCACATGGAAAGTGCCAGGAGGGAAAAGTGGGGATTATGTTTAGACTTTCTCGGAACTGCTTCAAATCAACTAGATATCTTTGTGCTGTAAATCTCCCAACAGCCAAACGCAAATGCAGCAAACATCTCGCTGTATGTCCCACATCCAAAGTGCCAAGAGAGAGCTTGCTCTCCCTGTCTTTGAGACCTGTTTTCACTGTCCCGGTTACCTCTTTGCTAACATTCTCTTCAGAGCTGCAGTGAAACCAGGAACCACGTGGAGAAGGCACCCACACTGGAAGTGCCTGGAGGGAACATTGGGGCTTCTTCTCAGTGTCTCTGACCATAGGGTTTCACTGTCCCGGGAAAGTCTCTGCTAACACCCTGCAGAGCGCAGTGCCCAATATACAGAAACGTCTTGCGGTATCTCCTACAGGGAAAGTGCCAGGAGGGAATTGTCGAGCTTGTTCTCAGTGTCTCTGAGAATTGCTCTGATTATCCGTGTGACCTCTTTACCAACACACATCTTGACATATCTCCCACATTGATCGCAGTGTCTCCAGGAACGGCATTCAAGGAGCCAGGAACTTTTCTCCCTACACTGTCCATTGAGTTGGCCTCAAAACCAATCTACATCCTGCTATATCTCCCACATGGAAAGTGCCAGGAGGGAAAAGTGGGGATTATGTTTAGACTTTCTCGGAACTGCTTCAAATCAACTAGATATCTTTGTGCTGTAAATCTCCCAACAGCCAAACGCAAATGCAGCAAACATCTCGCTGTATGTCCCACATCCAAAGTGCCAAGAGAGAGCTTGCTCTCCCTGTCTTTGAGTACTGTTTTCACTGTCCCGGTTACCTCTTTGCTAACATTCTCTTCAGAGCTGCAGTGAAACCAGGAACCACGTGGAGAAGGCACCCACACTGAAAGTGCCTGGAGGGAACATTGGGGCTTCTTCTCAGTGTCTCTGACATAGGGTTTCACTGTCCCGGGAAAGTCTCTGCTAACACCCTGCAGAACGCAGTGCCCAATATACAGAAACGTCTTGCGGTATCTCCTACAGGGAAAGTGCCAGGAGGGAATTGTCGAGCTTGTTCTCAGTGTCTCTGAGAATTGCTCTGATTATCCATGTGACCTCTTTGCTAAGACTCTCCAGAGAGACGTCCTCAAAACCAACACACATCTTGACATATCTCCCACATTGATCGCAGTTTCTCCAGGAACGGCATTCAAGGAGCCAGGAACTTTTCTCCCTACACTGTCCATTGAGTTGTCCTCAAAACCAATCTACATCCTGCTATATCTCCCACATGGAAAGTGCCAGGAGGGAAAAGTGGGGATTATGTTTAGACTTTCTCGGAACTGCTTCAAATCAACTAGATATCTTTGTGCTGTAAATCTCCCAACAGCCAAACGCAAATGCAGCAAACATCTCGCTGTATGTCCCACATCCAAAGTGCCAAGAGAGAGCTTGCTCTCCCTGTCTTTGAGTACTGTTTTCACTGTCCCGGTTACCTCTTTGCTAACATTCTCTTCAGAGCTGCAGTGAAACCAGGAACCACGTGGAGAAGGCACCCACACTGGAAGTGCCTGGAGGGAACATTGGGGCTTCTTCTCAGTGTCTCTGACCATAGGGTTTCACTGTCCCGGGAAAGTCTCTGCTAACACCCTGCAGAGCGCAGTGCCCAATATACAGAAACGTCTTGCGGTATCTCCTACAGGGAAAGTGCCAGGAGGGAATTGTCGAGCTTGTTCTCAGTGTCTCTGAGAATTGCTCTGATTATCCGTGTGACCTCTTTGCTAAGACTCTCCAGAGAGACGTCCTCAAAACCAACACACATCTTGACATATCTCCCACATTGATCGCAGTGTCTCCAGGAACGGCATTCAAGGAGCCAGGAACTTTTCTCCCTACACTGTCCATTGAGTTGTCCTCAAAACCAATCTACATCCTGCTATATCTCCCACATGGAAAGTGCCAGGAGGGAAAAGTGGGGATTATGTTTAGACTTTCTCGGAACTGCTTCAAATCAACTAGATATCTTTGTGCTGTAAATCTCCCAACAGCCAAACGCAAATGCAGCAAACATCTCGCTGTATGTCCCACATCCAAAGTGCCAAGAGAGAGCTTGCTCTCCCTGTCTTTGAGTACTGTTTTCACTGTCCCGGTTACCTCTTTGCTAACATTCTCTTCAGAGCTGCAGTGAAACCAGGAACAACGTGGAGAAGGCACCCACACTGGAAGTGCCTGGAGGGAACATTGGGGCTTCTTCTCAGTGTCTCTGACATAGGGTTTCACTGTCCCGGGAAAGTCTCTGCTAACACCCTGCAGAGCGCAGTGCCCAATATACAGAAACGTCTTGCGGTATCTCCTACAGGGAAAGTGCCAGGAGGGAATTGTCGAGCTTCTTCTCAGTGTCTCTGAGAATTGCTCTGATTATCCGTGTGACCTCTTTACCAACACACATCTTGACATATCTCCCACATTGATCGCAGTGTCTCCAGGAACGGCATTCAAGGAGCCAGGAACTTTTCTCCCTACACTGTCCATTGAGTTGTCCTCAAAACCAATCTACATCCTGCTATATCTCCCACATGGAAAGTGCCAGGAGGGAAAAGTGGGGATTATGTTTAGACTTTCTCGGAACTGCTTCAAATCAACTAGATATCTTTGTGCTGTAAATCTCCCAACAGCCAAACGCAAATGCAGCAAACATCTCGCTGTATGTCCCACATCCAAAGTGCCAAGAGAGAGCTTGCTCTCCCTGTCTTTGAGTACTGTTTTCACTGTCCCGATGAGCTCTTTGCTAACATTCTCTTCAGAGCTGCAGTGAAACCAGGAACCACGTGGAGAAGGCACCCACACTGAAAGTGCCTGGAGGGAACATTGGGGCTTCTTCTCAGTGTCTCTGACATAGGGTTTCACTGTCCCGGGAAAGTCTCTGCTAACACCCTGCAGAGCGCAGTGCCCAATATACAGAAACGTCTTGCGGTATCTCCTACAGGGAAAGTGCCAGGAGGGAATTGTCGAGCTTGTTCTCAGTGTCTCTGAGAATTGCTCTGATTATCCGTGTGACCTCTTTGCTAAGACTCTCCAGAGAGCCGTCCTCAAAACCAACACACATCTTGACATATCTCCCACATTGATCGCAGTTTCTCCAGGAACGGCATTCAAGGAGCCAGGAACTTTTCTCCCTACACTGTCCATTGAGTTGTCCTCAAAACCAATCTACATCCTGCTATATCTCCCACATGGAAAGTGCCAGGAGGGAAAAGTGGGGATTATGTTTAGACTTTCTCGGAACTGCTTCAAATCAACTAGATATCTTTGTGCTGTAAATCTCCCAACAGCCAAACGCAAATGCAGCAAACATCTCGCTGTATGTCCCACATCCAAAGTGCCAAGAGAGAGCTTGCTCTCCCTGTCTTTGAGCACTGTTTTCACTGTCCCGGTTACCTCTTTGCTAACATTCTCTTCAGAGCTGCAGTGAAACCAGGAACCACGTGGAGAAGGCACCCACACTGGAAGTGCCTGGAGGGAACATTGGGGCTTCTTCTCAGTGTCTCTGACCATAGGGTTTCACTGTCCCGGGAAAGTCTCTGCTAACACCCTGCAGAGCGCAGTGCCCAATATACAGAAACGTCTTGCGGTATCTCCTACAGGGAAAGTGCCAGGAGGGAATTGTCGAGCTTGTTCTCAGTGTCTCTGAGAATTGCTCTGATTATCCGTGTGACCTCTTTACCAACACACATCTTGACATATCTCCCACATTGATCGCAGTGTCTCCAGGAACGGCATTCAAGGAGCCAGGAACTTTTCTCCCTACACTGTCCATTGAGTTGTCCTCAAAACCAATCTACATCCTGCTATATCTCCCACATGGAAAGTGCCAGGAGGGAAAAGTGGGGATTATGTTTAGACTTTCTCGGAACTGCTTCAAATCAACTAGATATCTTTGTGCTGTAAATCTCCCAACAGCCAAACGCAAATGCAGCAAACATCTCGCTGTATGTCCCACATCCAAAGTGCCAAGAGAGAGCTTGCTCTCCCTGTCTTTGAGTACTGTTTTCACTGTCCCGATGAGCTCTTTGCTAACATTCTCTTCAGAGCTGCAGTGAAACCAGGAACCACGTGGAGAAGGCACCCACACTGAAAGTGCCTGGAGGGAACACTGGGGCTTCTTCTCAGTGTCTCTGACCATAGGGTTTCACTGTCCCGGGAAAGTCTCTGCTAACACCCTGCAGAGCGCAGTGCCCAATATACAGAAACGTCTTGCGGTATCTCCTACAGGGAAAGTGCCAGGAGGGAATTGTCGAGCTTGTTCTCAGTGTCTCTGAGAATTGCTCTGATTATCCATGTGACCTCTTTGCTAAGACTCTCCAGAGAGACGTCCTCAAAACCAACACACATCTTGACATATCTCCCACATTGATCGCAGTTTCTCCAGGAACGGCATTCAAGGAGCCAGGAACTTTTCTCCCTACACTGTCCTTTGAGTTGGCCTCAAAACCAATCTACATCCTGCTATATCTCCCACATGGAAAGTGCCAGGAGGGAAAAGTGGGGATTATGTTTAGACTTTCTCGGAACTGCTTCAAATCAACTAGATATCTTTGTGCTGTAAATCTCCCAACAGCCAAACGCAAATGCAGCAAACATCTCGCTGTATGTCCCACATCCAAAGTGCCAAGAGAGAGCTTGCTCTCCCTGTCTTTGAGTACTGTTTTCACTGTCCCGGTTACCTCTTTGCTAACATTCTCTTCAGAGCTGCAGTGAAACCAGGAACCACGTGGAGAAGGCACCCACACTGGAAGTGCCTGGAGGGAACATTGGGGCTTCTTCTCAGTGTCTCTGACCATAGGGTTTCACTGTCCCGGGAAAGTCTCTGCTAACACCCTGCAGAGCGCAGTGCCCAATATACAGAAACGTCTTGCGGTATCTCCTACAGGGAAAGTGCCAGGAGGGAATTGTCGAGCTTGTTCTCAGTGTCTCTGAGAATTGCTCTGATTATCCGTGTGACCTCTTTGCTAAGACTCTCCAGAGAGACGTCCTCAAAACCAACACACATCTTGACATATCTCCCACATTGATCGCAGTGTCTCCAGGAACGGCATTCAAGGAGCCAGGAACTTTTCTCCCTACACTGTCCATTGAGTTGTCCTCAAAACCAATCTACATCCTGCTATATCTCCCACATGGAAAGTGCCAGGAGGGAAAAGTGGGGATTATGTTTAGACTTTCTCGGAACTGCTTCAAATCAACTAGATATCTTTGTGCTGTAAATCTCCCAACAGCCAAACGCAAATGCAGCAAACATCTCGCTGTATGTCCCACATCCAAAGTGCCAAGAGAGAGCTTGCTCTCCCTGTCTTTGAGTACTGTTTTCACTGTCCCGGTTACCTCTTTGCTAACATTCTCTTCAGAGCTGCAGTGAAACCAGGAACAACGTGGAGAAGGCACCCACACTGGAAGTGCCTGGAGGGAACATTGGGGCTTCTTCTCAGTGTCTCTGACATAGGGTTTCACTGTCCCGGGAAAGTCTCTGCTAACACCCTGCAGAGCGCAGTGCCCAATATACAGAAACGTCTTGCGGTATCTCCTACAGGGAAAGTGCCAGGAGGGAATTGTCGAGCTTCTTCTCAGTGTCTCTGAGAATTGCTCTGATTATCCGTGTGACCTCTTTACCAACACACATCTTGACATATCTCCCACATTGATCGCAGTGTCTCCAGGAACGGCATTCAAGGAGCCAGGAACTTTTCTCCCTACACTGTCCATTGAGTTGTCCTCAAAACCAATCTACATCCTGCTATATCTCCCACATGGAAAGTGCCAGGAGGGAAAAGTGGGGATTATGTTTAGACTTTCTCGGAACTGCTTCAAATCAACTAGATATCTTTGTGCTGTAAATCTCCCAACAGCCAAACGCAAATGCAGCAAACATCTCGCTGTATGTCCCACATCCAAAGTGCCAAGAGAGAGCTTGCTCTCCCTGTCTTTGAGTACTGTTTTCACTGTCCCGATGAGCTCTTTGCTAACATTCTCTTCAGAGCTGCAGTGAAACCAGGAACCACGTGGAGAAGGCACCCACACTGAAAGTGCCTGGAGGGAACATTGGGGCTTCTTCTCAGTGTCTCTGACATAGGGTTTCACTGTCCCGGGAAAGTCTCTGCTAACACCCTGCAGAGCGCAGTGCCCAATATACAGAAACGTCTTGCGGTATCTCCTACAGGGAAAGTGCCAGGAGGGAATTGTCGAGCTTGTTCTCAGTGTCTCTGAGAATTGCTCTGATTATCCGTGTGACCTCTTTGCTAAGACTCTCCAGAGAGCCGTCCTCAAAACCAACACACATCTTGACATATCTCCCACATTGATCGCAGTTTCTCCAGGAACGGCATTCAAGGAGCCAGGAACTTTTCTCCCTACACTGTCCATTGAGTTGTCCTCAAAACCAATCTACATCCTGCTATATCTCCCACATGGAAAGTGCCAGGAGGGAAAAGTGGGGATTATGTTTAGACTTTCTCGGAACTGCTTCAAATCAACTAGATATCTTTGTGCTGTAAATCTCCCAACAGCCAAACGCAAATGCAGCAAACATCTCGCTGTATGTCCCACATCCAAAGTGCCAAGAGAGAGCTTGCTCTCCCTGTCTTTGAGCACTGTTTTCACTGTCCCGGTTACCTCTTTGCTAACATTCTCTTCAGAGCTGCAGTGAAACCAGGAACCACGTGGAGAAGGCACCCACACTGGAAGTGCCTGGAGGGAACATTGGGGCTTCTTCTCAGTGTCTCTGACCATAGGGTTTCACTGTCCCGGGAAAGTCTCTGCTAACACCCTGCAGAGCGCAGTGCCCAATATACAGAAACGTCTTGCGGTATCTCCTACAGGGAAAGTGCCAGGAGGGAATTGTCGAGCTTGTTCTCAGTGTCTCTGAGAATTGCTCTGATTATCCGTGTGACCTCTTTACCAACACACATCTTGACATATCTCCCACATTGATCGCAGTGTCTCCAGGAACGGCATTCAAGGAGCCAGGAACTTTTCTCCCTACACTGTCCATTGAGTTGTCCTCAAAACCAATCTACATCCTGCTATATCTCCCACATGGAAAGTGCCAGGAGGGAAAAGTGGGGATTATGTTTAGACTTTCTCGGAACTGCTTCAAATCAACTAGATATCTTTGTGCTGTAAATCTCCCAACAGCCAAACGCAAATGCAGCAAACATCTCGCTGTATGTCCCACATCCAAAGTGCCAAGAGAGAGCTTGCTCTCCCTGTCTTTGAGTACTGTTTTCACTGTCCCGATGAGCTCTTTGCTAACATTCTCTTCAGAGCTGCAGTGAAACCAGGAACCACGTGGAGAAGGCACCCACACTGAAAGTGCCTGGAGGGAACACTGGGGCTTCTTCTCAGTGTCTCTGACCATAGGGTTTCACTGTCCCGGGAAAGTCTCTGCTAACACCCTGCAGAGCGCAGTGCCCAATATACAGAAACGTCTTGCGGTATCTCCTACAGGGAAAGTGCCAGGAGGGAATTGTCGAGCTTGTTCTCAGTGTCTCTGAGAATTGCTCTGATTATCCATGTGACCTCTTTGCTAAGACTCTCCAGAGAGACGTCCTCAAAACCAACACACATCTTGACATATCTCCCACATTGATCGCAGTTTCTCCAGGAACGGCATTCAAGGAGCCAGGAACTTTTCTCCCTACACTGTCCTTTGAGTTGGCCTCAAAACCAATCTACATCCTGCTATATCTCCCACATGGAAAGTGCCAGGAGGGAAAAGTGGGGATTATGTTTAGACTTTCTCGGAACTGCTTCAAATCAACTAGATATCTTTGTGCTGTAAATCTCCCAACAGCCAAACGCAAATGCAGCAAACATCTCGCTGTATGTCCCACATCCAAAGTGCCAAGAGAGAGCTTGCTCTCCCTGTCTTTGAGTACTGTTTTCACTGTCCCGGTTACCTCTTTGCTAACATTCTCTTCAGAGCTGCAGTGAAACCAGGAACCACGTGGAGAAGGCACCCACACTGAAAGTGCCTGGAGGGAACATTGGGGCTTCTTCTCAGTGTCTCTGACATAGGGTTTCACTGTCCCGGGAAAGTCTCTGCTAACACCCTGCAGAGCGCAGTGCCCAATATACAGAAACGTCTTGCGGTATCTCCTACAGGGAAAGTGCCAGGAGGGAATTGTCGAGCTTGTTCTCAGTGTCTCTGAGAATTGCTCTGATTATCCATGTGACCTCTTTGCTAAGACTCTCCAGAGAGACGTCCTCAAAACCAACACACATCTTGACATATCTCCCACATTGATCGCAGTTTCTCCAGGAACGGCATTCAAGGAGCCAGGAACTTTTCTCCCTACACTGTCCATTGAGTTGTCCTCAAAACCAATATACATCCTGCTATATCTCCCACATGGAAAGTGCCAGGAGGGAAAAGTGGGGATTATGTTTAGACTTTCTCGGAACTGCTTCAAATCAACTAGATATCTTTGTGCTGTAAATCTCCCAACAGCCAAACGCAAATGCAGCAAACATCTCGCTGTATGTCCCACATCCAAAGTGCCAAGAGAGAGCTTGCTCTCCCTGTCTTTGAGTACTGTTTTCACTGTCCCGATGAGCTCTTTGCTAACATTCTCTTCAGAGCTGCAGTGAAACCAGGAACCACGTGGAGAAGGCACCCACACTGAAAGTGCCTGGAGGGAACATTGGGGCTTCTTCTCAGTGTCTCTGACATAGGGTTTCACTGTCCCGGGAAAGTCTCTGCTAACACCCTGCAGAGCGCAGTGCCCAATATACAGAAACGTCTTGCGGTATCTCCTACAGGGAAAGTGCCAGGAGGGAATTGTCGAGCTTGTTCTCAGTGTCTCTGAGAATTGCTCTGATTATCCGTGTGACCTCTTTGCTAAGACTCTCCAGAGAGACGTCCTCAAAACCAACACACATCTTGACATATCTCCCACATTGATCGCAGTTTCTCCAGGAACGGCATTCAAGGAGCCAGGAACTTTTCTCCCTACACTGTCCATTGAGTTGTCCTCAAAACCAATCTACATCCTGCTATATCTCCCACATGGAAAGTGCCAGGAGGGAAAAGTGGGGATTATGTTTAGACTTTCTCGGAACTGCTTCAAATCAACTAGATATCTTTGTGCTGTAAATCTCCCAACAGCCAAACGCAAATGCAGCAAACATCTCGCTGTATGTCCCACATCCAAAGTGCCAAGAGAGAGCTTGCTCTCCCTGTCTTTGAGCACTGTTTTCACTGTCCCGGTTACCTCTTTGCTAACATTCTCTTCAGAGCTGCAGTGAAACCAGGAACCACGTGGAGAAGGCACCCACACTGGAAGTGCCTGGAGGGAACATTGGGGCTTCTTCTCAGTGTCTCTGACCATAGGGTTTCACTGTCCCGGGAAAGTCTCTGCTAACACCCTGCAGAGCGCAGTGCCCAATATACAGAAACGTCTTGCGGTATCTCCTACAGGGAAAGTGCCAGGAGGGAATTGTCGAGCTTGTTCTCAGTGTCTCTGAGAATTGCTCTGATTATCCGTGTGACCTCTTTACCAACACACATCTTGACATATCTCCCACATTGATCGCAGTGTCTCCAGGAACGGCATTCAAGGAGCCAGGAACTTTTCTCCCTACACTGTCCATTGAGTTGTCCTCAAAACCAATCTACATCCTGCTATATCTCCCACATGGAAAGTGCCAGGAGGGAAAAGTGGGGATTATGTTTAGACTTTCTCGGAACTGCTTCAAATCAACTAGATATCTTTGTGCTGTAAATCTCCCAACAGCCAAACGCAAATGCAGCAAACATCTCGCTGTATGTCCCACATCCAAAGTGCCAAGAGAGAGCTTGCTCTCCCTGTCTTTGAGTACTGTTTTCACTGTCCCGATGAGCTCTTTGCTAACATTCTCTTCAGAGCTGCAGTGAAACCAGGAACCACGTGGAGAAGGCACCCACACTGAAAGTGCCTGGAGGGAACACTGGGGCTTCTTCTCAGTGTCTCTGACCATAGGGTTTCACTGTCCCGGGAAAGTCTCTGCTAACACCCTGCAGAGCGCAGTGCCCAATATACAGAAACGTCTTGCGGTATCTCCTACAGGGAAAGTGCCAGGAGGGAATTGTCGAGCTTGTTCTCAGTGTCTCTGAGAATTGCTCTGATTA
The DNA here is from genome assembly GCF_963924245.1 of Chroicocephalus ridibundus. NCBI lineage: Eukaryota > Metazoa > Chordata > Aves > Charadriiformes > Laridae > Chroicocephalus > Chroicocephalus ridibundus. The sequence continues at coordinate 993,927 of NW_026961187.1, forward strand.
TCCATGTGACCTCTTTGCTAAGACTCTCCAGAGAGACGTCCTCAAAACCAACACACATCTTGACATATCTCCCACATTGATCGCAGTTTCTCCAGGAACGGCATTCAAGGAGCCAGGAACTTTTCTCCCTACACTGTCCTTTGAGTTGGCCTCAAAACCAATCTACATCCTGCTATATCTCCCACATGGAAAGTGCCAGGAGGGAAAAGTGGGGATTATGTTTAGACTTTCTCGGAACTGCTTCAAATCAACTAGATATCTTTGTGCTGTAAATCTCCCAACAGCCAAACGCAAATGCAGCAAACATCTCGCTGTATGTCCCACATCCAAAGTGCCAAGAGAGAGCTTGCTCTCCCTGTCTTTGAGTACTGTTTTCACTGTCCCGGTTACCTCTTTGCTAACATTCTCTTCAGAGCTGCAGTGAAACCAGGAACCACGTGGAGAAGGCACCCACACTGAAAGTGCCTGGAGGGAACATTGGGGCTTCTTCTCAGTGTCTCTGACATAGGGTTTCACTGTCCCGGGAAAGTCTCTGCTAACACCCTGCAGAGCGCAGTGCCCAATATACAGAAACGTCTTGCGGTATCTCCTACAGGGAAAGTGCCAGGAGGGAATTGTCGAGCTTGTTCTCAGTGTCTCTGAGAATTGCTCTGATTATCCATGTGACCTCTTTGCTAAGACTCTCCAGAGAGACGTCCTCAAAACCAACACACATCTTGACATATCTCCCACATTGATCGCAGTTTCTCCAGGAACGGCATTCAAGGAGCCAGGAACTTTTCTCCCTACACTGTCCATTGAGTTGTCCTCAAAACCAATATACATCCTGCTATATCTCCCACATGGAAAGTGCCAGGAGGGAAAAGTGGGGATTATGTTTAGACTTTCTCGGAACTGCTTCAAATCAACTAGATATCTTTGTGCTGTAAATCTCCCAACAGCCAAACGCAAATGCAGCAAACATCTCGCTGTATGTCCCACATCCAAAGTGCCAAGAGAGAGCTTGCTCTCCCTGTCTTTGAGTACTGTTTTCACTGTCCCGGTTACCTCTTTGCTAACATTCTCTTCAGAGCTGCAGTGAAACCAGGAACCACGTGGAGAAGGCACCCACACTGGAAGTGCCTGGAGGGAACATTGGGGCTTCTTCTCAGTGTCTCTGACCATAGGGTTTCACTGTCCCGGGAAAGTCTCTGCTAACACCCTGCAGAGCGCAGTGCCCAATATACAGAAACGTCTTGCGGTATCTCCTACAGGGAAAGTGCCAGGAGGGAATTGTCGAGCTTGTTCTCAGTGTCTCTGAGAATTGCTCTGATTATCCGTGTGACCTCTTTGCTAAGACTCTCCAGAGAGACGTCCTCAAAACCAACACACATCTTGACATATCTCCCACATTGATCGCAGTGTCTCCAGGAACGGCATTCAAGGAGCCAGGAACTTTTCTCCCTACACTGTCCATTGAGTTGTCCTCAAAACCAATCTACATCCTGCTATATCTCCCACATGGAAAGTGCCAGGAGGGAAAAGTGGGGATTATGTTTAGACTTTCTCGGAACTGCTTCAAATCAACTAGATATCTTTGTGCTGTAAATCTCCCAACAGCCAAACGCAAATGCAGCAAACATCTCGCTGTATGTCCCACATCCAAAGTGCCAAGAGAGAGCTTGCTCTCCCTGTCTTTGAGTACTGTTTTCACTGTCCCGGTTACCTCTTTGCTAACATTCTCTTCAGAGCTGCAGTGAAACCAGGAACCACGTGGAGAAGGCACCCACACTGAAAGTGCCTGGAGGGAACATTGGGGCTTCTTCTCAGTGTCTCTGACATAGGGTTTCACTGTCCCGGGAAAGTCTCTGCAAACACCCTGCGGAGCGCAGTGCTCAATATACAGAGACTTTCTCGGAACTGCTTCAAATCAACTAGATATCTTTGTGCTGTAAATCTACCAACAGCCAAACGCAAATGCAGCAAACATCTCGCTGTATGTCCCACATCCAAAGTGCCAAGAGAGTAATGTAGAGCTTGCTCTCCCTGTCTTTGAGTACTGTTTTCACTGTCCCGATGAGCTCTTTGCTAACATTCTCTTCAGAGCTGCAGTGAAACCAGGAACCACGTGGAGAAGGCACCCACACTGAAAGTGCCTGGAGGGAACATTGGGGCTTCTTTACAGTGTCTCTGACCATAGGGTTTCACTGTCCCGGGAAAGTCTCTGCTAACACCCTGCAGAGCGCAGTGCCCAATATACAGAAACGTCTTGCGGTATCTCCTACAGGGAAAGTGCCAGGAGGGAATTGTCGAGCTTGTTCTCAGTGTCTCTGAGAATTGCTCTGATTATCCGTGTGACCTCTTTGCTAAGACTCTCCAGAGAGACGTCCTCAAAACCAACACACATCTTGACATATCTCCCACATTGATCGCAGTGTCTCCAGGAACGGCATTCAAGGAGCCAGGAACTTTTCTCCCTACACTGTCCATTGAGTTGTCCTCAAAACCAATCTACATCCTGCTATATCTCCCACATGGAAAGTGCCAGGAGGGAAAAGTGGGGATTATGTTTAGACTTTCTCGGAACTGCTTCAAATCAACTAGATATCTTTGTGCTGTAAATCTCCCAACAGCCAAACGCAAATGCAGCAAACATCTCGCTGTATGTCCCACATCCAAAGTGCCAAGAGAGAGCTTGCTCTCCCTGTCTTTGAGACCTGTTTTCACTGTCCCGGTTACCTCTTTGCTAACATTCTCTTCAGAGCTGCAGTGAAACCAGGAACCACGTGGAGAAGGCACCCACACTGGAAGTGCCTGGAGGGAACATTGGGGCTTCTTCTCAGTGTCTCTGACATAGGGTTTCACTGTCCCGGGAAAGTCTCTGCTAACACCCTGCAGAGCGCAGTGCCCAATATACAGAAACGTCTTGCGGTATCTCCTACAGGGAAAGTGCCAGGAGGGAATTGTCGAGCTTGTTCTCAGTGTCTCTGAGAATTGCTCTGATTATCCGTGTGACCTCTTTACCAACACACATCTTGACATATCTCCCACATTGATCGCAGTGTCTCCAGGAACGGCATTCAAGGAGCCAGGAACTTTTCTCCCTACACTGTCCATTGAGTTGTCCTCAAAACCAATCTACATCCTGCTATATCTCCCACATGGAAAGTGCCAGGAGGGAAAAGTGGGGATTATGTTTAGACTTTCTCGGAACTGCTTCAAATCAACTAGATATCTTTGTGCTGTAAATCTCCCAACAGCCAAACGCAAATGCAGCAAACATCTCGCTGTATGTCCCACATCCAAAGTGCCAAGAGAGAGCTTGCTCTCCCTGTCTTTGAGTACTGTTTTCACTGTCCCGATGAGCTCTTTGCTAACATTCTCTTCAGAGCTGCAGTGAAAACAGGAACCACGTGGAGAAGGCACCCACACTGAAAGTGCCTGGAGGGAACATTGGGGCTTCTTCTCAGTGTCTCTGACCATAGGGTTTCACTGTCCCGGGAAAGTCTCTGCTAACACCCTGCAGAGCGCAGTGCCCAATATACAGAAACGTCTTGCGGTATCTCCTACAGGGAAAGTGCCAGGAGGGAATTGTCGAGCTTGTTCTCAGTGTCTCTGAGAATTGCTCTGATTATCCATGTGACCTCTTTGCTAAGACTCTCCAGAGAGACGTCCTCAAAACCAACACACATCTTGACATATCTCCCACATTGATCGCAGTTTCTCCAGGAACGGCATTCAAGGAGCCAGGAACTTTTCTCCCTACACTGTCCTTTGAGTTGGCCTCAAAACCAATCTACATCCTGCTATATCTCCCACATGGAAAGTGCGAGGAGGGAAAAGTGGGGATTATGTTTAGACTTTCTCGGAACTGCTTCAAATCAACTAGATATCTTTGTGCTGTAAATCTCCCAACAGCCAAACGCAAATGCAGCAAACATCTCGCTGTATGTCCCACATCCAAAGTGCCAAGAGAGAGCTTGCTCTCCCTGTCTTTGAGTACTGTTTTCACTGTCCCGGTTACCTCTTTGCTAACATTCTCTTCAGAGCTGCAGTGAAACCAGGAACCACGTGGAGAAGGCACCCACACTGGAAGTGCCTGGAGGGAACATTGGGGCTTCTTCTCAGTGTCTCTGACATAGGGTTTCACTGTCCCGGGAAAGTCTCTGCTAACACCCTGCAGAGCGCAGTGCCCAATATACAGAAACGTCTTGCGGTATCTCCTACAGGGAAAGTGCCAGGAGGGAATTGTCGAGCTTGTTCTCAGTGTCTCTGAGAATTGCTCTGATTATCCGTGTGACCTCTTTACCAACACACATCTTGACATATCTCCCACATTGATCGCAGTGTCTCCAGGAACGGCATTCAAGGAGCCAGGAACTTTTCTCCCTACACTGTCCATTGAGTTGTCCTCAAAACCAATCTACATCCTGCTATATCTCCCACATGGAAAGTGCCAGGAGGGAAAAGTGGGGATTATGTTTAGACTTTCTCGGAACTGCTTCAAATCAACTAGATATCTTTGTGCTGTAAATCTCCCAACAGCCGAACGCAAATGCAGCAAACATCTCGCTGTATGTCCCACATCCAAAGTGCCAAGAGAGAGCTTGCTCTCCCTGTCTTTGAGTACTGTTTTCACTGTCCCGATGAGCTCTTTGCTAACATTCTCTTCAGAGCTGCAGTGAAACCAGGAACCACGTGGAGAAGGCACCCACACTGAAAGTGCCTGGAAGGAACATTGGGGCTTCTTCTCAGTGTCTCTGACCATAGGGTTTCACTGTCCCGGGAAAGTCTCTGCTAACACCCTGCAGAGCGCAGTGCCCAATATACAGAAACGTCTTGCGGTATCTCCTACAGGGAAAGTGCCAGGAGGGAATTGTCGAGCTTGTTCTCAGTGTCTCTGAGAATTGCTCTGATTATCCATGTGACCTCTTTGCTAAGACTCTCCAGAGAGACGTCCTCAAAACCAACACACATCTTGACATATCTCCCACATTGATCGCAGTTTCTCCAGGAACGGCATTCAAGGAGCCAGGAACTTTTCTCCCTACACTGTCCTTTGAGTTGGCCTCAAAACCAATCTACATCCTGCTATATCTCCCACATGGAAAGTGCCAGGAGGGAAAAGTGGGGATTATGTTTAGACTTTCTCGGAACTGCTTCAAATCAACTAGATATCTTTGTGCTGTAAATCTCCCAACAGCCAAACGCAAATGCAGCAAACATCTCGCTGTATGTCCCACATCCAAAGTGCCAAGAGAGAGCTTGCTCTCCCTGTCTTTGAGTACTGTTTTCACTGTCCCGGTTACCTCTTTGCTAACATTCTCTTCAGAGCTGCAGTGAAACCAGGAACCACGTGGAGAAGGCACCCACACTGAAAGTGCCTGGAGGGAACATTGGGGCTTCTTCTCAGTGTCTCTGACCATAGGGTTTCACTGTCCCGGGAAAGTCTCTGCTAACACCCTGCAGAGCGCAGTGCCCAATATACAGAAACGTCTTGCGGTATCTCCTACAGGGAAAGTGCCAGGAGGGAATTGTCGAGCTTCTTCTCAGTGTCTCTGAGAATTGCTCTGATTATCCGTGTGACCTCTTTACCAACACACATCTTGACATATCTCCCACATTGATCGCAGTGTCTCCAGGAACGGCATTCAAGGAGCCAGGAACTTTTCTCCCTACACTGTCCATTGAGTTGTCCTCAAAACCAATCTACATCCTGCTATATCTCCCACATGGAAAGTGCCAGGAGGGAAAAGTGGGGATTATGTTTAGACTTTCTCGGAACTGCTTCAAATCAACTAGATATCTTTGTGCTGTAAATCTCCCAACAGCCAAACGCAAATGCAGCAAACATCTCGCTGTATGTCCCACATCCAAAGTGCCAAGAGAGAGCTTGCTCTCCCTGTCTTTGAGTACTGTTTTCACTGTCCCGGTTACCTCTTTGCTAACATTCTCTTCAGAGCTGCAGTGAAACCAGGAACCACGTGGAGAAGGCACCCACACTGGAAGTGCCTGGAGGGAACATTGGGGCTTCTTCTCAGTGTCTCTGACCATAGGGTTTCACTGTCCCGGGAAAGTCTCTGCTAACACCCTGCAGAGCGCAGTGCCCAATATACAGAAACGTCTTGCGGTATCTCCTACAGGGAAAGTGCCAGGAGGGAATTGTCGAGCTTGTTCTCAGTGTCTCTGAGAATTGCTCTGATTATCCGTGTGACCTCTTTGCTAAGACTCTCCAGAGAGACGTCCTCAAAACCAACACACATCTTGACATATCTCCCACATTGATCGCAGTTTCTCCAGGAACGGCATTCAAGGAGCCAGGAACTTTTCTCCCTACACTGTCCTTTGAGTTGGCCTCAAAACCAATCTACATCCTGCTATATCTCCCACATGGAAAGTGCCAGGAGGGAAAAGTGGGGATTATGTTTAGACTTTCTCGGAACTGCTTCAAATCAACTAGATATCTTTGTGCTGTAAATCTCCCAACAGCCAAACGCAAATGCAGCAAACATCTCGCTGTATGTCCCACATCCAAAGTGCCAAGAGAGAGCTTGCTCTCCCTGTCTTTGAGTACTGTTTTCACTGTCCCGGTTACCTCTTTGCTAACATTCTCTTCAGAGCTGCAGTGAAACCAGGAACCACGTGGAGAAGGCACCCACACTGGAAGTGCCTGGAGGGAACATTGGGGCTTCTTCTCAGTGTCTCTGACCATAGGGTTTCACTGTCCCGGGAAAGTCTCTGCTAACACCCTGCAGAGCGCAGTGCCCAATATACAGAAACGTCTTGCGGTATCTCCTACAGGGAAAGTGCCAGGAGGGAATTGTCGAGCTTGTTCTCAGTGTCTCTGAGAATTGCTCTGATTATCCGTGTGACCTCTTTGCTAAGACTCTCCAGAGAGACGTCCTCAAAACCAACACACATCTTGACATATCTCCCACATTGATCGCAGTGTCTCCAGGAACGGCATTCAAGGAGCCAGGAACTTTTCTCCCTACACTGTCCATTGAGTTGTCCTCAAAACCAATCTACATCCTGCTATATCTCCCACATGGAAAGTGCCAGGAGGGAAAAGTGGGGATTAGGTTTAGACTTTCTCGGAACTGCTTCAAATCAACTAGATATCTTTGTGCTGTAAATCTCCCAACAGCCAAACGCAAATGCAGCAAACATCTCGCTGTATGTCCCACATCCAAAGTGCCAAGAGAGAGCTTGCTCTCCCTGTCTTTGAGACCTGTTTTCACTGTCCCGGTTACCTCTTTGCTAACATTCTCTTCAGAGCTGCAGTGAAACCAGGAACCACGTGGAGAAGGCACCCACACTGAAAGTGCCTGGAGGGAACATTGGGGCTTCTTCTCAGTGTCTCTGACCATAGGGTTTCACTGTCCCGGGAAAGTCTCTGCAAACACCCTGCGGAGCGCAGTGCTCAATATACAGAGACTTTCTCGGAACTGCTTCAAATCAACTAGATATCTTTGTGCTGTAAATCTCCCAACAGCCAAACGCAAATGCAGCAAACATCTCGCTGTATGTCCCACATCCAAAGTGCCAAGAGAGTAATGTAGAGCTTGCTCTCCCTGTCTTTGAGTACTGTTTTCACTGTCCCGATGAGCTCTTTGCTAACATTCTCTTCAGAGCTGCAGTGAAACCAGGAACCACGTGGAGAAGGCACCCACACTGAAAGTGCCGGGAGGGAACATTGGGGCTTCTTCTCAGTGTCTCTGACCATAGGGTTTCACTGTCCCGGGAAAGTCTCTGCTAACACCCTGCAGAGCGCAGTGCCCAATATACAGAAACGTCTTGCGGTATCTCCTACAGGGAAAGTGCCAGGAGGGAATTGTCGAGCTTGTTCTCAGTGTCTCTGAGAATTGCTCTGATTATCCATGTGACCTCTTTGCTAAGACTCTCCAGAGAGACGTCCTCAAAACCAACACACATCTTGACATATCTCCCACATTGATCGCAGTTTCTCCAGGAACGGCATTCAAGGAGCCAGGAACTTTTCTCCCTACACTGTCCTTTGAGTTGGCCTCAAAACCAATCTACATCCTGCTATATCTCCCACATGGAAAGTGCCAGGAGGGAAAAGTGGGGATTATGTTTAGACTTTCTCGGAACTGCTTCAAATCAACTAGATATCTTTGTGCTGCAAATCTCCCAACAGCCAAATGCAAATGCAGCAAACATCTCGCTGTATGTCCCACATCCAAAGTGCCAAGAGAGAGCTTGCTCTCCCTGTCTTTGAGACCTGTTTTCACTGTCCCGGTTACCTCTTTGCTAACATTCTCTTCAGAGCTGCAGTGAAACCAGGAACCACGTGGAGAAGGCACCCACACTGAAAGTGCCTGGAGGGAACATTGGGGCTTCTTCTCAGTGTCTCTGACATAGGGTTTCACTGTCCCGGGAAAGTCTCTGCTAACACCCTGCAGAGCGCAGTGCCCAATATACAGAAACGTCTTGCGGTATCTCCTACAGGGAAAGTGCCAGGAGGGAATTGTCGAGCTTGTTCTCAGTGTCTCTGAGAATTGCTCTGATTATCCGTGTGACCTCTTTACCAACACACATCTTGACATATCTCCCACATTGATCGCAGTGTCTCCAGGAACGGCATTCAAGGAGCCAGGAACTTTTCTCCCTACACTGTCCATTGAGTTGGCCTCAAAACCAATCTACATCCTGCTATATTACCCACATGGAAAGTGCCAGGAGGGAAAAGTGGGGATTATGTTTAGACTTTCTCGGAACTGCTTCAAATCAACTAGATATCTTTGTGCTGTAAATCTCCCAACAGCCAAACGCAAATGCAGCAAACATCTCGCTGTATGTCCCACATCCAAAGTGCCAAGAGAGAGCTTGCTCTCCCTGTCTTTGAGTACTGTTTTCACTGTCCCGGTTACCTCTTTGCTAACATTCTCTTCAGAGCTGCAGTGAAACCAGGAACCACGTGGAGAAGGCACCCACACTGGAAGTGCCTGGAGGGAACACTGGGGCTTCTTCTCAGTGTCTCTGACCATAGGGTTTCACTGTCCCGGGAAAGTCTCTGCAAACACCCTGCGGAGCGCAGTGCTCAATATACAGAGACTTTCTCGGAACTGCTTCAAATCAACTAGATATCTTTGTGCTGTAAATCTCCCAACAGCCAAACGCAAATGCAGCAAACATCTCGCTGTATGTCCCACATCCAAAGTGCCAAGAGAGTAATGTAGAGCTTGCTCTCCCTGTCTTTGAGTACTGTTTTCACTGTCCCGATGAGCTCTTTGCTAACATTCTCTTCAGAGCTGCAGTGAAACCAGGAACCACGTGGAGAAGGCACCCACACTGAAAGTGCCTGGAGGGAACATTGGGGCTTCTTCTCAGTGTCTCTGACCATAGGGTTTCACTGTCCCGGGAAAGTCTCTGCTAACACCCTGCAGAGCGCAGTGCCCAATATACAGAAACGTCTTGCGGTATCTCCTACAGGGAAAGTGCCAGGAGGGAATTGTCGAGCTTGTTCTCAGTGTCTCTGAGAATTGCTCTGATTATCCGTGTGACCTCTTTACCAACACACATCTTGAAATATCTCCCACATTGATCGCAGTGTCTCCAGGAACGGCATTCAAGGAGCCAGGAACTTTTCTCCCTACACTGTCCATTGAGTTGTCCTCAAAACCAATCTACATCCTGCTATATTACCCACATGGAAAGTGCCAGGAGGGAAAAGTGGGGATTATGTTTAGACTTTCTCGGAACTGCTTCAAATCAACTAGATATCTTTGTGCTGTAAATCTCCCAACAGCCAAACGCAAATGCAGCAAACATCTCGCTGTATGTCCCACATCCAAAGTGCCAAGAGAGAGCTTGCTCTCCCTGTCTTTGAGTACTGTTTTCACTGTCCCGGTTACCTCTTTGCTAACATTCTCTTCAGAGCTGCAGTGAAACCAGGAACCACGTGGAGAAGGCACCCACACTGGAAGTGCCTGGAGGGAACATTGGGGCTTCTTCTCAGTGTCTCTGACCATAGGGTTTCACTGTCCCGGGAAAGTCTCTGCAAACACCCTGCGGAGCGCAGTGCTCAATATACAGAGACTTTCTCGGAACTGCTTCAAATCAACTAGATATCTTTGTGCTGTAAATCTCCCAACAGCCAAACGCAAATGCAGCAAACATCTCGCTGTATGTCCCACATCCAAAGTGCCAAGAGAGTAATGTAGAGCTTGCTCTCCCTGTCTTTGAGTACTGTTTTCACTGTCCCGATGAGCTCTTTGCTAACATCCTCTTCAGAGCTGCAGTGAAACCAGGAACCACGTGGAGAAGGCACCCACACTGAAAGTGCCTGGAGGGAACATTGGGGCTTCTTCTCAGTGTCTCTGACCATAGGGTTTCACTGTCCCGGGAAAGTCTCTGCTAACACCCTGCAGAGCGCAGTGCCCAATATACAGAAACGTCTTGCGGTATCTCCTACAGGGAAAGTGCCAGGAGGGAATTGTCGAGCTTGTTCTCAGTGTCTCTGAGAATTGCTCTGATTATCCATGTGACCTCTTTGCTAAGACTCTCCAGAGAGACGTCCTCAAAACCAACACACATCTTGACATATCTCCCACATTGATCGCAGTTTCTCCAGGAACGGCATTCAAGGAGCCAGGAACTTTTCTCCCTACACTGTCCTTTGAGTTGGCCTCAAAACCAATCTACATCCTGCTATATCTCCCACATGGAAAGTGCCAGGAGGGAAAAGTGGGGATTATGTTTAGACTTTCTCGGAACTGCTTCAAATCAACTAGATATCTTTGTGCTGCAAATCTCCCAACAGCCAAACGCAAATGCAGCAAACATCTCGCTGTATGTCCCACATCCAAAGTGCCAAGAGAGAGCTTGCTCTCCCTGTCTTTGAGACCTGTTTTCACTGTCCCGATGAGCTCTTTGCTAACATTCTCTTCAGAGCTGCAGTGAAACCAGGAACCACGTGGAGAAGGCACCCACACTGGAAGTGCCTGGAGGGAACATTGGGGCTTCTTCTCAGTGTCTCTGACCATAGGGTTTCACTGTCCCGGGAAAGTCTCTGCTAACACCCTGCAGAGCGCAGTGCCCAATATACAGAAACGTCTTGCGGTATCTCCTACAGGGAAAGTGCCAGGAGGGAATTGTCGAGCTTGTTCTCAGTGTCTCTGAGAATTGCTCTGATTATCCGTGTGACCTCTTTACCAACACACATCTTGACATATCTCCCACATTGATCGCAGTGTCTCCAGGAACGGCATTCAAGGAGCCAGGAACTTTTCTCCCTACACTGTCCATTGAGTTGTCCTCAAAACCAATCTACATCCTGCTATATCAACCACATGGAAAGTGCCAGGAGGGAAAAGTGGGGATTATGTTTAGACTTTCTCGGAACTGCTTCAAATCAACTAGATATCTTTGTGCTGTAAATCTCCCAACAGCCAAACGCAAATGCAGCAAACATCTCGCTGTATGTCCCACATCCAAAGTGCCAAGAGAGAGCTTGCTCTCCCTGTCTTTGAGACCTGTTTTCACTGTCCCGGTTACCTCTTTGCTAACATTCTCTTCAGAGCTGCAGTGAAACCAGGAACCACGTGGAGAAGGCACACACACTGAAAGTGCCTGGAGGGAACATTGGGGCTTCTTCTCAGTGTCTCTGACATAGGGTTTCACTGTCCCGGGAAAGTCTCTGCAAACACCCTGCGGAGCGCAGTGCTCAATATACAGAGACTTTCTTGGAACTGCTTCAAATCAACTAGATATCTTTGTGCTGTAAATCTCCCAACAGCCAAACGCAAATGCAGCAAACATCTTGCTGTATGTCCCACATCCAAAGTGCCAAGAGAGTAATGTAGAGCTTGCTCTCCCTTTCTTTGAGTACTGTTTTCACTGTCCCGATGAGCTCTTTGCTAACATTCTCTTCAGAGCTGCAGTGAAACCAGGAACCACGTGGAGAAGGCAACCACACTGAAAGTGCCTGGAGGGAACATTGGGGCTTCTTCTCAGTGTCTCTGACCATAGGGTTTCACTGTCCCGGGAAAGTCTCTGCTAACACCCTGCAGAGCGCAGTGCCCAATATACAGAAACGTCTTGCGGTATCTCCTACAGGGAAAGTGCCAGGAGGGAATTGTCGAGCTTCTTCTCAGTGTCTCTGAGAATTGCTCTGATTATCCGTGTGACCTCTTTGCTAAGACTCTCCAGAGAGACGTCCTCAAAACCAACACACGTCTTGACATATCTCCCACATTGATCGCAGTGTCTCCAGGAACGGCATTCAAGGAGCCAGGAACTTTTCTCCCTACACTGTCCATTGAGTTGTCCTCAAAACCAATCTACATCCTGCTATATCTCCCACATGGAAAGTGCCAGGAGGGAAAAGTGGGGATTATGTTTAGACTTTCTCGGAACTGCTTCAAATCAACTAGATATCTTTGTGCTGTAAATCTCCCAACAGCCAAACGCAAATGCAGCAAACATCTCGCTGTATGTCCCACATCCAAAGTGCCAAGAGAGTAATGTAGAGCTTGCTCTCCCTGTCTTTGAGTACTGTTTTCACTGTCCCGATGAGCTCTTTGCTAACATTCTCTTCAGAGCTGCAGTGAAACCAGGAACCACGTGGAGAAGGCACCCACACTGAAAGTGCCTGGAGGGAACATTGGGGCTTCTTCTCAGTGTCTCTGACCATAGGGTTTCACTGTCCCGGGAAAGTCTCTGCTAACACCCTGCAGAGCGCAGTGCCCAATATACAGAAACGTCTTGCGGTATCTCCTACAGGGAAAGTGCCAGGAGGGAATTGTCGAGCTTCTTCTCAGTGTCTCTGAGAATTGCTCTGATTATCCATGTGACCTCTTTGCTAAGACTCTCCAGAGAGACGTCCTCAAAACCAACACACATCTTGACATATCTCCCACTTTGATCGCAGTTTCTCCAGGAACGGCATTCAAGGAGCCAGGAACTTTTCTCCCTACACTGTCCTTTGAGTTGGCCTCAAAACCAATCTACATCCTGCTATATCTCCCACATGGAAAGTGCCAGGAGGGAAAAGTGGGGATTATGTTTAGACTTTCTCGGAACTGCTTCAAATCAACTAGATATCTTTGTGCTGCAAATCTCCCAACAGCCAAACGCAAATGCAGCAAACATCTCGCTGTATGTCCCACATCCAAAGTGCCAAGAGAGAGCTTGCTCTCCCTGTCTTTGAGTACTGTTTTCACTGTCCCGGTTACCTCTTTGCTAACATTCTCTTCAGAGCTGCAGTGAAACCAGGAACCACGTGGAGAAGGCACCCACACTGAAAGTGCCTGGAGGGAACATTGGGGCTTCTTCTCAGTGTCTCTGACATAGGGTTTCACTGTCCCGGGAAAGTCTCTGCTAACACCCTGCAGAGCGCAGTGCCCAATATACAAAAACGTCTTGCGGTATCTCCTACAGGGAAAGTGCCAGGAGGGAATTGTCGAGCTTGTTCTCAGTGTCTCTGAGAATTGCTCTGATTATCCATGTGACCTCTTTGCTAAGACTCTCCAGAGAGCCGTCCTCAAAACCAACACACATCTTGACATATCTCCCACATTGATCGCAGTGTCTCCAGGAACGGCATTCAAGGAGCCAGGAACTTTTCTCCCTACACTGTCCATTGAGTTGTCCTCAAAACCAATATACATCCTGCTATATCTCCCACATGGAAAGTGCCAGGAGGGAAAAGTGGGGATTATGTTTAGACTTTCTCGGAACTGCTTCAAATCAACTAGATATCTTTGTGCTGTAAATCTCCCAACAGCCAAACGCAAATGCAGCAAACATCTCGCTGTATGTCCCACATCCAAAGTGCCAAGAGAGAGCTTGCTCTCCCTGTCTTTGAGTACTGTTTTCACTGTCCCGGTTACCTCTTTGCTAACATTCTCTTCAGAGCTGCAGTGAAACCAGGAACCACGTGGAGAAGGCACCCACACTGAAAGTGCCTGGAGGGAACATTGGGGCTTCTTCTCAGTGTCTCTGACCATAGGGTTTCACTGTCCCGGGAAAGTCTCTGCTAACACCCTGCAGAGCGCAGTGCCCAATATACAGAAACGTCTTGCGGTATCTCCTACAGGGAAAGTGCCAGGAGGGAATTGTCGAGCTTGTTCTCAGTGTCTCTGAGAATTGCTCTGATTATCCGTGTGACCTCTTTACCAACACACATCTTGACATTTCTCCCACATTGATCGCAGTGTCTCCAGGAACGGCATTCAAGGAGCCAGGAACTTTTCTCCCTACACTGTCCATTGAGTTGGCCTCAAAACCAATCTACATCCTGCTATATTACCCACATGGAAAGTGCCAGGAGGGAAAAGTGGGGATTATGTTTAGACTTTCTCGGAACTGCTTCAAATCAACTAGATATCTTTGTGCTGTAAATCTCCCAACAGCCAAACGCAAATGCAGCAAACATCTCGCTGTATGTCCCACATCCAAAGTGCCAAGAGAGAGCTTGCTCTCCCTGTCTTTGAGTACTGTTTTCACTGTCCCGGTTACCTCTTTGCTAACATTCTCTTCAGAGCTGCAGTGAAACCAGGAACCACGTGGAGAAGGCACCCACACTGGAAGTGCCTGGAGGGAACATTGGGGCTTCTTCTCAGTGTCTCTGACCATAGGGTTTCACTGTCCCGGGAAAGTCTCTGCAAACACCCTGCGGAGCGCAGTGCTCAATATACAGAGACTTTCTCGGAACTGCTTCAAATCAACTAGATATCTTTGTGCTGTAAATCTCCCAACAGCCAAACGCAAATGCAGCAAACATCTCGCTGTATGTCCCACATCCAAAGTGCCAAGAGAGTAATGTAGAGCTTGCTCTCCCTGTCTTTGAGTACTGTTTTCACTGTCCCGATGAGCTCTTTGCTAACATTCTCTTCAGAGCTGCAGTGAAACCAGGAACCACGTGGAGAAGCACCCACACTGAAAGTGCCTGGAGGGAACATTGGGGCTTCTTCTCAGTGTCTCTGACCATAGGGTTTCACTGTCCCGGGAAAGTCTCTGCTAACACCCTGCAGAGCGCAGTGCCCAATATACAGAAACGTCTTGCGGTATCTCCTACAGGGAAAGTGCCAGGAGGGAATTGTCGAGCTTCTTCTCAGTGTCTCTGAGAATTGCTCTGATTATCCGTGTGACCTCTTTGCTAAGACTCTCCAGAGAGCCGTCCTCAAAACCAACACACATCTTGACATATCTCCCACATTGATCGCAGTGTCTCCAGGAACGGCATTCAAGGAGCCAGGAACTTTTCTCCCTACACTGTCCATTGAGTTGGCCTCAAAACCAATCTACATCCTGCTATATCTCCCACATGGAAAGTGCCAGGAGGGAAAAGTGGGGATTATGTTTAGACTTTCTCGGAACTGCTTCAAATCAACTAGATATCTTTGTGCTGTAAATCTCCCAACAGCCAAATGCAAATGCAGCAAACATCTCGCTGTATGTCCCACATCCAAAGTGCCAAGAGAGTAATGTAGAGCTTGCTCTCCCTGTCTTTGAGTACTGTTTTCACTGTCCCGATGAGCTCTTTGCTAACATTCTCTTCAGAGCTGCAGTGAAACCAGGAACCACGTGGAGAAGGCACCCACACTGGAAGTGCCTGGAGGGAACACTGGGGCTTCTTCTCAGTGTCTCTGACCATAGGGTTTCACTGTCCCGGGAAAGTCTCTGCTAACACCCTGCAGAGCGCAGTGCCCAATATACAGAAACGTCTTGCGGTATCTCCTACAGGGAAAGTGCCAGGAGGGAATTGTCGAGCTTGTTCTCAGTGTCTCTGAGAATTGCTCTGATTATCCATGTGACCTCTTTGCTAAGACTCTCCAGAGAGACGTCCTCAAAACCAACACACATCTTGACATATCTCCCACATTGATCGCAGTTTCTCCAGGAACGGCATTCAAGGAGCCAGGAACTTTTCTCCCTACACTGTCCTTTGAGTTGGCCTCAAAACCAATCTACATCCTGCTATATCTCCCACATGGAAAGTGCCAGGAGGGAAAAGTGGGGATTATGTTTAGACTTTCTCGGAACTGCTTCAAATCAACTAGATATCTTTGTGCTGCAAATCTCCCAACAGCCAAACGCAAATGCAGCAAACATCTCGCTGTATGTCCCACATCCAAAGTGCCAAGAGAGAGCTTGCTCTCCCTGTCTTTGAGACCTGTTTTCACTGTCCCGGTTACCTCTTTGCTAACATTCTCTTCAGAGCTGCAGTGAAACCAGGAACCACGTGGAGAAGGCACCCACACTGAAAGTGCCTGGAGGGAACATTGGGGCTTCTTCTCAGTGTCTCTGACCATAGGGTTTCACTGTCCCGGGAAAGTCTCTGCTAACACCCTGCAGAGCGCAGTGCCCAATATACAAAAACGTCTTGCGGTATCTCCTACAGGGAAAGTGCCAGGAGGGAATTGTCGAGCTTGTTCTCAGTGTCTCTGAGAATTGCTCTGATTATCCATGTGACCTCTTTGCTAAGACTCTCCAGAGAGACGTCCTCAAAACCAACACACATCTTGACATATCTCCCACATTGATCGCAGTGTCTCCAGGAACGGCATTCAAGGAGCCAGGAACTTTTCTCCCTACACTGTCCATTGAGTTGTCCTCAAAACCAATATACATCCTGCTATATCTCCCACATGGAAAGTGCCAGGAGGGAAAAGTGGGGATTATGTTTAGACTTTCTCGGAACTGCTTCAAATCAACTAGATATCTTTGTGCTGTAAATCTCCCAACAGCCAAACGCAAATGCAGCAAACATCTCGCTGTATGTCCCACATCCAAAGTGCCAAGAGAGAGCTTGCTCTCCCTGTCTTTGAGACCTGTTTTCACTGTCCCGATGAGCTCTTTGCTAACATTCTCTTCAGAGCTGCAGTGAAACCAGGAACCACGTGGAGAAGGCACCCACACTGAAAGTGCCTGGAGGGAACATTGGGGCTTCTTCTCAGTGTCTCTGACCATAGGGTTTCACTGTCCCGGGAAAGTCTCTGCTAACACCCTGCAGAGCGCAGTGCCCAATATACAGAAACGTCTTGCGGTATCTCCTACAGGGAAAGTGCCAGGAGGGAATTGTCGAGCTTGTTCTCAGTGTCTCTGAGAATTGCTCTGATTATCCGTGTGACCTCTTTGCTAAGACTCTCCAGAGAGACGTCCTCAAAACCAACACACATCTTGACATATCTCCCACATTGATCGCAGTGTCTCCAGGAACGGCATTCAAGGAGCCAGGAACTTTTCTCCCTACACTGTCCATTGAGTTGGCCTCAAAACCAATCTACATCCTGCTATATCTCCCACATGGAAAGTGCCAGGAGGGAAAAGTGGGGATTATGTTTAGACTTTCTCGGAACTGCTTCAAATCAACTAGATATCTTTGTGCTGTAAATCTCCCAACAGCCAAACGCAAATGCAGCAAACATCTCGCTGTATGTCCCACATCCAAAGTGCCAAGAGAGAGCTTGCTCTCCCTGTCTTTGAGACCTGTTTTCACTGTCCCGATGAGCTCTTTGCTAACATTCTCTTCAGAGCTGCAGTGAAACCAGGAACCACGTGGAGAAGGCACCCACACTGGAAGTGCCTGGAGGGAACATTGGGGCTTCTTCTCAGTGTCTCTGACCATAGGGTTTCACTGTCCCGGGAAAGTCTCTGCTAACACCCTGCAGAGCGCAGTGCCCAATATACAGAAACGTCTTGCGGTATCTCCTACAGGGAAAGTGCCAGGAGGGAATTGTCGAGCTTCTTCTCAGTGTCTCTGAGAATTGCTCTGATTATCCGTGTGACCTCTTTACCAACACACATCTTGACATATCTCCCACATTGATCGCAGTGTCTCCAGGAACGGCATTCAAGGAGCCAGGAACTTTTCTCCCTACACTGTCCATTGAGTTGGCCTCAAAACCAATATACATCCTGCTATATCAACCACATGGAAAGTGCCAGGAGGGAAAAGTGGGGATTATGTTTAGACTTTCTCGGAACTGCTTCAAATCAACTAGATATCTTTGTTCTGTAAATCTCCCAACAGCCAAACGCAAATGCAGCAAACATCTCGCTGTATGTCCCACATCCAAAGTGCCAAGAGAGAGCTTGCTCTCCCTGTCTTTGACTACTGTTTTCACTGTCCCGGTTACCTCTTTGCTAACATTCTCTTCAGAGCTGCAGTGAAACCAGGAACCACGTGGAGAAGGCACCCACACTGAAAGTGCCTGGAGGGAACATTGGGGCTTCTTCTCAGTGTCTCTGACCATAGGGTTTCACTGTCCCGGGAAAGTCTCTGCTAACACCCTGCAGAGCGCAGTGCCCAATATACAAAAACGTCTTGCGGTATCTCCTACAGGGAAAGTGCCAGGAGGGAATTGTCGAGCTTGTTCTCAGTGTCTCTGAGAATTGCTCTGATTATCCATGTGACCTCTTTGCTAAGACTCTCCAGAGAGACGTCCTCAAAACCAACACACATCTTGACATATCTCCCACATTGATCGCAGTGTCTCCAGGAACGGCATTCAAGGAGCCAGGAACTTTTCTCCCTACACTGTCCATTGAGTTGTCCTCAAAACCAATCTACATCCTGCTATATCTCCCACATGGAAAGTGCCAGGAGGGAAAAGTGGGGATTATGTTTAGACTTTCTCGGAACTGCTTCAAATCAACTAGATATCTTTGTGCTGTAAATCTCCCAACAGCCAAACGCAAATGCAGCAAACATCTCGCTGTATGTCCCACATCCAAAGTGCCAAGAGAGAGCTTGCTCTCCCTGTCTTTGAGACCTGTTTTCACTGTCCCGATGAGCTCTTTGCTAACATTCTCTTCAGAGCTGCAGTGAAACCAGGAACCACGTGGAGAAGGCACCCACACTGAAAGTGCCTGGAGGGAACATTGGGGCTTCTTCTCAGTGTCTCTGACCATAGGGTTTCACTGTCCCGGGAAAGTCTCTGCTAACACCCTGCAGAGCGCAGTGCCCAATATACAGAAACGTCTTGCGGTATCTCCTACAGGGAAAGTGCCAGGAGGGAATTGTCGAGCTTGTTCTCAGTGTCTCTGAGAATTGCTCTGATTATCCGTGTGACCTCTTTGCTAAGACTCTCCAGAGAGACGTCCTCAAAACCAACACACATCTTGACATATCTCCCACATTGATCGCAGTGTCTCCAGGAACGGCATTCAAGGAGCCAGGAACTTTTCTCCCTACACTGTCCATTGAGTTGGCCTCAAAACCAATATACATCCTGCTATATCTCCCACATGGAAAGTGCCAGGAGGGAAAAGTGGGGATTATGTTTAGACTTTCTCGGAACTGCTTCAAATCAACTAGATATCTTTGTGCTGTAAATCTCCCAACAGCCAAACGCAAATGCAGCAAACATCTCGCTGTATGTCCCACATCCAAAGTGCCAAGAGAGAGCTTGCTCTCCCTGTCTTTGAGACCTGTTTTCACTGTCCCGATGAGCTCTTTGCTAACATTCTCTTCAGAGCTGCAGTGAAACCAGGAACCACGTGGAGAAGGCACCCACACTGGAAGTGCCTGGAGGGAACATTGGGGCTTCTTCTCAGTGTCTCTGACCATAGGGTTTCACTGTCCCGGGAAAGTCTCTGCTAACACCCTGCAGAGCGCAGTGCCCAATATACAGAAACGTCTTGCGGTATCTCCTACAGGGAAAGTGCCAGGAGGGAATTGTCGAGCTTCTTCTCAGTGTCTCTGAGAATTGCTCTGATTATCCGTGTGACCTCTTTACCAACACACATCTTGACATATCTCCCACATTGATCGCAGTGTCTCCAGGAACGGCATTCAAGGAGCCAGGAACTTTTCTCCCTACACTGTCCATTGAGTTGGCCTCAAAACCAATATACATCCTGCTATATCTCCCACATGGAAAGTGCCAGGAGGGAAAAGTGGGGATTATGTTTAGACTTTCTCGGAACTGCTTCAAATCAACTAGATATCTTTGTGCTGTAAATCTCCCAACAGCCAAACGCAAATGCAGCAAACATCTCGCTGTATGTCCCACATCCAAAGTGCCAAGAGAGAGCTTGCTCTCCCTGTCTTTGAGACCTGTTTTCACTGTCCCGATGAGCTCTTTGCTAACATTCTCTTCAGAGCTGCAGTGAAACCAGGAACCACGTGGAGAAGGCACCCACACTGGAAGTGCCTGGAGGGAACACTGGGGCTTCTTCTCAGTGTCTCTGACCATAGGGTTTCACTGTCCCGGGAAAGTCTCTGCTAACACCCTGCAGAGCGCAGTGCCCAATATACAGAAACGTCTTGCGGTATCTCCTACAGGGAAAGTGCCAGGAGGGAATTGTCGAGCTTGTTCTCAGTGTCTCTGAGAATTGCTCTGATTATCCATGTGACCTCTTTGCTAAGACTCTCCAGAGAGACGTCCTCAAAACCAACACACATCTTGACATATCTCCCACATTGATCGCAGTTTCTCCAGGAACGGCATTCAAGGAGCCAGGAACTTTTCTCCCTACACTGTCCTTTGAGTTGGCCTCAAAACCAATCTACATCCTGCTATATCTCCCACATGGAAAGTGCCAGGAGGGAAAAGTGGGGATTATGTTTAGACTTTCTCGGAACTGCTTCAAATCAACTAGATATCTTTGTGCTGCAAATCTCCCAACAGCCAAACGCAAATGCAGCAAACATCTCGCTGTATGTCCCACATCCAAAGTGCCAAGAGAGAGCTTGCTCTCCCTGTCTTTGAGACCTGTTTTCACTGTCCCGGTTACCTCTTTGCTAACATTCTCTTCAGAGCTGCAGTGAAACCAGGAACCACGTGGAGAAGGCACCCACACTGAAAGTGCCTGGAGGGAACATTGGGGCTTCTTCTCAGTGTCTCTGACCATAGGGTTTCACTGTCCCGGGAAAGTCTCTGCTAACACCCTGCAGAGCGCAGTGCCCAATATACAAAAACGTCTTGCGGTATCTCCTACAGGGAAAGTGCCAGGAGGGAATTGTCGAGCTTGTTCTCAGTGTCTCTGAGAATTGCTCTGATTATCCATGTGACCTCTTTGCTAAGACTCTCCAGAGAGACGTCCTCAAAACCAACACACATCTTGACATATCTCCCACATTGATCGCAGTGTCTCCAGGAACGGCATTCAAGGAGCCAGGAACTTTTCTCCCTACACTGTCCATTGAGTTGTCCTCAAAACCAATATACATCCTGCTATATCTCCCACATGGAAAGTGCCAGGAGGGAAAAGTGGGGATTATGTTTAGACTTTCTCGGAACTGCTTCAAATCAACTAGATATCTTTGTGCTGTAAATCTCCCAACAGCCAAACGCAAATGCAGCAAACATCTCGCTGTATGTCCCACATCCAAAGTGCCAAGAGAGAGCTTGCTCTCCCTGTCTTTGAGACCTGTTTTCACTGTCCCGATGAGCTCTTTGCTAACATTCTCTTCAGAGCTGCAGTGAAACCAGGAACCACGTGGAGAAGGCACCCACACTGAAAGTGCCTGGAGGGAACATTGGGGCTTCTTCTCAGTGTCTCTGACCATAGGGTTTCACTGTCCCGGGAAAGTCTCTGCTAACACCCTGCAGAGCGCAGTGCCCAATATACAGAAACGTCTTGCGGTATCTCCTACAGGGAAAGTGCCAGGAGGGAATTGTCGAGCTTGTTCTCAGTGTCTCTGAGAATTGCTCTGATTATCCGTGTGACCTCTTTGCTAAGACTCTCCAGAGAGACGTCCTCAAAACCAACACACATCTTGACATATCTCCCACATTGATCGCAGTGTCTCCAGGAACGGCATTCAAGGAGCCAGGAACTTTTCTCCCTACACTGTCCATTGAGTTGGCCTCAAAACCAATCTACATCCTGCTATATCTCCCACATGGAAAGTGCCAGGAGGGAAAAGTGGGGATTATGTTTAGACTTTCTCGGAACTGCTTCAAATCAACTAGATATCTTTGTGCTGTAAATCTCCCAACAGCCAAACGCAAATGCAGCAAACATCTCGCTGTATGTCCCACATCCAAAGTGCCAAGAGAGAGCTTGCTCTCCCTGTCTTTGAGACCTGTTTTCACTGTCCCGATGAGCTCTTTGCTAACATTCTCTTCAGAGCTGCAGTGAAACCAGGAACCACGTGGAGAAGGCACCCACACTGGAAGTGCCTGGAGGGAACATTGGGGCTTCTTCTCAGTGTCTCTGACCATAGGGTTTCACTGTCCCGGGAAAGTCTCTGCTAACACCCTGCAGAGCGCAGTGCCCAATATACAGAAACGTCTTGCGGTATCTCCTACAGGGAAAGTGCCAGGAGGGAATTGTCGAGCTTCTTCTCAGTGTCTCTGAGAATTGCTCTGATTATCCGTGTGACCTCTTTACCAACACACATCTTGACATATCTCCCACATTGATCGCAGTGTCTCCAGGAACGGCATTCAAGGAGCCAGGAACTTTTCTCCCTACACTGTCCATTGAGTTGGCCTCAAAACCAATATACATCCTGCTATATCAACCACATGGAAAGTGCCAGGAGGGAAAAGTGGGGATTATGTTTAGACTTTCTCGGAACTGCTTCAAATCAACTAGATATCTTTGTTCTGTAAATCTCCCAACAGCCAAACGCAAATGCAGCAAACATCTCGCTGTATGTCCCACATCCAAAGTGCCAAGAGAGAGCTTGCTCTCCCTGTCTTTGACTACTGTTTTCACTGTCCCGGTTACCTCTTTGCTAACATTCTCTTCAGAGCTGCAGTGAAACCAGGAACCACGTGGAGAAGGCACCCACACTGAAAGTGCCTGGAGGGAACATTGGGGCTTCTTCTCAGTGTCTCTGACCATAGGGTTTCACTGTCCCGGGAAAGTCTCTGCTAACACCCTGCAGAGCGCAGTGCCCAATATACAAAAACGTCTTGCGGTATCTCCTACAGGGAAAGTGCCAGGAGGGAATTGTCGAGCTTGTTCTCAGTGTCTCTGAGAATTGCTCTGATTATCCATGTGACCTCTTTGCTAAGACTCTCCAGAGAGACGTCCTCAAAACCAACACACATCTTGACATATCTCCCACATTGATCGCAGTGTCTCCAGGAACGGCATTCAAGGAGCCAGGAACTTTTCTCCCTACACTGTCCATTGAGTTGTCCTCAAAACCAATCTACATCCTGCTATATCTCCCACATGGAAAGTGCCAGGAGGGAAAAGTGGGGATTATGTTTAGACTTTCTCGGAACTGCTTCAAATCAACTAGATATCTTTGTGCTGTAAATCTCCCAACAGCCAAACGCAAATGCAGCAAACATCTCGCTGTATGTCCCACATCCAAAGTGCCAAGAGAGAGCTTGCTCTCCCTGTCTTTGAGACCTGTTTTCACTGTCCCGATGAGCTCTTTGCTAACATTCTCTTCAGAGCTGCAGTGAAACCAGGAACCACGTGGAGAAGGCACCCACACTGAAAGTGCCTGGAGGGAACATTGGGGCTTCTTCTCAGTGTCTCTGACCATAGGGTTTCACTGTCCCGGGAAAGTCTCTGCTAACACCCTGCAGAGCGCAGTGCCCAATATACAGAAACGTCTTGCGGTATCTCCTACAGGGAAAGTGCCAGGAGGGAATTGTCGAGCTTCTTCTCAGTGTCTCTGAGAATTGCTCTGATTATCCGTGTGACCTCTTTACCAACACACATCTTGACATATCTCCCACATTGATCGCAGTGTCTCCAGGAACGGCATTCAAGGAGCCAGGAACTTTTCTCCCTACACTGTCCATTGAGTTGTCCTCAAAACCAATCTACATCCTGCTATATCAACCACATGGAAAGTGCCAGGAGGGAAAAGTGGGGATTATGTTTAGACTTTCTCGGAACTGCTTCAAATCAACTAGATATCTTTGTGCTGTAAATCTCCCAACAGCCAAACGCAAATGCAGCAAACATCTCGCTGTATGTCCCACATCCAAAGTGCCAAGAGAGTAATGTAGAGCTTGCTCTCCTTGTCTTTGAGTACTGTTTTCACTGTCCCGATGAGCTCTTTGCTAACATTCTCTTCAGAGCTGCAGTGAAACCAGGAACCACGTGGAGAAGGCACCCACACTGAAAGTGCCTGGAGGGAACATTGGGGCTTCTTCTCAGTGTCTCTGACCATAGGGTTTCACTGTCCCGGGAAAGTCTCTGCTAACACCCTGCAGAGCGCAGTGCCCAATATACAGAAACGTCTTGCGGTATCTCCTACAGGGAAAGTGCTAGGAGGGAATTGTCGAGCTTGTTCTCAGTGTCTCTGAGAATTGCTCTGATTATCCATGTGACCTCTTTGCTAAGACTCTCCAGAGAGACGTCCTCAAAACCAACACACATCTTGACATATCTCCCACATTGATCGCAGTTTCTCCAGGAACGGCATTCAAGGAGCCAGGAACTTTTCTCCCTACACTGTCCTTTGAGTTGTCCTCAAAACCAATCTACATCCTGCTATATCTCCCACATGGAAAGTGCCAGGAGGGAAAAGTGGGGATTATGTTTAGACTTTCTCGGAACTGCTTCAAATCAACTAGATATCTTTGTGCTGTAAATCTCCCAACAGCCAAACGCAAATGCAGGAAACATCTCGCTGTATGTCCCACATCCAAAGTGCCAAGAGAGAGCTTGCTCTCCCTGTCTTTGAGTACTGTTTTCACTGTCCCGGTTTCCTCTTTGCTAACATTCTCTTCAGAGCTGCAGTGAAACCAGGAACCACGTGGAGAAGGCACCCACACTGAAAGTGCCTGGAGGGAACACTGGGGCTTCTTCTCAGTGTCTCTGACATAGGGTTTCACTGTCCCGGGAAAGTCTCTGCAAACACCCTGCAGAGCGCAGTGCTCAATATACAGAGACTTTCTCGGAACTGCTTCAAATCAACTAGATATCTTTGTGCTGTAAATCTCCCAACAGCCAAACGCAAATGCAGCAAACATCTCGCTGTATGTCCCACATCCAAAGTGCCAAGAGAGTAATGTAGAGCTTGCTCTCCCTGTCTTTGAGTACTGTTTTCACTGTCCCGATGAGCTCTTTGCTAACATTCTCTTCAGAGCTGCAGTGAAACCAGGAACCACGTGGAGAAGGCACCCACACTGAAAGTGCCTGGAGGGAACACTGGGGCTTCTTCTCAGTGTCTCTGACCATAGGGTTTCACTGTCCCGGGAAAGTCTCTGCTAACACCCTGCAGAGCGCAGTGCCCAATATACAGAAACGTCTTGCGGTATCTCCTACAGGGAAAGTGCCAGGAGGGAATTGTCGAGCTTGTTCTCAGTGTCTCTGAGAATTGCTCTGATTATCCGTGTGACCTCTTTACCAACACACATCTTGACATATCTCCCACATTGATCGCAGTGTCTCCAGGAACGGCATTCAAGGAGCCAGGAACTTTTCTCCCTACACTGTCCTTTGAGTTGTCCTCAAAACCAATCTACATCCTGCTATATCTCCCACATGGAAAGTGCCAGGAGGGAAAAGTGGGGATTATGTTTAGACTTTCTCGGAACTGCTTCAAATCAACTAGATATCTTTGTGCTGTAAATCTCCCAACAGCCAAACGCAAATGCAGCAAACATCTCGCTGTATGTCCCACATCCAAAGTGCCAAGAGAGAGCTTGCTCTCCCTGTCTTTGAGACCTGTTTTCACTGTCCCGATGAGCTCTTTGCTAACATTCTCTTCAGAGCTGCAGTGAAACCAGGAACCACGTGGAGAAGGCACCCACACTGAAAGTGCCTGGAGGGAACATTGGGGCTTCTTCTCAGTGTCTCTGACCATAGGGTTTCACTGTCCCGGGAAAGTCTCTGCTAACACCCTGCAGAGCGCAGTGCCCAATATACAGAAACGTCTTGCGGTATCTCCTACAGGGAAAGTGCCAGGAGGGAATTGTCGAGCTTGTTCTCAGTGTCTCTGAGAATTGCTCTGATTATCCGTGTGACCTCTTTACCAACACACATCTTGACATATCTCCCACATTGATCGCAGTGTCTCCAGGAACGGCATTCAAGGAGCCAGGAACTTTTCTCCCTACACTGTCCATTGAGTTGTCCTCAAAACCAATCTACATCCTGCTATATCAACCACATGGAAAGTGCCAGGAGGGAAAAGTGGGGATTATGTTTAGACTTTCTCGGAACTGCTTCAAATCAACTAGATATCTTTGTGCTGTAAATCTCCCAACAGCCAAACGCAAATGCAGCAAACATCTCGCTGTATGTCCCACATCCAAAGTGCCAAGAGAGTAATGTAGAGCTTGCTCTCCTTGTCTTTGAGTACTGTTTTCACTGTCCCGATGAGCTCTTTGCTAACATTCTCTTCAGAGCTGCAGTGAAACCAGGAACCACGTGGAGAAGGCACCCACACTGAAAGTGCCTGGAGGGAACACTGGGGCTTCTTCTCAGTGTCTCTGACATAGGGTTTCACTGTCCCGGGAAAGTCTCTGCAAACACCCTGCGGAGCGCAGTGCTCAATATACAGAGACTTTCTCGGAACTGCTTCAAATCAACTAGATATCTTTGTGCTGTAAATCTCCCAACAGCCAAACGCAAATGCAGCAAACATCTCGCTGTATGTCCCACATCCAAAGTGCCAAGAGAGTAATGTAGAGCTTGCTCTCCCTGTCTTTGAGTACTGTTTTCACTGTCCCGATGAGCTCTTTGCTAACATTCTCTTCAGAGCTGCAGTGAAACCAGGAACCACGTGGAGAAGGCACCCACACTGAAAGTGCCTGGAGGGAACATTGGGGCTTCTTCTCAGTGTCTCTGACATAGGGATTCACTGTCCCGGGAAAGTCTCTGCTAACACCCTGCAGAACGCAGTGCCCAATATACAGAAACGTCTTGCGGTATCTCCTACAGGGAAAGTGCCAGGAGGGATTTGTCGAGCTTGTTCTCAGTGTCTCTGAGAATTGCTCTGATTATCCGTGTGACCTCTTTGCTAAGACTCTCCAGAGAGCCGTCCTCAAAACCAACACACATCTTGACATATCTCCCACATTGATCGCAGTGTCTCCAGGAACGGCATTCAAGGAGCCAGGAACTTTTCTCCCTACACTGTCCATTGAGTTGGCCTCAAAACCAATCTACATCCTGCTATATCTCCCACATGGAAAGTGCCAGGAGGGAAAAGTGGGGATTATGTTTAGACTTTCTCGGAACTGCTTCAAATCAACTAGATATCTTTGTGCTGTAAATCTCCCAACAGCCAAACGCAAATGCAGCAAACATCTCGCTGTATGTCCCACATCCAAAGTGCCAAGAGAGTAATGTAGAGCTTGCTCTCCCTGTCTTTGAGTACTGTTTTCACTGTCCCGATGAGCTCTTTGCTAACATTCTCTTCAGAGCTGCAGTGAAACCAGGAACCACGTGGAAAAGGCACCCACACTGGAAGTGCCTGGAGGGAACATTGGGGCTTCTTCTCAGTGTCTCTGACATAGGGTTTCACTGTCCCGGGAAAGTCTCTGCTAACACCCTGCAGAACGCAGTGCCCAATATACAGAAACGTCTTGCGGTATCTCCTACAGGGAAAGTGCCAGGAGGGAATTGTCGAGCTTCTTCTCAGTGTCTCTGAGAATTGCTCTGATTATCCGTGTGACCTCTTTGCTAAGACTCTCCAGAGAGACGTCCTCAAAACCAACACACATCTTGACATATCTCCCACATTGATCGCAGTGTCTCCAGGAACGGCATTCAAGGAGCCAGGAACTTTTCTCCCTACACTGTCCATTGAGTTGTCCTCAAAACCAATCTACATCCTGCTATATCTCCCACATGGAAAGTGCCAGGAGGGAAAAGTGGGGATTATGTTTAGACTTTCTCGGAACTGCTTCAAATCAACTAGATATCTTTGTGCTGTAAATCTCCCAACAGCCAAATGCAAAAGCAGCAAATATCTCGCTGTATGTCCCACATCCAAAGTGCCAAGAGAGAGCTTGCTCTCCCTGTCTTTGAGCACTGTTTTCACTGTCCCGGTTACCTCTTTGCTAACATTCTCTTCAGAGCTGCAGTGAAACCAGGAACCACGTGGAGAAGGCACCCACACTGGAAGTGCCTGGAGGGAACATTGGGGCTTCTTCTCAGTGTCTCTGACATAGGGTTTCACTGTCCCGGGAAAGTCTCTGCAAACACCCTGCAGAGCGCAGTGCTCAATATACAGAGACTTTCTCGGAACTGCTTCAAATCAAATAGGTATCTTTGTGCTGTAAATCTCCCAACAGCCAAACGCAAATGCAGCAAACATCTCGCTGTATGTCCCACATCCAAAGTGCTAAGAGAGTAATGTAGAGCTTGCTCTCCCTGTCTTTGAGTACTGTTTTCACTGTCCCGATGGGCTCTTTGCTAACATTCTCTTCAGAGCTGCAGTGAAACCAGGAACCACGTGGAGAAGGCACCCACACTGAAAGTGCCTGGAGGGAACATTGGGGCTTCTTCTCAGTGTCTCTGACCATAGGGTTTCACTGTCCCGGGAAAGTCTCTGCTAACACCCTGCAGAGCGCAGTGCCCAATATACAGAAATGTCTTGCGGTATCTCCTACAGGGAAAGTGCCAGGAGGGAATTGTCGAGCTTGTTCTCAGTGTCTCTGAGAATTGCTCTGATTATCCATGTGACCTCTTTGCTAAGACTCTCCAGAGAGACGTCCTCAAAACCAACACACATCTTGACATATCTCCCACATTGATCGCAGTGTCTCCAGGAACGGCATTCAAGGAGCCAGGAACTTTTCTCCCTACACTGTCCTTTGAGTTGGCCTCAAAACCAATATACATCCTGCTATATCTCCCACATGGAAAGTGCCAGGAGGGAAAAGTGGGGATTATGTTTAGACTTTCTCGGAACTGCTTCAAATCAACTAGATATCTTTGTGCTGTAAATCTCCCAACAGCCAAACGCAAAAGCAGCAAACATCTCGCTGTATGTCCCACATCCAAAGTGCCAAGAGAGAGCTTGCTCTCCCTGTCTTTGAGACCTGTTTTCACTGTCCCGGTTACCTCTTTGCTAACATTCTCTTCAGAGCTGCAGTGAAACCAGGAACCACGTGGAGAAGGCACCCACACTGGAAGTGCCTGGAGGGAACATTGGGGCTTCTTCTCAGTGTCTCTGACCATAGGGTTTCACTGTCCCGGGAAAGTCTCTGCTAACACCCTGCAGAGCGCAGTGCCCAATATACAGAAACGTCTTGCGGTATCTCCTACAGGGAAAGTGCCAGGAGGGAATTGTCGAGCTTGTTCTCAGTGTCTCTGAGAATTGCTCTGATTATCCGTGTGACCTCTTTACCAACACACATCTTGACATATCTCCCACATTGATCGCAGTGTCTCCAGGAACGGCATTCAAGGAGCCAGGAACTTTTCTCCCTACACTGTCCATTGAGTTGTCCTCAAAACCAATCTACATCCTGCTATATATCCCACATGGAAAGTGCCAGGAGGGAAAAGTGGGGATTATGTTTAGACTTTCTCGGAACTGCTTCAAATCAACTAGATATCTTTGTGCTGTAAATCTCCCAACAGCCAAATGCAAAAGCAGCAAACATCTCGCTGTATGTCCCACATCCAAAGTGCCAAGAGAGAGCTTGCTCTCCCTGTCTTTGAGACCTGTTTTCACTGTCCCGGTTACCTCTTTGCTAACATTCTCTTCAGAGCTGCAGTGAAACCTGGAACCACGTGGAGAAGGCACCCACACTGAAAGTGCCTGGAGGGAACATTGGGGCTTCTTCTCAGTGTCTCTGACCATAGGGTTTCACTGTCCCGGGAAAGTCTCTGCTAACACCCTGCAGAGCGCAGTGCCCAATATACAGAAACGTCTTGCGGTATCTCCTACAGGGAAAGTGCCAGGAGGGAATTGTCGAGCTTCTTCTCAGTGTCTCTGAGAATTGCTCTGATTATCCGTGTGACCTCTTTACCAACACACATCTTGACATATCTCCCACATTGATCACAGTGTCTCCAGGAACGGCATTCAAGGAGCCAGGAACTTTTCTCCCTACACTGTCCATTGAGTTGGCCTCAAAACCAATCTACATCCTGCTATATCTCCCACATGGAAAGTGCCAGGAGGGAAAAGTGGGGATTATGTTTAGACTTTCTCGGAACTGCTTCAAATCAACTAGATATCTTTGTGCTGTAAATCTCCCAACAGCCAAACGCAAATGCAGCAAACATCTCGCTGTATGTCCCACATCCAAAGTGCCAGGAGAGAGCTTGCTCTCCCTGTCTTTGAGTACTGTTTTCACTGTCCCGATGAGCTCTTTGCTAACATTCTCTTCAGAGCTGCAGTGAAACCAGGAACCACGTGGAGAAGGCACCCACACTGAAAGTGCCTGGAGGGAACATTGGGGCTTCTTCTCAGTGTCTCTGACCATAGGGTTTCACTGTCCCGGGAAAGTCTCTGCTAACACCCTGCAGAGCGCAGTGCCCAATATACAGAAACGTCTTGCGGTATCTCCTACAGGGAAAGTGCCAGGAGGGAATTGTCGAGCTTGTTCTCAGTGTCTCTGAGAATTGCTCTGATTATCCATGTGACCTCTTTGCTAAGACTCTCCAGAGAGACGTCCTCAAAATCAACACACATCTTGACATATCTCCCACATTGATCGCAGTGTCTCCAGGAACGGCATTCAAGGAGCCAGGAACTTTTCTCCCTACACTGTCCATTGAGTTGGCCTCAAAACCAATCTACATCCTGCTATATCTCCCACATGGAAAGTGCCAGGAGGGAAAAGTGGGGATTATGTTTAGACTTTCTCGGAACTGCTTCAAATCAACTAGATATCTTTGTGCTGTAAATCTCCCAACAGCCAAACGCAAATGCAGCAAACATCTCGCTGTATGTCCCACATCCAAAGTGCCAAGAGAGAGCTTGCTCTCCCTGTCTTTGAGTACTGTTTTCACTGTCCCAGTTACCTCTTTGCTAACATTCTCTTCAGAGCTGCAGTGAAACCAGGAACCACGTGGAGAAGGCACCCACACTGGAAGTGCCTGGAGGGAACATTGGGGCTTCTTCTCAGTGTCTCTGACATAGGGTTTCACTGTCCCGGGAAAGTCTCTGCTAACACCCTGCAGAACGCAGTGCCCAATATACAGAAACGTCTTGCGGTATCTCCTACAGGGAAAGTGCCA
This sequence comes from Chroicocephalus ridibundus, assembly GCF_963924245.1. Taxonomy (NCBI): domain Eukaryota; kingdom Metazoa; phylum Chordata; class Aves; order Charadriiformes; family Laridae; genus Chroicocephalus; species Chroicocephalus ridibundus. The sequence continues at coordinate 1,024,950 of NW_026961187.1, forward strand.
GGAGGGAATTGTCGAGCTTGCTCTCAGTGTCTCTGAGAATTGCTCTGATTATCCGTGTGACCTCTTTACCAACACACATCTTGACATATCTCCCACATTGATCGCAGTGTCTCCAGGAACGGCATTCAAGGAGCCAGGAACTTTTCTCCCTACACTGTCCATTGAGTTGTCCTCAAAACCAATCTACATCCTGCTATATCTCCCACATGGAAAGTGCCAGGAGGGAAAAGTGGGGATTATGTTTAGACTTTCTCGGAACTGCTTCAAATCAACTAGATATCTTTGTGCTGTAAATCTCCCAACAGCCAAACGCAAATGCAGCAAACATCTCGCTGTATGTCCCACATCCAAAGTGCCAAGAGAGTAATGTAGAGCTTGCTCTCCCTGTCTTTGAGTACTGTTTTCACTGTCCCGATGAGCTCTTTGCTAACATTCTCTTCAGAGCTGCAGTAAAACCAGGAACCACGTGGAGAAGGCACCCACACTGAAAGTGCCTGGAGGGAACATTGGGGCTTCTTCTCAGTGTCTCTGACCATAGGGTTTCACTGTCCCGGGAAAGTCTCTGCTAACACCCTGCAGAGCGCAGTGCCCAATATACAGAAACGTCTTGCGGTATCTCCTACAGGGAAAGTGCCAGGAGGGAATTGTCGAGCTTGTTCTCAGTGTCTCTGAGAATTGCTCTGATTATCCGTGTGACCTCTTTACCAACACACATCTTGACATATCTCCCACATTGATCGCAGTGTCTCCAGGAACGGCATTCAAGGAGCCAGGAACTTTTCTCCCTACACTGTCCATTGAGTTGTCCTCAAAACCAATATACATCCTGCTATATCTCCCACATGGAAAGTGCCAGGAGGGAAAAGTGGGGATTATGTTTAGACTTTCTCGGAACTGCTTCAAATCAACTAGATATCTTTGTGCTGTAAATCTCCCAACAGCCAAACGCAAATGCAGCAAACATCTCGCTGTATGTCCCACATCCAAAGTGCCAAGAGAGAGCTTGCTCTCCCTGTCTTTGAGTACTGTTTTCACTGTCCCGGTTACCTCTTTGCTAACATTCTCTTCAGAGCTGCAGTGAAACCAGGAACCACGTGGAGAAGGCACCCACACTGAAAGTGCCTGGAGGGAACATTGGGGCTTCTTCTCAGTGTCTCTGACATAGGGTTTCACTGTCCCGGGAAAGTCTCTGCAAACACCCTGCAGAGCGCAGTGCTGAATATACAGAGACTTTCTCGGAACTGCTTCAAATCAACTAGATATCTTTGTGCTGTAAATCTCCCAACAGCCAAACGCAAATGCAGCAAACATCTCGCTGTATGTCCCACATCCAAAGTGCCAAGAGAGTAATGTAGAGCTTGCTCTCCCTGTCTTTGAGTACTGTTTTCACTGTCCCGATGAGGTCTTTGCTAAAATTCTCTTCAGAGCTGCAGTGAAACCAGGAACCACGTGGAGAAGGCACCCACACTGAAAGTGCCTGGAGGGAACATTGGGGCTTCTTCTCAGTGTCTCTAACATAGGGTTTCACTGTCCCGGGAAAGTCTCTGCTAACACCCTGCAGAGCGCAGTGCCCAATATACAGAAACGTCTTGCGGTATCTCCTACAGGGAAAGTGCCAGGAGGGAATTGTCGAGCTTGTTCTCAGTGTCTCTGAGAATTGCTCTGATTATCCATGTGACCTCTTTGCTAAGACTCTCCAGAGAGACGTCCTCAAAACCAACACACATCTTGACATATCTCCCACATTGATCGCAGTGTCTCCAGGAACGGCATTCAAGGAGCCAGGAACTTTTCTCCCTACACTGTCCATTGAGTTGGCCTCAAAACCAATCTACATCCTGCTATATCTCCCACATGGAAAGTGCCAGGAGGGAAAAGTGGGGATTATGTTTAGACTTTCTCGGAACTGCTTCAAATCAACTAGATATCTTTGTGCTGTAAATCTCCCAACAGCCAAACGCAAATGCAGCAAACATCTCGCTGTATGTCCCACATCCAAAGTGCCAAGAGAGAGCTTGCTCTCCCTGTCTTTGACTACTGTTTTCACTGTCCCGGTTACCTCTTTGCTAACATTCTCTTCAGAGCTGCAGTGAAACCAGGAACCACGTGGAGAAGGCACCCACACTGGAAGTGCCTGGAGGGAACATTGGGGCTTCTTCTCAGTGTCTCTGACATAGGGTTTCACTGTCCCGGGAAAGTCTCTGCTAACACCCTGCAGAACGCAGTGCCCAATATACAGAAACGTCTTGCGGTATCTCCTACAGGGAAAGTGCCAGGAGGGAATTGTCGAGCTTGCTCTCAGTGTCTCTGAGAATTGCTCTGATTATCCGTGTGACCTCTTTACCAACACACATCTTGACATATCTCCCACATTGATCGCAGTGTCTCCAGGAACGGCATTCAAGGAGCCAGGAACTTTTCTCCCTACACTGTCCATTGAGTTGTCCTCAAAACCAATCTACATCCTGCTATATCTCCCACATGGAAAGTGCCAGGAGGGAAAAGTGGGGATTATGTTTAGACTTTCTCGGAACTGCTTCAAATCAACTAGATATCTTTGTGCTGTAAATCTCCCAACAGCCAAACGCAAATGCAGCAAACATCTCGCTGTATGTCCCACATCCAAAGTGCCAAGAGAGTAATGTAGAGCTTGCTCTCCCTGTCTTTGAGTACTGTTTTCACTGTCCCGATGAGCTCTTTGCTAACATTCTCTTCAGAGCTGCAGTAAAACCAGGAACCACGTGGAGAAGGCACCCACACTGAAAGTGCCTGGAGGGAACATTGGGGCTTCTTCTCAGTGTCTCTGACCATAGGGTTTCACTGTCCCGGGAAAGTCTCTGCTAACACCCTGCAGAGCGCAGTGCCCAATATACAGAAACGTCTTGCGGTATCTCCTACAGGGAAAGTGCCAGGAGGGAATTGTCGAGCTTGTTCTCAGTGTCTCTGAGAATTGCTCTGATTATCCGTGTGACCTCTTTACCAACACACATCTTGACATATCTCCCACATTGATCGCAGTGTCTCCAGGAACGGCATTCAAGGAGCCAGGAACTTTTCTCCCTACACTGTCCATTGAGTTGTCCTCAAAACCAATCTACATCCTGCTATATCTCCCACATGGAAAGTGCCAGGAGGGAAAAGTGGGGATTATGTTTAGACTTTCTCGGAACTGCTTCAAATCAACTAGATATCTTTGTGCTGTAAATCTCCCAACAGCCAAACGCAAATGCAGCAAACATCTCGCTGTATGTCCCACATCCAAAGTGCCAAGAGAGAGCTTGCTCTCCCTGTCTTTGAGTACTGTTTTCACTGTCCCGGTTACCTCTTTGCTAACATTCTCTTCAGAGCTGCAGTGAAACCAGGAACCACGTGGAGAAGGCACCCACACTGAAAGTGCCTGGAGGGAACATTGGGGCTTCTTCTCAGTGTCTCTGACATAGGGTTTCACTGTCCCGGGAAAGTCTCTGCAAACACCCTGCAGAGCGCAGTGCTGAATATACAGAGACTTTCTCGGAACTGCTTCAAATCAACTAGATATCTTTGTGCTGTAAATCTCCCAACAGCCAAACGCAAATGCAGCAAACATCTCGCTGTATGTCCCACATCCAAAGTGCCAAGAGAGTAATGTAGAGCTTGCTCTCCCTGTCTTTGAGTACTGTTTTCACTGTCCCGATGAGGTCTTTGCTAAAATTCTCTTCAGAGCTGCAGTGAAACCAGGAACCACGTGGAGAAGGCACCCACACTGAAAGTGCCTGGAGGGAACATTGGGGCTTCTTCTCAGTGTCTCTGACATAGGGTTTCACTGTCCCGGGAAAGTCTCTGCTAACACCCTGCAGAGCGCAGTGCCCAATATACAGAAACGTCTTGCGGTATCTCCTACAGGGAAAGTGCCAGGAGGGAATTGTCGAGCTTGTTCTCAGTGTCTCTGAGAATTGCTCTGATTATCCGTGTGACCTCTTTACCAACACACATCTTGACATATCTCCCACATTGATCGCAGTGTCTCCAGGAATGGCATTCAAGGAGCCAGGAACTTTTCTCCCTACACTGTCCATTGAGTTGTCCTCAAAACCAATCTACATCCTGCTATATCTCCCACATGGAAAGTGCCAGGAGGGAAAAGTGGGGATTATGTTTAGACTTTCTCGGAACTGCTTCAAATCAACTAGATATCTTTGTGCTGTAAATCTCCCAACAGCCAAACGCAAATGCAGCAAACATCTCGCTGTATGTCCCACATCCAAAGTGCCAAGAGAGAGCTTGCTCTCCCTGTCTTTGAGTACTGTTTTCACTGTCCCGATGAGCTCTTTGCTAACATTCTCTTCAGAGCTGCAGTGAAACCAGGAACCACGTGGAGAAGGCACCCACACTGAAAGTGCCTGGAGGGAACATTGGGGCTTCTTCTCAGTGTCTCTGACCATAGGGTTTCACTGTCCCGGGAAAGTCTCTGCTAACACCCTGCAGAGCGCAGTGCCCAATATACAGAAACGTCTTGCGGTATCTCCTACAGGGAAAGTGCCAGGAGGGAATTGTCGAGCTTGTTCTCAGTGTCTCTGAGAATTGCTCTGATTATCCATGTGACCTCTTTGCTAAGACTCTCCAGAGAGACGTCCTCAAAATCAACACACATCTTGACATATCTCCCACATTGATCGCAGTGTCTCCAGGAACGGCATTCAAGGAGCCAGGAACTTTTCTCCCTACACTGTCCATTGAGTTGTCCTCAAAACCAATCTACATCCTGCTATATCTCCCACATGGAAAGTGCCAGGAGGGAAAAGTGGGGATTATGTTTAGACTTTCTCGGAACTGCTTCAAATCAACTAGATATCTTTGTGCTGTAAATCTCCCAACAGCCAAACGCAAATGCAGCAAACATCTCGCTGTATGTCCCACATCCAAAGTGCCAAGAGAGAGCTTGCTCTCCCTGTCTTTGACTACTGTTTTCACTGTCCCGGTTACCTCTTTGCTAACATTCTCTTCAGAGCTGCAGTGAAACCAGGAACCACGTGGAGAAGGCACCCACACTGGAAGTGCCTGGAGGGAACATTGGGGCTTCTTCTCAGTGTCTCTGACATAGGGTTTCACTGTCCCGGGAAAGTCTCTGCTAACACCCTGCAGAACGCAGTGCCCAATATACAGAAACGTCTTGCGGTATCTCCTACAGGGAAAGTGCCAGGAGGGAATTGTCGAGCTTGCTCTCAGTGTCTCTGAGAATTGCTCTGATTATCCGTGTGACCTCTTTACCAACACACATCTTGACATATCTCCCACATTGATCGCAGTGTCTCCAGGAACGGCATTCAAGGAGCCAGGAACTTTTCTCCCTACACTGTCCATTGAGTTGTCCTCAAAACCAATCTACATCCTGCTATATCTCCCACATGGAAAGTGCCAGGAGGGAAAAGTGGGGATTATGTTTAGACTTTCTCGGAACTGCTTCAAATCAACTAGATATCTTTGTGCTGTAAATCTCCCAACAGCCAAACGCAAATGCAGCAAACATCTCGCTGTATGTCCCACATACAAAGTGCCAAGAGAGAGCTTGCTCTCCCTGTCTTTGAGTACTGTTTTCACTGTCCCGATGAGCTCGTTGCTAACATTCTCTTCAGAGCTGCAGTAAAACCAGGAACCACGTGGAGAAGGCACCCACACTGAAAGTGCCTGGAGGGAACATTGGGGCTTCTTCTCAGTGTCTCTGACCATAGGGTTTCACTGTCCCGGGAAAGTCTCTGCTAACACCCTGCAGAGCGCAGTGCCCAATATACAGAAACGTCTTGCGGTATCTCCTACAGGGAAAGTGCCAGGAGGGAATTGTCGAGCTTGTTCTCAGTGTCTCTGAGAATTGCTCTGATTATCCGTGTGACCTCTTTACCAACACACATCTTGACATATCTCCCACATTGATCGCAGTGTCTCCAGGAACGGCATTCAAGGAGCCAGGAACTTTTCTCCCTACACTGTCCATTGAGTTGTCCTCAAAACCAATCTACATCCTGCTATATCTCCCACATGGAAAGTGCCAGGAGGGAAAAGTGGGGATTATGTTTAGACTTTCTCGGAACTGCTTCAAATCAACTAGATATCTTTGTGCTGTAAATCTCCCAACAGCCAAACGCAAATGCAGCAAACATCTCGCTGTATGTCCCACATCCAAAGTGCCAAGAGAGAGCTTGCTCTCCCTGTCTTTGAGTACTGTTTTCACTGTCCCGGTTACCTCTTTGCTAACATTCTCTTCAGAGCTGCAGTGAAACCAGGAACCACGTGGAGAAGGCACCCACACTGAAAGTGCCTGGAGGGAACATTGGGGCTTCTTCTCAGTGTCTCTGACATAGGGTTTCACTGTCCCGGGAAAGTCTCTGCAAACACCCTGCGGAGCGCAGTGCTCAATATACAGAGACTTTCTCGGAACTGCTTCAAATCAACTAGATATCTTTGTGCTGTAAATCTCCCAACAGCCAAACGCAAATGCAGCAAACATCTCGCTGTATGTCCCACATCCAAAGTGCCAAGAGAGTAATGTAGAGCTTGCTCTCCCTGTCTTTGAGTACTTTTTTCACTGTCCCGATGAGCTCTTTGCTAAAATTCTCTTCAGAGCTGCAGTGAAACCAGGAACCACGTGGAGAAGGCACCCACACTGAAAGTGCCTGGAGGGAACATTGGGGCTTCTTCTCAATGTCTCTGACATAGGGTTTCACTGTCCCGGGAAAGTCTCTGCTAACACCCTGCAGAGCGCAGTGCCCAATATACAGAAACGTCTTGCGGTATCTCCTACAGGGAAAGTGCCAGGAGGGAATTGTCGAGCTTGTTCTCAGTGTCTCTGAGAATTGCTCTGATTATCCGTGTGACCTCTTTACCAACACACATCTTGACATATCTCCCACATTGATCGCAGTGTCTCCAGGAATGGCATTCAAGGAGCCAGGAACTTTTCTCCCTACACTGTCCATTGAGTTGTCCTCAAAACCAATCTACATCCTGCTATATCTCCCACATGGAAAGTGCCAGGAGGGAAAAGTGGGGATTATGTTTAGACTTTCTCGGAACTGCTTCAAATCAACTAGATATCTTTGTGCTGTAAATCTCCCAACAGCCAAACGCAAATGCAGCAAACATCTCGCTGTATGTCCCACATCCAAAGTGCCAAGAGAGAGCTTGCTCTCCCTGTCTTTGAGTACTGTTTTCACTGTCCCGGTTACCTCTTTGCTAACATTCTCTTCAGAGCTGCAGTGAAACCAGGAACCACGTGGAGAAGGCACCCACACTGGAAGTGCCTGGAGGGAACATTGGGGCTTCTTCTCAGTGTCTCTGACCATAGGGTTTCACTGTCCCGGGAAAGTCTCTGCTAACACCCTGCAGAGCGCAGTGCCCAATATACAGAAACGTCTTGCGGTATCTCCTACAGGGAAAGTGCCAGGAGGGAATTGTCGAGCTTGCTCTCAGTGTCTCTGAGAATTGCTCTGATTATCCGTGTGACCTCTTTGCTAAGACTCTCCAGAGAGCCGTCCTCAAAACCAACACACATCTTGACATATCTCCCACATTGATCGCAGTGTCTCCAGGAACGGCATTCAAGGAGCCAGGAACTTTTCTCCCTACACTGTCCATTGAGTTGTCCTCAAAACCAATCTACATCCTGCTATATCTCCCACATGGAAAGTGCCAGGAGGGAAAAGTGGGGATTATGTTTAGACTTTCTCGGAACTGCTTCAAATCAACTAGATATCTTTGTGCTGTAAATCTCCCAACAGCCAAACGCAAATGCAGCAAACATCTCGCTGTATGTCCCACATCCAAAGTGCCAAGAGAGAGCTTGCTCTCCCTGTCTTTGAGTACTGTTTTCACTGTCCCGGTTACCTCTTTGCTAACATTCTCTTCAGAGCTGCAGTGAAACCAGGAACCACGTGGAGAAGGCACCCACACTGGAAGTGCCTGGAGGGAACATTGGGGCTTCTTCTCAGTGTCTCTGACCATAGGGTTTCACTGTCCCGGGAAAGTCTCTGCTAACACCCTGCAGAGCGCAGTGCCCAATATACAGAAACATCTTGCGGTATCTCCTACAGGGAAAGTGCCAGGAGGGAATTGTCGAGCTTCTTCTCAGTGTCTCTGAGAATTGCTCTGATTATCCGTGTGACCTCTTTGCTAAGACTCTCCAGAGAGCCGTCCTCAAAACCAACACACATCTTGACATATCTCCCACATTGATCGCAGTGTCTCCAGGAACGGCATTCAAGGAGCCAGGAACTTTTCTCCCTACACTGTCCATTGAGTTGTCCTCAAAACCAATCTACATCCTGCTATATCTCCCACATGGAAAGTGCCAGGAGGGAAAAGTGGGGATTATGTTTAGACTTTCTCGGAACTGCTTCAAATCAACTAGATATCTTTGTGCTGTAAATCTCCCAACAGCCAAACGCAAATGCAGCAAACATCTCGCTGTATGTCCCACATCCAAAGTGCCAAGAGAGAGCTTGCTCTCCCTGTCTTTGAGTACTGTTTTCACTGTCCCGGTTACCTCTTTGCTAACATTCTCTTCAGAGCTGCAGTGAAACCAGGAACCACGTGGAGAAGGCACCCACACTGGAAGTGCCTGGAGGGAACACTGGGGCTTCTTCTCAGTGTCTCTGACCATAGGGTTTCACTGTCCCAGGAAAGTCTCTGCTAACACCCTGCAGAGCGCAGTGCCCAATATACAGAAACGTCTTGCGGTATCTCCTACAGGGAAAGTGCCAGGAGGGAATTGTCGAGCTTCTTCTCAGTGTCTCTGAGAATTGCTCTGATTATCCGTGTGACCTCTTTGCTAAGACTCTCCAGAGAGACGTCCTCAAAACCAACACACATCTTGACATATCTCCCACATTGATCGCAGTGTCTCCAGGAACGGCATTCAAGGAGCCAGGAACTTTTCTCCCTACACTGTCCATTGAGTTGTCCTCAAAACCAATCTACATCCTGCTATATCTCCCACATGGAAAGTGCCAGGAGGGAAAAGTGGGGATTATGTTTAGACTTTCTCGGAACTGCTTCAAATCAACTAGATATCTTTGTGCTGTAAATCTCCCAACAGCCAAACGCAAATGCAGCAAACATCTCGCTGTATGTCCCACATCCAAAGTGCCAAGAGAGAGCTTGCTCTCCCTGTCTTTGAGTACTGTTTTCACTGTCCCGGTTACCTCTTTGCTAACATTCTCTTCAGAGCTGCAGTGAAACCAGGAACCACGTGGAGAAGGCACCCACACTGGAAGTGCCTGGAGGGAACATTGGGGCTTCTTCTCAGTGTCTCTGACCATAGGGTTTCACTGTCCCGGGAAAGTCTCTGCTAACACCCTGCAGAGCGCAGTGCCCAATATACAGAAACGTCTTGCGGTATCTCCTACAGGGAAAGTGCCAGGAGGGAATTGTCGAGCTTGTTCTCAGTGTCTCTGAGAATTGCTCTGATTATCCGTGTGACCTCTTTGCTAAGACTCTCCAGAGAGACGTCCTCAAAACCAACACACATCTTGACATATCTCCCACATTGATCGCAGTGTCTCCAGGAACGGCTTTCAAGGAGCCAGGAACTTTTCTCCCTACACTGTCCATTGAGTTGGCCTCAAAACCAATCTACATCCTGCTATATCTCCCACATGGAAAGTGCCAGGAGGGAAAAGTGGGGATTATGTTTAGACTTTCTCGGAACTGCTTCAAATCAACTAGATATCTTTGTGCTGTAAATCTCCCAACAGCCAAACGCAAATGCAGCAAACATCTCGCTGTATGTCCCACATCCAAAGTGCCAAGAGAGTAATGTAGAGCTTGCTCTCCCTGTCTTTGAGTACTGTTTTCACTGTCCCGATGAGCTCTTTGCTAACATTCTCTTCAGAGCTGCAGTGAAACCAGGAACCACGTGGAGAAGGCACCCACACTGAAAGTGCCTGGAGGGAACATTGGGGCTTCTTCTCAGTGTCTCTGACATAGGGTTTCACTGTCCCGGGAAAGTCTCTGCTAACACCCTGCAGAGCGCAGTGCCCAATATACAGAAACGTCTTGCGGTATCTCCTACAGGGAAAGTGCCAGGAGGGAATTGTCGAGCTTGTTCTCAGTGTCTCTGAGAATTGCTCTGATTATCCATGTGACCTCTTTACCAACACACATCTTGACATATCTCCCACATTGATCGCAGTGTCTCCAGGAACGGCATTCAAGGAGCCAGGAACTTTTCTCCCTACACTGTCCATTGAGTTGTCCTCAAAACCAATCTACATCCTGCTATATCTCCCACATGGAAAGTGCCAGGAGGGAAAAGTGGGGATTATGTTTAGACTTTCTCGGAACTGCTTCAAATCAACTAGATATCTTTGTGCTGTAAATCTCCCAACAGCCAAACGCAAATGCAGCAAACATCTCGCTGTATGTCCCACATCCAAAGTGCCAAGAGAGAGCTTGCTCTCCCTGTCTTTGAGTACTGTTTTCACTGTCCCGGTTACCTCTTTGCTAACTTTCTCTTCAGAGCTGCAGTGAAACCAGGAACCACGTGGAGAAGGCACCCACACTGAAAGTGCCTGGAGGGAACATTGGGGCTTCTTCTCAGTGTCTCTGACCATAGGGTTTCACTGTCCCGGGAAAGTCTCTGCTAACACCCTGCAGAGCGCAGTGCCCAATATACAGAAACGTCTTGCGGTATCTCCTACAGGGAAAGTGCCAGGAGGGAATTGTCGAGCTTGTTCTCAGTGTCTCTGAGAATTGCTCTGATTATCCATGTGACCTCTTTGCTAAGACTCTCCAGAGAGACGTCCTCAAAACCAACACACATCTTGACATATCTCCCACATTGATCGCAGTGTCTCCAGGAACGGCATTCAAGGAGCCAGGAACTTTTCTCCCTACACTGTCCTTTGAGTTGGCCTCAAAACCAATCTACATCCTGCTATATCTCCCACATGGAAAGTGCCAGGAGGGAAAAGTGGGGATTATGTTTAGACTTTCTCGGAACTGCTTCAAATCAACTAGATATCTTTGTGCTGTAAATCTCCCAACAGCCAAACGCAAATGCAGCAAACATCTCGCTGTATGTCCCACATCCAAAGTGCCAAGAGAGAGCTTGCTCTCCCTGTCTTTGAGTACTGTTTTCACTGTCCCGGTTACCTCTTTGCTAACATTCTCTTCAGAGCTGCAGTGAAACCAGGAACCACGTGGAGAAGGCACCCACACTGAAAGTGCCTGGAGGGAACATTGGGGCTTCTTCTCAGTGTCTCTGACATAGGGTTTCACTGTCCCGGGAAAGTCTCTGCTAACACCCTGCAGAACGCAGTGCCCAATATACAGAAACGTCTTGCGGTATCTCCTACAGGGAAAGTGCCAGGAGGGAATTGTCGAGCTTGTTCTCAGTGTCTCTGAGAATTGCTCTGATTATCCGTGTGACCTCTTTACCAACACACATCTTGACATATCTCCCACATTGATCGCAGTGTCTCCAGGAACGGCATTCAAGGAGCCAGGAACTTTTCTCCCTACACTGTCCATTGAGTTGGCCTGAAAACCAATATACATCCTGCTATATCTCCCACATGGAAAATGCCAGGAGGGAAAAGTGGGGATTATGTTTAGACTTTCTCGGAACTGCTTCAAATCAACTAGATATCTTTGTGCTGTAAATCTCCCAACAGCCAAACGCAAATGCAGCAAACATCTCGCTGTATGTCCCACATCCAAAGTGCCAAGAGAGAGCTTGCTCTCCCTGTCTTTGAGTACTGTTTTCACTGTCCCGATGAGCTCTTTGCTAACATTCTCTTCAGAGCTGCAGTGAAACCAGGAACCACGTGGAGAAGGCACCCACACTGAAAGTGCCTGGAGGGAACATTGGGGCTTCTTCTCAGTGTCTCTGACCATAGGGTTTCACTGTCCCGGGAAAGTCTCTGCTAACACCCTGCAGAGCGCAGTGCCCAATATACAGAAACGTCTTGCGGTATCTCCTACAGGGAAAGTGCCAGGAGGGAACTGTTGAGCTTGTTCTCAGTGTCTCTGAGAATTGCTCTGATTATCCGTGTGACCTCTTTGCTAAGACTCTCCAGAGAGCCGTCCTCAAAACCAACACACATCTTGACATATCTCCCACATTGATCGCAGTGTCTCCAGGAACGGCTTTCAAGGAGCCAGGAACTTTTCTCCCTACACTGTCCATTGAGTTGTCCTCAAAACCAATCTACATCCTGCTATATCTCCCACATGGAAAGTGCCAGGAGGGAAAAGTGGGGATTATGTTTAGACTTTCTCGGAACTGCTTCAAATCAACTAGATATCTTTGTGCTGTAAATCTCCCAACAGCCAAACGCAAATGCAGCAAACATCTCGCTGTATGTCCCACATCCAAAGTGCCAAGAGAAAGCTTGCTCTCCCTGTCTTTGAGTACTGTTTTCACTGTCCCGGTTACCTCTTTGCTAACATTCTCTTCAGAGCTGCAGTGAAACCAGGAACCACGTGGAGAAGGCACCCACACTGAAAGTGCCTGGAGGGAACATTGGGGCTTCTTCTCAGTGTCTCTGACATAGGGTTTCACTGTCCCGGGAAAGTCTCTGCAAACACCCTGCGGAGCGCAGTGCTCAATATACAGAGACTTTCTCGGAACTGCTTCAAATCAACTAGATATCTTTGTGCTGTAAATCTCCCAACAGCCAAACGCAAAAGCAGCAAACATCTCGCTGTATGTCCCACATCCAAAGTGCTAAGAGACTAATGTAGAGCTTGCTCTCCCTGTCTTTGAGTACTGTTTTCACTGTCCCGATGAGCTCTTTGCTAACATTCTCTTCAGAGCTGCAGTGAAACCAGGAACCACGTGGAGAAGGCACCCACACTGAAAGTGCCTGGAGGGAACATTAGGGCTTCTTCTCAGTGTCTCTGACATAGGGTTTCACTGTCCCGGGAAAGTCTCTGCTAACACCCTGCAGAGCGCAGTGCCCAATATACAGAAACGTCTTGCGGTATCTCCTACAGGGAAAGTGCCAGGAGGGAATTGTCGAGCTTGTTCTCAGTGTCTCTGAGAATTGCTCTGATTATCCGTGTGACCTCTTTACCAACACACATCTTGACATATCTCCCACATTGATCGCAGTGTCTCCAGGAACGGCATTCAAGGAGCCAGGAACTTTTCTCCCTACACTGTCCATTGAGTTGTCCTCAAAACCAATCTACATCCTGCTATATCTCCCACATGGAAAGTGCCAGGAGGGAAAAGTGGGGATTATGTTTAGACTTTCTCAGAACTGCTTCAAATCAACTAGATATCTTTGTGCTGTAAATCACCCAATAGCCAAACGCAAATGCAGCAAACATCTCGCTGTATGTCCCACATCCAAAGTGCCAAGAGAGAGCTTGCTCTCCCTGTCTTTGAGTACTGTTTTCACTGTCCCGGTTACCTCTTTGCTAACATTCTCTTCAGAGCTGCAGTGAAACCAGGAACCACGTGGAGAAGGCACCCACACTGAAAGTGCCTGGAGGGAACATTGGGGCTTCTTCTCAGTGTCTCTGATATAGGGTTTCACTGTCCCGGGAAAGTCTCTGCAAACACCCTGCGGAGCGCAGTGCTCAATATACAGAGACTTTCTCGGAACTGCTTCAAATCAACTAGATATCTTTGTGCTGTAAATCTCCCAACAGCCAAACGCAAATGCAGCAAACATCTCGCTGTATGTCCCACATCCAAAGTGCTAAGAGACTAATGTAGAGCTTGCTCTCCCTGTCTTTGAGTACTGTTTTCACTGTCCCGATGAGCTCTTTGCTAACATTCTCTTCAGAGCTGCAGTGAAACCAGGAACCACGTGGAGAAGGCACCCACACTGAAAGTGCCTGGAGGGAACATTAGGGCTTCTTCTCAGTGTCTCTGACATAGGGTTTCACTGTCCCGGGAAAGTCTCTGCTAACACCCTGCAGAGCGCAGTGCCCAATATACAGAAACGTCTTGTGGTATCTCCTACAGGGAAAGTGCCAGGAGGGAATTGTCGAGCTTGTTCTCAGTGTCTCTGAGAATTGCTCTGATTATCCATGTGACCTCTTTGCTAAAACTGTCCAGAGAGACGTCCTCAAAACCAACACACATCTTGACATATCTCCCACATTGATCGCAGTGTCTCCAGGAACGGCATTCAAGGAGCCAGGAACTTTTCTCCCTACACTGTCCTTTGAGTTGGCCTCAAAACCAATCTACATCCTGCTATATCTCCCACATGGAAAGTGCCAGGAGGGAAAAGTGGGGATTATGTTTAGACTTTCTCGGAACTGCTTCAAATCAACTAGATATCTTTGTGCTGTAAATCTCCCAACAGCCAAACGCAAATGCAGCAAACATCTCGCTGTATGCCCCACATCCAAAGTGCCAAGAGAGAGCTTGCTCTCCCTGTCTTTGAGTACTGTTTTCACTGTCCCGGTTACCTCTTTGCTAACATTCTCTTCAGAGCTGCAGTGAAACCAGGAACCACGTGGAGAAGGCACCCACACTGAAAGTGCCTGGAGGGAACATTGGGGCTTCTTCTCAGTGTCTCTGACATAGGGTTTCACTGTCCCGGGAAAGTCTCTGCTAACACCCTGCAGAACGCAGTGCCCAATATACAGAAACGTCTTGCGGTATCTCCTACAGGGAAAGTGCCAGGAGGGAATTGTCGAGCTTGTTCTCAGTGTCTCTGAGAATTGCTCTGATTATCCGTGTGACCTCTTTGCTAAGACTCTCCAGAGAGCCGTCCTCAAAACCAACACACATCTTGACATATCTCCCACATTGATCGCAGTGTCTCCAGGAACGGCATTCAAGGAGCCAGGAACTTTTCTCCCTACACTGTCCATTGAGTTGTCCTCAAAACCAATCTACATCCTGCTATATCTCCCACATGGAAAGTGCCAGGAGGGAAAAGTGGGGATTATGTTTAGACTTTCTCGGAACTGCTTCAAATCAACTAGATATCTTTGTGCTGTAAATCTCCCAACAGCCAAACGCAAAAGCAGCAAACATCTCGCTGTATGTCCCACATCCAAAGTGCCAAGAGAGAGCTTGCTCTCCCTGTCTTTGAGCACTGTTTTCACTGTCCCGGTTACCTCTTTGCTAACATTCTCTTCAGAGCTGCAGTGAAACCAGGAACCACGTGGAGAAGGCACCCACACTGAAAGTGCCTGGAGGGAACATTGGGGCTTCTTCTCAGTGTCTCTGACCATAGGGTTTCACTGTCCCGGGAAAGTCTCTGCTAACACCCTGCAGAGCGCTGTGCCCAATAAACAGAAACGTCTTGCGGTATCTCCTACAGGGAAACTTTTCTCCCTACACTGTCCATTAAGTTGTCCTCAAAACCAATATACATCCTGCTATATCTCCCACATGGAAAGTGCCAGGAGGGAAAAGTGGGGATTATGTTTAGACTTTCTCGGAACTGCTTCAAATCAACTAGATATATTTGTGCTGTAAATCTCCCAACAGCCAAACGCAAATGCAGCAAACATCTCGCTGTATGTCCCACATCCAAAGTGCCAAGAGAGAGCTTGCTCTCCCTGTCTTTGAGTACTGTTTTCATTGTCCCGATGACCTCTTTGCTAACATTCTCTTCAGAGCTGCAGTGAAACCAGGAACCACGTGGAGAAGGCACCCACACTGAAAGTGCCTGGAGGGAACATTGGGGCTTCTTCTCAGTGTCTCTGACCATAGGGTTTCACTGTCCCGGGAAAGTCTCTGCTAACACCCTGCAGAGCGCAGTGCCCAATATACAGAAACGCCTTGCGGTATCTCCTACAGGGAAAGTGCCAGGAGGGAATTGTCGAGCTTCTTCTCAGTGTCTCTGAGAATTGCTCTGATTATCCGTGTGACCTCTTTACCAACACACATCTTGACATATCTCCCACATTGATCGCAGTGTCTCCAGGAACGGCATTCAAGGAGCCAGGAACTTTTCTCCCTACACTGTCCATTGAGTTGTCCTCAAAACCAATCTACATCCTGCTATATCTCCCACATGGAAAGTGCCAGGAGGGAGAAGTGGGGATTATGTTTAGACTTTCTCGGAACTGCTTCAAATCAACTAGATATCTTTGTGCTGTAAATCTCCCAATAGCCAAACGCAAATGCAGCAAACATCTCGCTGTATGTCCCACATCCAAAGTGCCAAGAGAGTAATGTAGAGCTTGCTCTCCCTGTCTTTGAGACCTGTTTTCACTGTCCCGGTTACCTCTTTGCTAACATTCTCTTCAGAGCTGCAGTGAAACCAGGAACCACGTGGAGAAGGCACCCACACTGAAAGTGCCTGGAGGGAACATTGGGGCTTCTTCTCAGTGTCTCTGATATAGGGTTTCACTGTCCCGGGAAAGTCTCTGCAAACACCCTGCGGAGCGCAGTGCTCAATATACAGAGACTTTCTCGGAACTGCTTCAAATCAACTAGATATCTTTGTGCTGTAAATCTCCCAACAGCCAAACGCAAATGCAGCAAACATCTCGCTGTATGTCCCACATCCAAAGTGCTAAGAGAGTAATGTAGAGCTTGCTCTCCCTGTCTTTGAGTACTGTTTTCACTGTCCCGATGAGCTCTTTGCTAACATTCTCTTCAGAGCTGCAGTGAAACCAGGAACCACGTGGAGAAGGCACCCACACTGAAAGTGCCTGGAGGGAACATTGGGGCTTCTTCTCAGTGTCTCTGACATAGGGTTTCACTGTCCCGGGAAAGTCTCTGCTAACACCCTGCAGAGCGCAGTGCCCAATATACAGAAACGTCTTGCGGTATCTCCTACAGGGAAAGTGCCAGGAGGGAATTGTCGAGCTTGTTCTCAGTGCCTCTGAGAATTGCTCTGATTATCCATGTGACCTCTTTGCTAAAACTGTCCAGAGAGACGTCCTCAAAACCAACACACATCTTGACATATCTCCCACATTGATCGCAGTGTCTCCAGGAACGGCATTCAAGGAGCCAGGAACTTTTCTCCCTACACTGTCCATTGAGTTGGCCTCAAAACCAATCTACATCCTGCTATATCTCCCACATGGAAAATGCCAGGAGGGAAAAGTGGGGATTATGTTTAGACTTTCTCGGAACTGCTTCAAATCAACTAGATATCTTTGTGCTGTAAATCTCCCAACAGCCAAACGCAAAAGCAGCAAACATCTCGCTGTATGTCCCACATCCAAAGTGCCAAGAGAGAGCTTGCTCTCCCTGTCTTTGAGCACTGTTTTCACTGTCCCGGTTACCTCTTTGCTAACATTCTCTTCAGAGCTGCAGTGAAACCAGGAACCACGTGGAGAAGGCACCCACACTGGAAGTGCCTGGAGGGAACATTAGGGCTTCTTCTCAGTGTCTCTGACCATAGGGTTTCACTGTCCCGGGAAAGTCTCTGCTAACACCCTGCAGAACGCAGTGCCCAATATACAGAAACGTCTTGCGGTATCTCCTACAGGGAAAGTGCCAGGAGGGAATTGTCGAGCTTGTTCTCAGTGTCTCTGAGAATTGCTCTGATTATCCGTGTGACCTCTTTGCTAAGACTCTCCAGAGAGCCGTCCTCAAAACCAACACACATCTTGACATATCTCCCACATTGATCGCAGTGTCTCCAGGAACGGCATTCAAGGAGCCAGGAACTTTTCTCCCTACACTGTCCATTGAGTTGTCCTCAAAACCAATATACATCCTGCTATATCTCCCACATGGAAAGTGCCAGGAGGGAAAAGTGGGGATTATGTTTAGACTTTCTCGGAACTGCTTCAAATCAACTAGATATCTTTGTGCTGTAAATCTCCCAACAGCCAAACGCAAAAGCAGCAAACATCTCGCTGTATGTCCCACATCCAAAGTGCCAAGAGAGAGCTTGCTCTCCCTGTCTTTGAGCACTGTTTTCACTGTCCCGGTTACCTCTTTGCTAACATTCTCTTCAGAGCTGCAGTGAAACCAGGAACCACGTGGAGAAGGCACCCACACTGAAAGTGCCTGGAGGGAACATTGGGGCTTCTTCTCAGTGTCTCTGACCATAGGGTTTCACTGTCCCGGGAAAGTCTCTGCTAACACCCTGCAGACCGCTGTGCCCAATAAACAGAAACGTCTTGCGGTATCTCCTACAGGGAAACTTTTCTCCCTACACTGTCCATTAAGTTGTCCTCAAAACCAATATACATCCTGCTGTATCTCCCACGTGGAAAGTGCCAGGAGGGAAAAGTGGGGATTATGTTTAGACTTTCTCGGAACTGCTTCAAATCAACTAGATATATTTGTGCTGTAAATCTCCCAACAGCCAAACGCAAATGCAGCAAACATCTCGCTGTATGTCCCACATCCAAAGTGCCAAGAGAGAGCTTGCTCTCCCTGTCTTTGAGTACTGTTTTCATTGTCCCGATGACCTCTTTGCTAACATTCTCTTCAGAGCTGCAGTGAAACCAGGAACCACGTGGAGAAGGCACCCACACTGAAAGTGCCTGGAGGGAACATTGGGGCTTCTTCTCAGTGTCTCTGACCATAGGGTTTCACTGTCCCGGGAAAGTCTCTGCTAACACCCTGCAGAGCGCAGTGCCCAATATACAGAAACGCCTTGCGGTATCTCCTACAGGGAAAGTGCCAGGAGGGAATTGTCGAGCTTCTTCTCAGTGTCTCTGAGAATTGCTCTGATTATCCGTGTGACCTCTTTACCAACACACATCTTGACATATCTCCCACATTGATCGCAGTGTCTCCAGGAACGGCATTCAAGGAGCCAGGAACTTTTCTCCCTACACTGTCCATTGAGTTGTCCTCAAAACCAATCTACATCCTGCTATATCTCCCACATGGAAAGTGCCAGGAGGGAGAAGTGGGGATTATGTTTAGACTTTCTCGGAACTGCTTCAAATCAACTAGATATCTTTGTGCTGTAAATCACCCAATAGCCAAACGCAAATGCAGCAAACATCTCGCTGTATGTCCCACATCCAAAGTGCCAAGAGAGAGCTTGCTCTCCCTGTCTTTGAGTACTGTTTTCACTGTCCCGGTTACCTCTTTGCTAACATTCTCTTCAGAGCTGCAGTGAAACCAGGAACCACGTGGAGAAGGCACCCACACTGAAAGTGCCTGGAGGGAACATTGGGGCTTCTTCTCAGTGTCTCTGACATAGGGTTTCACTGTCCCGGGAAAGTCTCTGCAAACACCCTGCGGAGCACAGTGCTCAATATACAGAGACTTTCTCGGAACTGCTTCAAATCAACTAGGTATCTTTGTGCTGTAAATCTCCCAACAGCCAAACGCAAATGCAGCAAACATCTCGCTGTATGTCCCACATCCAAAGTGCCAAGAGAGTAATGTAGAGCTTGCTCTCCCTGTCTTTGAGTACTGTTTTCACTGTCCCGGTTACCTCTTTGCTAACATTCTCTTCAGAGCTGCAGTGAAACCAGGAACCACGTGGAGAAGGCACCCACACTGAAAGTGCCTGGAGGGAACATTGGGGCTTCTTCTCAGTGTCTCTGATATAGGGTTTCACTGTCCCGGGAAAGTCTCTGCAAACACCCTGCGGAGCGCAGTGCTCAATATACAGAGACTTTCTCGGAACTGCTTCAAATCAACTAGATATCTTTGTGCTGTAAATCTCCCAACAGCCAAACGCAAATGCAGCAAACATCTCGCTGTATGTCCCACATCCAAAGTGCTAAGAGAGTAATGTAGAGCTTGCTCTCCCTGTCTTTGAGTACTGTTTTCACTGTCCCGATGAGCTCTTTGCTAACATTCTCTTCAGAGCTGCAGTGAAACCAGGAACCACGTGGAGAAGGCACCCACACTGAAAGTGCCTGGAGGGAACATTGGGGCTTCTTCTCAGTGTCTCTGACATAGGGTTTCACTGTCCCGGGAAAGTCTCTGCTAACACCCTGCAGAGCGCAGTGCCCAATATACAGAAACGTCTTGCGGTATCTCCTACAGGGAAAGTGCCAGGAGGGAATTGTCGAGCTTGTTCTCAGTGCCTCTGAGAATTGCTCTGATTATCCATGTGACCTCTTTGCTAAAACTGTCCAGAGAGACGTCCTCAAAACCAACACACATCTTGACATATCTCCCACATTGATCGCAGTGTCTCCAGGAACGGCATTCAAGGAGCCAGGAACTTTTCTCCCTACACTGTCCATTGAGTTGTCCTCAAAACCAATCTACATCCTGCTATATCTCCCACATGGAAAATGCCAGGAGGGAAAAGTGGGGATTATGTTTAGACTTTCTCGGAACTGCTTCAAATCAACTAGATATCTTTGTGCTGTAAATCTCCCAACAGCCAAACGCAAATGCAGCAAACATCTCGCTGTATGTCCCACATCCAAAGTGCCAAGAGAGAGCTTGCTCTCCCTGTCTTTGAGTACTGTTTTCACTGTCCCGGTTACCTCTTTGCTAACATTCTCTTCAGAGCTGCAGTGAAACCAGGAACCACGTGGAGAAGGCACCCACACTGAAAGTGCCTGGAGGGAACATTGGGGCTTCTTCTCAGTGTCTCTGACCATAGGGTTTCACTGTCCCGGGAAAGTCTCTGCTAACACCCTGCAGACCGCTGTGCCCAATAAACAGAAACGTCTTGCGGTATCTCCTACAGGGAAACTTTTCTCCCTACACTGTCCATTAAGTTGTCCTCAAAACCAATATACATCCTGCTGTATCTCCCACGTGGAAAGTGCCAGGAGGGAAAAGTGGGGATTATGTTTAGACTTTCTCGGAACTGCTTCAAATCAACTAGATATCTTTGTGCTGTAAATCTCCCAACAGCCAAACGCAAATGCAGCAAACATCTCGCTGTATGTCCCACATCCAAAGTGCCAAGAGAGAGCTTGCTCTCCCTGTCTTTGAGTACTGTTTTCATTGTCCCGATGACCTCTTTGCTAACATTCTCTTCAGAGCTGCAGTGAAACCAGGAACCACGTGGAGAAGGCACCCACACTGAAAGTGCCTGGAGGGAACATTGGGGCTTCTTCTCAGTGTCTCTGACCATAGGGTTTCACTGTCCCGGGAAAGTCTCTGCTAACACCCTGCAGAGCGCAGTGCCCAATATACAGAAACGCCTTGCGGTATCTCCTACAGGGAAAGTGCCAGGAGGGAATTGTCGAGCTTCTTCTCAGTGTCTCTGAGAATTGCTCTGATTATCCGTGTGACCTCTTTACCAACACACATCTTGACATATCTCCCACATTGATCGCAGTGTCTCCAGGAACGGCATTCAAGGAGCCAGGAACTTTTCTCCCTACACTGTCCATTGAGTTGTCCTCAAAACCAATCTACATCCTGCTATATCTCCCACATGGAAAGTGCCAGGAGGGAGAAGTGGGGATTATGTTTAGACTTTCTCGGAACTGCTTCAAATCAACTAGATATCTTTGTGCTGTAAATCACCCAATAGCCAAACGCAAATGCAGCAAACATCTCGCTGTATGTCCCACATCCAAAGTGCCAAGAGAGAGCTTGCTCTCCCTGTCTTTGAGTACTGTTTTCACTGTCCCGGTTACCTCTTTGCTAACATTCTCTTCAGAGCTGCAGTGAAACCAGGAACCACGTGGAGAAGGCACCCACACTGAAAGTGCCTGGAGGGAACATTGGGGCTTCTTCTCAGTGTCTCTGACATAGGGTTTCACTGTCCCGGGAAAGTCTCTGCAAACACCCTGCGGAGCACAGTGCTCAATATACAGAGACTTTCTCGGAACTGCTTCAAATCAACTAGGTATCTTTGTGCTGTAAATCTCCCAACAGCCAAACGCAAATGCAGCAAACATCTCGCTGTATGTCCCACATCCAAAGTGCCAAGAGAGTAATGTAGAGCTTGCTCTCCCTGTCTTTGAGTACTGTTTTCACTGTCCCGGTTACCTCTTTGCTAACATTCTCTTCAGAGCTGCAGTGAAACCAGGAACCACGTGGAGAAGGCACCCACACTGAAAGTGCCTGGAGGGAACATTGGGGCTTCTTCTCAGTGTCTCTGATATAGGGTTTCACTGTCCCGGGAAAGTCTCTGCAAACACCCTGCGGAGCGCAGTGCTCAATATACAGAGACTTTCTCGGAACTGCTTCAAATCAACTAGATATCTTTGTGCTGTAAATCTCCCAACAGCCAAACGCAAATGCAGCAAACATCTCGCTGTATGTCCCACATCCAAAGTGCTAAGAGAGTAATGTAGAGCTTGCTCTCCCTGTCTTTGAGTACTGTTTTCACTGTCCCGATGAGCTCTTTGCTAACATTCTCTTCAGAGCTGCAGTGAAACCAGGAACCACGTGGAGAAGGCACCCACACTGAAAGTGCCTGGAGGGAACATTGGGGCTTCTTCTCAGTGTCTCTGACATAGGGTTTCACTGTCCCGGGAAAGTCTCTGCTAACACCCTGCAGAGCGCAGTGCCCAATATACAGAAACGTCTTGCGGTATCTCCTACAGGGAAAGTGCCAGGAGGGAATTGTCGAGCTTGTTCTCAGTGCCTCTGAGAATTGCTCTGATTATCCATGTGACCTCTTTGCTAAAACTGTCCAGAGAGACGTCCTCAAAACCAACACACATCTTGACATATCTCCCACATTGATCGCAGTGTCTCCAGGAACGGCATTCAAGGAGCCAGGAACTTTTCTCCCTACACTGTCCATTGAGTTGTCCTCAAAACCAATCTACATCCTGCTATATCTCCCACATGGAAAATGCCAGGAGGGAAAAGTGGGGATTATGTTTAGACTTTCTCGGAACTGCTTCAAATCAACTAGATATCTTTGTGCTGTAAATCTCCCAACAGCCAAACGCAAATGCAGCAAACATCTCGCTGTATGTCCCACATCCAAAGTGCCAAGAGAGAGCTTGCTCTCCCTGTCTTTGAGTACTGTTTTCACTGTCCCGGTTACCTCTTTGCTAACATTCTCTTCAGAGCTGCAGTGAAACCAGGAACCACGTGGAGAAGGCACCCACACTGAAAGTGCCTGGAGGGAACATTGGGGCTTCTTCTCAGTGTCTCTGACCATAGGGTTTCACTGTCCCGGGAAAGTCTCTGCTAACACCCTGCAGACCGCTGTGCCCAATAAACAGAAACGTCTTGCGGTATCTCCTACAGGGAAACTTTTCTCCCTACACTGTCCATTAAGTTGTCCTCAAAACCAATATACATCCTGCTATATCTCCCACATGGAAAGTGCCAGGAGGGAAAAGTGGGGATTATGTTTAGACTTTCTCGGAACTGCTTCAAATCAACTAGATATATTTGTGCTGTAAATCTCCCAACAGCCAAACGCAAATGCAGCAAACATCTCGCTGTATGTCCCACATCCAAAGTGCCAAGAGAGAGCTTGCTCTCCCTGTCTTTGAGTACTGTTTTCACTGTCCCGGTTACCTCTTTGCTAACATTCTCTTCAGAGCTGCAGTGAAACCAGGAACCACGTGGAGAAGGCACCCACACTGAAAGTGCCTGGAGGGAACATTGGGGCTTCTTCTCAGTGTCTCTGACCATAGGGTTTCACTGTCCCGGGAAAGTCTCTGCTAACACCCTGCAGAGCGCAGTGCCCAATATACAGAAACGCCTTGCGGTATCTCCTACAGGGAAAGTGCCAGGAGGGAATTGTCGAGCTTCTTCTCAGTGTCTCTGAGAATTGCTCTGATTATCCGTGTGACCTCTTTACCAACACACATCTTGACATATCTCCCACATTGATCGCAGTGTCTCCAGGAACGGCATTCAAGGAGCCAGGAACTTTTCTCCCTACACTGTCCATTGAGTTGTCCTCAAAACCAATCTACATCCTGCTATATCTCCCACATGGAAAGTGCCAGGAGGGAGAAGTGGGGATTATGTTTAGACTTTCTCGGAACTGCTTCAAATCAACTAGATATCTTTGTGCTGTAAATCTCCCAATAGCCAAACGCAAATGCAGCAAACATCTCGCTGTATGTCCCACGTCCAAAGTGCCAAGAGAGTAATGTAGAGCTTGCTCTCCCTGTCTTTGAGACCTGTTTTCACTGTCCTGGTTACCTCTTTGCTAACATTCTCTTCAGAGCTGCAGTGAAACCAGGAACCACGTGGAGAAGGCACCCACACTGAAAGTGCCTGGAGGGAACATTGGGGCTTCTTCTCAGTGTCTCTGACATAGGGTTTCACTGTCCCGGGAAAGTCTCTGCAAACACCCTGCAGAGCGCAGTGCTCAATATACAGAGACTTTCTCGGAACTGCTTCAAATCAACTAGATATCTTTGTGCTGTAAATCTCCCAACAGCCAAACGCAAATGCAGCAAACATCTCGCTGTATGTCCCACATCCAAAGTGCCAAGAGAGTAATGTAGAGCTTGCTCTCCCTGTCTTTGAGTACTGTTTTCACTGTCCCGATGAGCTCTTTGCTAACATTCTCTTCAGAGCTGCAGTGAAACCAGGAACCACGTGGAGAAGGCACCCACACTAAAAGTGCCTGGAGGGAACATTGGGGCTTCTTCTCAGTGTCTCTGACATAGGGTTTCACTGTCCCGGGAAAGTCTCTGCTAACACCCTGCAGAGCGCAGTGCCCAATATACAGAAACGTCTTGCGGTATCTCCTACAGGGAAAGTGCCAGGAGGGAATTGTCGAGCTTGTTCTCAGTGTCTCTGAGAATTGCTCTGATTATCCATGTGACCTCTTTGCTAAAACTGTCCAGAGAGACGTCCTCAAAACCAACACACATCTTGACATATCTCCCACATTGATCGCAGTGTCTCCAGGAACGGCATTCAAGGAGCCAGGAACTTTTCTCCCTACACTGTCCATTGAGTTGGCCTCAAAACCAATATACATCCTGCTATATCTCCCACATGGAAAGCGCCAGGAGGGAAAAGTGGGGATTATGTTTAGACTTTCTCGGAACTGCTTCAAATCAACTAGATATCTTTGTGCTGTAAATCTCCCAACAGCCAAACGCAAATGCAGCAAACATCTCGCTGTATGTCCCACATCCAAAGTGCCAAGAGAGAGCTTGCTCTCCCTGTCTTTGAGTACTGTTTTCACTGTCCCGGTTACCTCTTTGCTAACATTCTCTTCAGAGCTGCAGTGAAACCAGGAACCACGTGGAGAAGGCACCCACACTGAAAGTGCCTGGAGGGAACATTGGGGCTTCTTCTCAGTGTCTCTGATATAGGGTTTCACTGTCCCGGGAAAGTCTCTGCAAACACCCTGCGGAGCGCAGTGCTCAATATACAGAGACTTTCTCGGAACTGCTTCAAATCAACTAGATATCTTTGTGCTGTAAATCTCCCAACAGCCAAACGCAAATGCAGCAAACATCTCGCTGTATGTCCCACATCCAAAGTGCTAAGAGAGTAATGTAGAGCTTGCTCTCCCTGTCTTTGAGTACTGTTTTCACTGTCCCGATGAGCTCTTTGCTAACATTCTCTTCAGAGCTGCAGTGAAACCAGGAACCACGTGGAGAAGGCACCCACACTGAAAGTGCCTGGAGGGAACATTGGGGCTTCTTCTCAGTGTCTCTGACATAGGGTTTCACTGTCCCGGGAAAGTCTCTGCTAACACCCTGCAGAGCGCAGTGCCCAATATACAGAAACGTCTTGCGGTATCTCCTACAGGGAAAGTGCCAGGAGGGAATTGTCGAGCTTGTTCTCAGTGCCTCTGAGAATTGCTCTGATTATCCATGTGACCTCTTTGCTAAAACTGTCCAGAGAGACGTCCTCAAAACCAACACACATCTTGACATATCTCCCACATTGATCGCAGTGTCTCCAGGAACGGCATTCAAGGAGCCAGGAACTTTTCTCCCTACACTGTCCATTGAGTTGTCCTCAAAACCAATCTACATCCTGCTATATCTCCCACATGGAAAATGCCAGGAGGGAAAAGTGGGGATTATGTTTAGACTTTCTCGGAACTGCTTCAAATCAACTAGATATCTTTGTGCTGTAAATCTCCCAACAGCCAAACGCAAAAGCAGCAAACATCTCGCTGTATGTCCCACATCCAAAGTGCCAAGAGAGAGCTTGCTCTCCCTGTCTTTGAGCACTGTTTTCACTGTCCCGGTTACCTCTTTGCTAACATTCTCTTCAGAGCTGCAGTGAAACCAGGAACCACGTGGAGAAGGCACCCACACTGGAAGTGCCTGGAGGGAACATTAGGGCTTCTTCTCAGTGTCTCTGACCATAGGGTTTCACTGTCCCGGGAAAGTCTCTGCTAACACCCTGCAGAACGCAGTGCCCAATATACAGAAACGTCTTGCGGTATCTCCTACAGGGAAAGTGCCAGGAGGGAATTGTCGAGCTTGTTCTCAGTGTCTCTGAGAATTGCTCTGATTATCCGTGTGACCTCTTTGCTAAGACTCTCCAGAGAGCCGTCCTCAAAACCAACACACATCTTGACATATCTCCCACATTGATCGCAGTGTCTCCAGGAACGGCATTCAAGGAGCCAGGAACTTTTCTCCCTACACTGTCCATTGAGTTGTCCTCAAAACCAATATACATCCTGCTATATCTCCCACATGG
This sequence comes from Chroicocephalus ridibundus, assembly GCF_963924245.1. Lineage (NCBI taxonomy): Eukaryota > Metazoa > Chordata > Aves > Charadriiformes > Laridae > Chroicocephalus > Chroicocephalus ridibundus. The sequence goes on from NW_026961187.1 coordinate 1,051,351, forward strand.
AAAGTGCCAGGAGGGAAAAGTGGGGATTATGTTTAGACTTTCTCGGAACTGCTTCAAATCAACTAGATATCTTTGTGCTGTAAATCTCCCAACAGCCAAACGCAAAAGCAGCAAACATCTCGCTGTATGTCCCACATCCAAAGTGCCAAGAGAGAGCTTGCTCTCCCTGTCTTTGAGCACTGTTTTCACTGTCCCGGTTACCTCTTTGCTAACATTCTCTTCAGAGCTGCAGTGAAACCAGGAACCACGTGGAGAAGGCACCCACACTGAAAGTGCCTGGAGGGAACATTGGGGCTTCTTCTCAGTGTCTCTGACCATAGGGTTTCACTGTCCCGGGAAAGTCTCTGCTAACACCCTGCAGACCGCTGTGCCCAATAAACAGAAACGTCTTGCGGTATCTCCTACAGGGAAACTTTTCTCCCTACACTGTCCATTAAGTTGTCCTCAAAACCAATATACATCCTGCTGTATCTCCCACGTGGAAAGTGCCAGGAGGGAAAAGTGGGGATTATGTTTAGACTTTCTCGGAACTGCTTCAAATCAACTAGATATATTTGTGCTGTAAATCTCCCAACAGCCAAACGCAAATGCAGCAAACATCTCGCTGTATGTCCCACATCCAAAGTGCCAAGAGAGAGCTTGCTCTCCCTGTCTTTGAGTACTGTTTTCATTGTCCCGATGACCTCTTTGCTAACATTCTCTTCAGAGCTGCAGTGAAACCAGGAACCACGTGGAGAAGGCACCCACACTGAAAGTGCCTGGAGGGAACATTGGGGCTTCTTCTCAGTGTCTCTGACCATAGGGTTTCACTGTCCCGGGAAAGTCTCTGCTAACACCCTGCAGAGCGCAGTGCCCAATATACAGAAACGCCTTGCGGTATCTCCTACAGGGAAAGTGCCAGGAGGGAATTGTCGAGCTTCTTCTCAGTGTCTCTGAGAATTGCTCTGATTATCCGTGTGACCTCTTTACCAACACACATCTTGACATATCTCCCACATTGATCGCAGTGTCTCCAGGAACGGCATTCAAGGAGCCAGGAACTTTTCTCCCTACACTGTCCATTGAGTTGTCCTCAAAACCAATCTACATCCTGCTATATCTCCCACATGGAAAGTGCCAGGAGGGAGAAGTGGGGATTATGTTTAGACTTTCTCGGAACTGCTTCAAATCAACTAGATATCTTTGTGCTGTAAATCACCCAATAGCCAAACGCAAATGCAGCAAACATCTCGCTGTATGTCCCACATCCAAAGTGCCAAGAGAGAGCTTGCTCTCCCTGTCTTTGAGTACTGTTTTCACTGTCCCGGTTACCTCTTTGCTAACATTCTCTTCAGAGCTGCAGTGAAACCAGGAACCACGTGGAGAAGGCACCCACACTGAAAGTGCCTGGAGGGAACATTGGGGCTTCTTCTCAGTGTCTCTGACATAGGGTTTCACTGTCCCGGGAAAGTCTCTGCAAACACCCTGCGGAGCACAGTGCTCAATATACAGAGACTTTCTCGGAACTGCTTCAAATCAACTAGGTATCTTTGTGCTGTAAATCTCCCAACAGCCAAACGCAAATGCAGCAAACATCTCGCTGTATGTCCCACATCCAAAGTGCCAAGAGAGTAATGTAGAGCTTGCTCTCCCTGTCTTTGAGTACTGTTTTCACTGTCCCGGTTACCTCTTTGCTAACATTCTCTTCAGAGCTGCAGTGAAACCAGGAACCACGTGGAGAAGGCACCCACACTGAAAGTGCCTGGAGGGAACATTGGGGCTTCTTCTCAGTGTCTCTGACATAGGGTTTCACTGTCCCGGGAAAGTCTCTGCAAACACCCTGCAGAGCGCAGTGCTCAATATACAGAGACTTTCTCGGAACTGCTTCAAATCAACTAGATATCTTTGTGCTGTAAATCTCCCAACAGCCAAACGCAAATGCAGCAAACATCTCGCTGTATGTCCCACATCCAAAGTGCCAAGAGAGTAATGTAGAGCTTGCTCTCCCTGTCTTTGAGTACTGTTTTCACTGTCCCGATGAGCTCTTTGCTAACATTCTCTTCAGAGCTGCAGTGAAACCAGGAACCACGTGGAGAAGGCACCCACACTAAAAGTGCCTGGAGGGAACATTGGGGCTTCTTCTCAGTGTCTCTGACATAGGGTTTCACTGTCCCGGGAAAGTCTCTGCTAACACCCTGCAGAGCGCAGTGCCCAATATACAGAAACGTCTTGCGGTATCTCCTACAGGGAAAGTGCCAGGAGGGAATTGTCGAGCTTGTTCTCAGTGTCTCTGAGAATTGCTCTGATTATCCATGTGACCTCTTTGCTAAAACTGTCCAGAGAGACGTCCTCAAAACCAACACACATCTTGACATATCTCCCACATTGATCGCAGTGTCTCCAGGAACGGCATTCAAGGAGCCAGGAACTTTTCTCCCTACACTGTCCATTGAGTTGTCCTCAAAACCAATCTACATCCTGCTATATCTCCCACATGGAAAATGCCAGGAGGGAAAAGTGGGGATTATGTTTAGACTTTCTCGGAACTGCTTCAAATCAACTAGATATCTTTGTGCTGTAAATCTCCCAACAGCCAAACGCAAAAGCAGCAAACATCTCGCTGTATGTCCCACATCCAAAGTGCCAAGAGAGAGCTTGCTCTCCCTGTCTTTGAGCACTGTTTTCACTGTCCCGGTTACCTCTTTGCTAACATTCTCTTCAGAGCTGCAGTGAAACCAGGAACCACGTGGAGAAGGCACCCACACTGGAAGTGCCTGGAGGGAACATTAGGGCTTCTTCTCAGTGTCTCTGACCATAGGGTTTCACTGTCCCGGGAAAGTCTCTGCTAACACCCTGCAGAACGCAGTGCCCAATATACAGAAACGTCTTGCGGTATCTCCTACAGGGAAAGTGCCAGGAGGGAATTGTCGAGCTTGTTCTCAGTGTCTCTGAGAATTGCTCTGATTATCCGTGTGACCTCTTTGCTAAGACTCTCCAGAGAGCCGTCCTCAAAACCAACACACATCTTGACATATCTCCCACATTGATCGCAGTGTCTCCAGGAACGGCATTCAAGGAGCCAGGAACTTTTCTCCCTACACTGTCCATTGAGTTGTCCTCAAAACCAATATACATCCTGCTATATCTCCCACATGGAAAGTGCCAGGAGGGAAAAGTGGGGATTATGTTTAGACTTTCTCGGAACTGCTTCAAATCAACTAGATATCTTTGTGCTGTAAATCTCCCAACAGCCAAACGCAAAAGCAGCAAACATCTCGCTGTATGTCCCACATCCAAAGTGCCAAGAGAGAGCTTGCTCTCCCTGTCTTTGAGCACTGTTTTCACTGTCCCGGTTACCTCTTTGCTAACATTCTCTTCAGAGCTGCAGTGAAACCAGGAACCACGTGGAGAAGGCACCCACACTGAAAGTGCCTGGAGGGAACATTGGGGCTTCTTCTCAGTGTCTCTGACCATAGGGTTTCACTGTCCCGGGAAAGTCTCTGCTAACACCCTGCAGACCGCTGTGCCCAATAAACAGAAACGTCTTGCGGTATCTCCTACAGGGAAACTTTTCTCCCTACACTGTCCATTAAGTTGTCCTCAAAACCAATATACATCCTGCTGTATCTCCCACGTGGAAAGTGCCAGGAGGGAAAAGTGGGGATTATGTTTAGACTTTCTCGGAACTGCTTCAAATCAACTAGATATATTTGTGCTGTAAATCTCCCAACAGCCAAACGCAAATGCAGCAAACATCTCGCTGTATGTCCCACATCCAAAGTGCCAAGAGAGAGCTTGCTCTCCCTGTCTTTGAGTACTGTTTTCATTGTCCCGATGACCTCTTTGCTAACATTCTCTTCAGAGCTGCAGTGAAACCAGGAACCACGTGGAGAAGGCACCCACACTGAAAGTGCCTGGAGGGAACATTGGGGCTTCTTCTCAGTGTCTCTGACCATAGGGTTTCACTGTCCCGGGAAAGTCTCTGCTAACACCCTGCAGAGCGCAGTGCCCAATATACAGAAACGCCTTGCGGTATCTCCTACAGGGAAAGTGCCAGGAGGGAATTGTCGAGCTTCTTCTCAGTGTCTCTGAGAATTGCTCTGATTATCCGTGTGACCTCTTTACCAACACACATCTTGACATATCTCCCACATTGATCGCAGTGTCTCCAGGAACGGCATTCAAGGAGCCAGGAACTTTTCTCCCTACACTGTCCATTGAGTTGTCCTCAAAACCAATCTACATCCTGCTATATCTCCCACATGGAAAGTGCCAGGAGGGAGAAGTGGGGATTATGTTTAGACTTTCTCGGAACTGCTTCAAATCAACTAGATATCTTTGTGCTGTAAATCACCCAATAGCCAAACGCAAATGCAGCAAACATCTCGCTGTATGTCCCACATCCAAAGTGCCAAGAGAGAGCTTGCTCTCCCTGTCTTTGAGTACTGTTTTCACTGTCCCGGTTACCTCTTTGCTAACATTCTCTTCAGAGCTGCAGTGAAACCAGGAACCACGTGGAGAAGGCACCCACACTGAAAGTGCCTGGAGGGAACATTGGGGCTTCTTCTCAGTGTCTCTGACATAGGGTTTCACTGTCCCGGGAAAGTCTCTGCAAACACCCTGCGGAGCACAGTGCTCAATATACAGAGACTTTCTCGGAACTGCTTCAAATCAACTAGGTATCTTTGTGCTGTAAATCTCCCAACAGCCAAACGCAAATGCAGCAAACATCTCGCTGTATGTCCCACATCCAAAGTGCCAAGAGAGTAATGTAGAGCTTGCTCTCCCTGTCTTTGAGTACTGTTTTCACTGTCCCGGTTACCTCTTTGCTAACATTCTCTTCAGAGCTGCAGTGAAACCAGGAACCACGTGGAGAAGGCACCCACACTGAAAGTGCCTGGAGGGAACATTGGGGCTTCTTCTCAGTGTCTCTGATATAGGGTTTCACTGTCCCGGGAAAGTCTCTGCAAACACCCTGCGGAGCGCAGTGCTCAATATACAGAGACTTTCTCGGAACTGCTTCAAATCAACTAGATATCTTTGTGCTGTAAATCTCCCAACAGCCAAACGCAAATGCAGCAAACATCTCGCTGTATGTCCCACATCCAAAGTGCTAAGAGAGTAATGTAGAGCTTGCTCTCCCTGTCTTTGAGTACTGTTTTCACTGTCCCGATGAGCTCTTTGCTAACATTCTCTTCAGAGCTGCAGTGAAACCAGGAACCACGTGGAGAAGGCACCCACACTGAAAGTGCCTGGAGGGAACATTGGGGCTTCTTCTCAGTGTCTCTGACATAGGGTTTCACTGTCCCGGGAAAGTCTCTGCTAACACCCTGCAGAGCGCAGTGCCCAATATACAGAAACGTCTTGCGGTATCTCCTACAGGGAAAGTGCCAGGAGGGAATTGTCGAGCTTGTTCTCAGTGCCTCTGAGAATTGCTCTGATTATCCATGTGACCTCTTTGCTAAAACTGTCCAGAGAGACGTCCTCAAAACCAACACACATCTTGACATATCTCCCACATTGATCGCAGTGTCTCCAGGAACGGCATTCAAGGAGCCAGGAACTTTTCTCCCTACACTGTCCATTGAGTTGTCCTCAAAACCAATCTACATCCTGCTATATCTCCCACATGGAAAATGCCAGGAGGGAAAAGTGGGGATTATGTTTAGACTTTCTCGGAACTGCTTCAAATCAACTAGATATCTTTGTGCTGTAAATCTCCCAACAGCCAAACGCAAATGCAGCAAACATCTCGCTGTATGTCCCACATCCAAAGTGCCAAGAGAGAGCTTGCTCTCCCTGTCTTTGAGTACTGTTTTCACTGTCCCGGTTACCTCTTTGCTAACATTCTCTTCAGAGCTGCAGTGAAACCAGGAACCACGTGGAGAAGGCACCCACACTGAAAGTGCCTGGAGGGAACATTGGGGCTTCTTCTCAGTGTCTCTGATATAGGGTTTCACTGTCCCGGGAAAGTCTCTGCAAACACCCTGCGGAGCGCAGTGCTCAATATACAGAGACTTTCTCGGAACTGCTTCAAATCAACTAGATATCTTTGTGCTGTAAATCTCCCAACAGCCAAACGCAAATGCAGCAAACATCTCGCTGTATGTCCCACATCCAAAGTGCTAAGAGAGTAATGTAGAGCTTGCTCTCCCTGTCTTTGAGTACTGTTTTCACTGTCCCGATGAACTCTTTGCTAACATTCTCTTCAGAGCTGCAGTGAAACCAGGAACCACGTGGAGAAGGCACCCACACTGAAAGTGCCTGGAGGGAACATTGGGGCTTCTTCTCAGTGTCTCTGACCATAGGGTTTCACTGTCCCGGGAAAGTCTCTGCTAACACCCTGCAGAGCGCAGTGCCCAATATACAGAAACGTCTTGCGGTATCTCCTACAGGGAAAGTGCCAGGAGGGAATTGTCGAGCTTGTTCTCAGTGCCTCTGAGAATTGCTCTGATTATCCATGTGACCTCTTTGCTAAAACTGTCCAGAGAGACGTCCTCAAAACCAACACACATCTTGACATATCTCCCACATTGATCGCAGTGTCTCCAGGAACGGCATTCAAGGAGCCAGGAACTTTTCTCCCTACACTGTCCATTGAGTTGTCCTCAAAACCAATCTACATCCTGCTATATCTCCCACATGGAAAATGCCAGGAGGGAAAAGTGGGGATTATGTTTAGACTTTCTCGGAACTGCTTCAAATCAACTAGATATCTTTGTGCTGTAAATCTCCCAACAGCCAAACGCAAAAGCAGCAAACATCTCGCTGTATGTCCCACATCCAAAGTGCCAAGAGAGAGCTTGCTCTCCCTGTCTTTGAGCACTGTTTTCACTGTCCCGGTTACCTCTTTGCTAACATTCTCTTCAGAGCTGCAGTGAAACCAGGAACCACGTGGAGAAGGCACCCACACTGGAAGTGCCTGGAGGGAACATTAGGGCTTCTTCTCAGTGTCTCTGACCATAGGGTTTCACTGTCCCGGGAAAGTCTCTGCTAACACCCTGCAGAGCGCTGTGCCCAATAAACAGAAACGTCTTGCGGTATCTCCTACAGGGAAACTTTTCTCCCTACACTGTCCATTAAGTTGTCCTCAAAACCAATATACATCCTGCTATATCTCCCACATGGAAAGTGCCAGGAGGGAAAAGTGGGGATTATGTTTAGACTTTCTCGGAACTGCTTCAAATCAACTAGATATCTTTGTGCTGTAAATCACCCAATAGCCAAACGCAAATGCAGCAAACATCTCGCTGTATTTCCCACATCCAAAGTGCCAAGAGAGAGCTTGCTCTCCCTGTCTTTGAGACCTGTTTTCACTGTCCCGGTTACCTCTTTGCTAACATTCTCTTCAGAGCTGCAGTGAAACCAGGAACCACGTAGAGAAGGCACCCACACTGAAAGTGCCTGGAGGGAACATTGGGGCTTCTTCTCAGTGTCTCTGACATAGGGTTTCACTGTCCCGGGAAAGTCTCTGCTAACACCCTGCAGAGCGCAGTGCCCAATATACAGAAACGTCTTGCGGTATCTCCTACAGGGAAAGTGCCAGGAGGGAATTGTCGAGCTTGTTCTCAGTGCCTCTGAGAATTGCTCTGATTATCCATGTGACCTCTTTGCTAAAACTGTCCAGAGAGACGTCCTCAAAACCAACACACATCTTGACATATCTCCCACATTGATCGCAGTGTCTCCAGGAACGGCATTCAAGGAGCCAGGAACTTTTCTCCCTACACTGTCCATTGAGTTGTCCTCAAAACCAATCTACATCCTGCTATATCTCCCACATGGAAAATGCCAGGAGGGAAAAGTGGGGATTATGTTTAGACTTTCTCGGAACTGCTTCAAATCAACTAGATATCTTTGTGCTGTAAATCTCCCAACAGCCAAACGCAAAAGCAGCAAACATCTCGCTGTATGTCCCACATCCAAAGTGCCAAGAGAGAGCTTGCTCTCCCTGTCTTTGAGCACTGTTTTCACTGTCCCGGTTACCTCTTTGCTAACATTCTCTTCAGAGCTGCAGTGAAACCAGGAACCACGTGGAGAAGGCACCCACACTGGAAGTGCCTGGAGGGAACATTAGGGCTTCTTCTCAGTGTCTCTGACCATAGGGTTTCACTGTCCCGGGAAAGTCTCTGCTAACACCCTGCAGAGCGCTGTGCCCAATAAACAGAAACGTCTTGCGGTATCTCCTACAGGGAAACTTTTCTCCCTACACTGTCCATTAAGTTGTCCTCAAAACCAATATACATCCTGCTATATCTCCCACATGGAAAGTGCCAGGAGGGAAAAGTGGGGATTATGTTTAGACTTTCTCGGAACTGCTTCAAATCAACTAGATATCTTTGTGCTGTAAATCACCCAATAGCCAAACGCAAATGCAGCAAACATCTCGCTGTATTTCCCACATCCAAAGTGCCAAGAGAGAGCTTGCTCTCCCTGTCTTTGAGACCTGTTTTCACTGTCCCGGTTACCTCTTTGCTAACATTCTCTTCAGAGCTGCAGTGAAACCAGGAACCACGTAGAGAAGGCACCCACACTGAAAGTGCCTGGAGGGAACATTGGGGCTTCTTCTCAGTGTCTCTGACATAGGGTTTCACTGTCCCGGGAAAGTCTCTGCTAACACCCTGCAGAGCGCAGTGCTCAATATACAGAGACTTTCTCGGAACTGCTTCAAATCAACTAGATATATTTGTGCTGTAAATCTCCCAACAGCCAAACACAAATGCAGCAAACATCTCGCTGTATGTCCCACATCCAAAGCGCCAAGAGAGTAATGTAGAGCTTGCTCTCCCTGTCTTTGAGTACTGTTTTCACTGTCCCGATGAGCTCTTTGCTAACATTCTCTTCAGAGCTGCAGTGAAACCAGGAACCACGTGGAGAAGGCACCCACACTGAAAGTGCCTGGAGGGAACATTAGGGCTTCTTCTCAGTGTCTCTGACATAGGGTTTCACTGTCCCGGGAAAGTCTCTGCTAACACCCTGCAGAGCGCAGTGCCCAATATACAGAAACGTCTTGCGGTATCTCCTACAGGGAAAGTGCCAGGAGGGAATTGTCAGGCATGTTCTCAGTGTCTCTGAGAATTGCTCTGATTATCCGTGTGACCTCTTTACCAACACACATCTTGACATATCTCCCACATTGATCGCAGTGTCTCCAGGAACGGCATTCAAGGAGCCAGGAACTTTTCTCCCTACACTGTCCTTTGAGTTGGCCTCAAAACCAATCTACATCCTGCTATATCTCCCACATGGAAAGTGCCAGGAGGGAAAAGTGGGGATTATGTTTAGACTTTCTCGGAACTGCTTCAAATCAACTAGATATCTTTGTGCTGTAAACCTCCCAACAGCCAAACGCAAATGCAGCAAACATCTCACTGTATGTCCCACATCCAAAGTGCCAAGAGAGAGCTTGCTCTCCCTGTCTTTGAGTACTGTTTTCACTGTCCCGGTTACCTCTTTGCTAACATTCTCTTCAGAGCTGCAGTGAAACCAGGAACCACGTGGAGAAGGCACCCACACTGAAAGTGCCTGGAGGGAACATTGGGGCTTCTTCTCAGTGTCTCTGATATAGGGTTTCACTGTCCCGGGAAAGTCTCTGCAAACACCCTGCGGAGCGCAGTGCTCAATATACAGAGACTTTCTCGGAACTGCTTCAAATCAACTAGATATCTTTGTGCTGTAAATCTCCCAACAGCCAAACGCAAATGCAGCAAACATCTCGCTGTATGTCCCACATCCAAAGTGCTAAGAGAGTAATGTAGAGCTTGCTCTCCCTGTCTTTGAGTACTGTTTTCACTGTCCCGATGAACTCTTTGCTAACATTCTCTTCAGAGCTGCAGTGAAACCAGGAACCACGTGGAGAAGGCACCCACACTGAAAGTGCCTGGAGGGAACATTGGGGCTTCTTCTCAGTGTCTCTGACCATAGGGTTTCACTGTCCCGGGAAAGTCTCTGCTAACACCCTGCAGAGCGCAGTGCCCAATATACAGAAACGTCTTGCGGTATCTCCTACAGGGAAAGTGCCAGGAGGGAATTGTCGAGCTTGTTCTCAGTGCCTCTGAGAATTGCTCTGATTATCCATGTGACCTCTTTGCTAAAACTGTCCAGAGAGACGTCCTCAAAACCAACACACATCTTGACATATCTCCCACATTGATCGCAGTGTCTCCAGGAACGGCATTCAAGGAGCCAGGAACTTTTCTCCCTACACTGTCCATTGAGTTGTCCTCAAAACCAATCTACATCCTGCTATATCTCCCACATGGAAAATGCCAGGAGGGAAAAGTGGGGATTATGTTTAGACTTTCTCGGAACTGCTTCAAATCAACTAGATATCTTTGTGCTGTAAATCTCCCAACAGCCAAACGCAAAAGCAGCAAACATCTCGCTGTATGTCCCACATCCAAAGTGCCAAGAGAGAGCTTGCTCTCCCTGTCTTTGAGCACTGTTTTCACTGTCCCGGTTACCTCTTTGCTAACATTCTCTTCAGAGCTGCAGTGAAACCAGGAACCACGTGGAGAAGGCACCCACACTGGAAGTGCCTGGAGGGAACATTAGGGCTTCTTCTCAGTGTCTCTGACCATAGGGTTTCACTGTCCCGGGAAAGTCTCTGCTAACACCCTGCAGAGCGCTGTGCCCAATAAACAGAAACGTCTTGCGGTATCTCCTACAGGGAAACTTTTCTCCCTACACTGTCCATTAAGTTGTCCTCAAAACCAATATACATCCTGCTATATCTCCCACATGGAAAGTGCCAGGAGGGAAAAGTGGGGATTATGTTTAGACTTTCTCGGAACTGCTTCAAATCAACTAGATATCTTTGTGCTGTAAATCTCCCAACAGCCAAACGCAAAAGCAGCAAACATCTCGCTGTATGTCCCACATCCAAAGTGCTAAGAGAGTAATGTAGAGCTTGCTCTCCCTGTCTTTGAGTACTGTTTTCACTGTCCCGGTTACCTCTTTGCTAACATTCTCTTCAGAGCTGCAGTGAAACCAGGAACCACGTGGAGAAGGCACCCACACTGAAAGTGCCTGGAGGGAACATTGGGGCTTCTTCTCAGTGTCTCTGACATAGGGTTTCACTGTCCCAGGAAAGTCTCTGCTAACACCCTGCAGACCGCAGTGCCCAATATACAGAAACGTCTTGCGGTATCTCCTACAGGGAAAGTGCCAGGAGGGAATTGTCGAGCTTGTTCTCAGTGTCTCTGAGAATTGCTCTGATTATCCGTGTGACCTCTTTACCAACACACATCTTGACATATCTCCCACATTGATCGCAGTGTCTCCAGGAACGGCATTCAAGGAGCCAGGAACTTTTCTCCCTACACTGTCCTTTGAGTTGTCCTCAAAACCAATCTACATCCTGCTATATCTCCCACATGGAAAGTGCCAGGAGGGAAAAGTGGGGATTATGTTTAGACTTTCTCGGAACTGCTTCAAATCAACTAGATATCTTTGTGCTGTAAATCACCCAATAGCCAAACGCAAATGCAGCAAACATCTCGCTGTATTTCCCACATCCAAAGTGCCAAGAGAGAGCTTGCTCTCCCTGTCTTTGAGACCTGTTTTCACTGTCCCGGTTACCTCTTTGCTAACATTCTCTTCAGAGCTGCAGTGAAACCAGGAACCACGTAGAGAAGGCACCCACACTGAAAGTGCCTGGAGGGAACATTGGGGCTTCTTCTCAGTGTCTCTGACATAGGGTTTCACTGTCCCGGGAAAGTCTCTGCTAACACCCTGCAGAGCGCAGTGCTCAATATACAGAGACTTTCTCGGAACTGCTTCAAATCAACTAGATATATTTGTGCTGTAAATCTCCCAACAGCCAAACACAAATGCAGCAAACATCTCGCTGTATGTCCCACATCCAAAGCGCCAAGAGAGTAATGTAGAGCTTGCTCTCCCTGTCTTTGAGTACTGTTTTCACTGTCCCGATGAGCTCTTTGCTAACATTCTCTTCAGAGCTGCAGTGAAACCAGGAACCACGTGGAGAAGGCACCCACACTGAAAGTGCCTGGAGGGAACATTAGGGCTTCTTCTCAGTGTCTCTGACATAGGGTTTCACTGTCCCGGGAAAGTCTCTGCTAACACCCTGCAGAGCGCAGTGCCCAATATACAGAAACGTCTTGCGGTATCTCCTACAGGGAAAGTGCCAGGAGGGAATTGTCGAGCTTGTTCTCAGTGTCTCTGAGAATTGCTCTGATTATCCGTGTGACCTCTTTACCAACACACATCTTGACATATCTCCCACATTGATCGCAGTGTCTCCAGGAACGGCATTCAAGGAGCCAGGAACTTTTCTCCCTACACTGTCCTTTGAGTTGGCCTCAAAACCAATCTACATCCTGCTATATCTCCCACATGGAAAGTGCCAGGAGGGAAAAGTGGGGATTATGTTTAGACTTTCTCGGAACTGCTTCAAATCAACTAGATATCTTTGTGCTGTAAATCTCCCAACAGCCAAACGCAAAAGCAGCAAACATCTCGCTGTATGTCCCACATCCAAAGTGCTAAGAGAGTAATGTAGAGCTTGCTCTCCCTGTCTTTGAGTACTGTTTTCACTGTCCCGATGAGCTCTTTGCTAACATTCTCTTCAGAGCTGCAGTGAAACCAGGAACCACGTGGAGACGGCACCCACACTGAAAGTGCCTGTAGGGAACATTAGGGCTTCTTCTCAGTGTCTCTGACATAGGGTTTCACTGTCCCGGGAAAGTCTCTGCTAACACCCTGCAGAGCGCAGTGCCCAATATACAGAAACGTCTTGCGGTATCTCCTACAGGGAAAGTGCCAGGAGGGAATTGTCGAGCTTGTTCTCAGTGTCTCTGAGAATTGCTCTGATTATCCGTGTGACCTCTTTGCTAAAACTGTCCAGAGAGACGTCCTCAAAACCAACACACATCTTGACATATCTCCCACATTGATCGCAGTGTCTCCAGGAACGGCATTCAAGGAGCCAGGAACTTTTCTCCCTACACTGTCCTTTGAGTTGGCCTCAAAACCAATATACATCCTGCTATATCTCCCACATGGAAAGTGCCAGGAGGGAAAAGTGGGGATTATGTTTAGACTTTCTCGGAACTGCTTCAAATCAACTAGATATCTTTGTGCTGTAAATCTCCCAACAGCCAAACGCAAATGCAGCAAACATCTCGCTGTATGTCCCACATCCAAAGTGCCAAGAGAGAGCTTGCTCTCCCTGTCTTTGAGACCTGTTTTCACTGTCCCGGTTACCTCTTTGCTAACATTCTCTTCAGAGCTGCAGTGAAACCAGGAACCACGTGGAGAAGGCACCCACACTGAAAGTGCCTGGAGGGAACATTGGGGCTTCTTCTCAGTGTCTCTGACATAGGGTTTCACTGTCCCGGGAAAGTCTCTGCTAACACCCTGCAGAACGCAGTGCCCAATATACAGAAACGTCTTGCGGTATCTCCTACAGGGAAAGTGCCAGGAGGGAATTGTCGAGCTTGTTCTCAGTGTCTCTGAGAATTGCTCTGATTATCCGTGTGACCTCTTTGCTAAGACTCTCCAGAGAGCCGTCCTCAAAACCAACACACATCTTGACATATCTCCCACATTGATCGCAGTGTCTCCAGGAACGGCATTCAAGGAGCCAGGAACTTTTCTCCCTACACTGTCCATTGAGTTGTCCTCAAAACCAATCTACATCCTGCTATATCTCCCACATGGAAAATGCCAGGAGGGAAAAGTGGGGATTATGTTTAGACTTTCTCGGAACTGCTTCAAATCAACTAGATATCTTTGTGCTGTAAATCTCCCAACAGCCAAACGCAAAAGCAGCAAACATCTCGCTGTATGTCCCACATCCAAAGTGCCAAGAGAGAGCTTGCTCTCCCTGTCTTTGAGACCTGTTTTCACTGTCCCGGTTACCTCTTTGCTAACATTCTCTTCAGAGCTGCAGTGAAACCAGGAACCACGTGGAGAAGGCACCCACACTGGAAGTGCCTGGAGGGAACATTAGGGCTTCTTCTCAGTGTCTCTGACCATAGGGTTTCACTGTCCCGGGAAAGTCTCTGCTAACACCCTGCAGAGCGCTGTGCCCAATAAACAGAAACGTCTTGCGGTATCTCCTACAGGGAAACTTTTCTCCCTACACTGTCCATTAAGTTGTCCTCAAAACCAATATACATCCTGCTATATCTCCCACATGGAAAGTGCCAGGAGGGAAAAGTGGGGATTATGTTTAGACTTTCTCGGAACTGCTTCAAATCAACTAGATATCTTTGTGCTGTAAATCTCCCAACAGCCAAACGCAAAAGCAGCAAACATCTCGCTGTATGTCCCACATCCAAAGTGCTAAGAGAGTAATGTAGAGCTTGCTCTCCCTGTCTTTGAGTACTGTTTTCACTGTCCCGATGAGCTCTTTGCTAACATTCTCTTCAGAGCTGCCCTGAAACCAGGAACCACGTGGAGAAGGCACCCACACTGAAAGTGCCTGGAGGGAACATTAGGGCTTCTTCTCAGTGTCTCTGACATAGGGTTTCACTGTCCCGGGAAAGTCTCTGCTAACACCCTGCAGAGCGCAGTGCCCAATATACAGAAACGTCTTGCGGTATCTCCTACAGGGAAAGTGCCAGGAGGGAATTGTCGAGCTTGTTTTCAGTGTCTCTGAGAATTGCTCTGATTATCCATGTGACCTCTTTGCTAAAACTGTCCAGAGAGCCGTCCTCAAAACCAACACACATCTTGACATATCTCCCACATTGATCGCAGTGTCTCCAGGAACGGCATTCAAGGAGCCAGGAACTTTTCTCCCTACACTGTCCTTTGAGTTGGCCTCAAAACCAATCTACATCCTGCTATATCTCCCACATGGAAAGTGCCAGGAGGGAAAAGTGGGGATTATGTTTAGACTTTCTCGGAACTGCTTCAAATCAACTAGATATCTTTGTGCTGTAAATCTCCCAACAGCCAAACGCAAATGCAGCAAACATCTCGCTGTATGCCCCACATCCAAAGTGCCAAGAGAGAGCTTGCTCTCCCTGTCTTTGAGTACTGTTTTCACTGTCCCGGTTACCTCTTTGCTAACATTCTCTTCAGAGCTGCAGTGAAACCAGGAACCACGTGGAGAAGGCACCCACACTGAAAGTGCCTGGAGGGAACATTGGGGCTTCTTCTCAGTGTCTCTGACATAGGGTTTCACTGTCCCGGGAAAGTCTCTGCTAACACCCTGCAGAACGCAGTGCCCAATATACAGAAACGTCTTGCGGTATCTCCTACAGGGAAAGTGCCAGGAGGGAATTGTCGAGCTTGTTCTCAGTGTCTCTGAGAATTGCTCTGATTATCCGTGTGACCTCTTTGCTAAGACTCTCCAGAGAGCCGTCCTCAAAACCAACACACATCTTGACATATCTCCCACATTGATCGCAGTGTCTCCAGGAACGGCATTCAAGGAGCCAGGAACTTTTCTCCCTACACTGTCCATTGAGTTGTCCTCAAAACCAATCTACATCCTGCTATATCTCCCACATGGAAAATGCCAGGAGGGAAAAGTGGGGATTATGTTTAGACTTTCTCGGAACTGCTTCAAATCAACTAGATATCTTTGTGCTGTAAATCTCCCAACAGCCAAACGCAAAAGCAGCAAACATCTTGCTGTATGTCCCACATCCAAAGTGCCAAGAGAGAGCTTGCTCTCCCTGTCTTTGAGCACTGTTTTCACTGTCCCGGTTACCTCTTTGCTAACATTCTCTTCAGAGCTGCAGTGAAACCAGGAACCACGTGGAGAAGGCACCCACACTGGAAGTGCCTGGAGGGAACATTAGGGCTTCTTCTCAGTGTCTCTGACCATAGGGTTTCACTGTCCCGGGAAAGTCTCTGCTAACACCCTGCAGAGCGCTGTGCCCAATAAACAGAAACGTCTTGCGGTATCTCCTACAGGGAAACTTTTCTCCCTACACTGTCCATTAAGTTGTCCTCAAAACCAATATACATCCTGCTATATCTCCCACATGGAAAGTGCCAGGAGGGAAAAGTGGGGATTATGTTTAGACTTTCTCGGAACTGCTTCAAATCAACTAGATATCTTTGTGCTGTAAATCTCCCAACAGCCAAACGCAAAAGCAGCAAACATCTCGCTGTATGTCCCACATCCAAAGTGCTAAGAGAGTAATGTAGAGCTTGCTCTCCCTGTCTTTGAGCACTGTTTTCACTGTCCCGATGAACTCTTTGCTAACATTCTCTTCAGAGCTGCAGTGAAACCAGGAACCACGTGGAGAAGGCACCCACACAGAAAGTGCCTGGAGGGAACATTAGGGCTTCTTCTCAGTGTCTCTGACATAGGGTTTCACTGTCCCGGGAAAGTCTCTGCTAACACCCTGCAGAGCGCAGTGCCCAATATACAGAAACGTCTTGCGGTATCTCCTACAGGGAAAGTGCCAGGAGGGAATTGTTGAGCTTGCTCTCAGTGTCTCTGAGAATTGCTCTGATTATCCGTGTGACCTCTTTACCAACACACATCTTGACATATCTCCCACATTGATCGCAGTGTCTCCAGGAACGGCATTCAAGGAGCCAGGAACTTTTCTCCCTACACTGTCCATTGAGTTGTCCTCAAAACCAATCTACATCCTGCTATATCTCCCACATGGAAAGTGCCAGGAGGGAAAAGTGGGGATTATGTTTAGACTTTCTCGGAACTGCTTCAAATCAACTAGATATCTTTGTGCTGTAAATCTCCCAACAGCCAAACGCAAATGCAGCAAACATCTCGCTGTATGTCCCACATCCAAAGTGCCAAGAGAGAGCTTGCTCTCCCTGTCTTTGAGTACTGTTTTCACTGTCCCGGTTACCTCTTTGCTAACATTCTCTTCAGAGCTGCAGTGAAACCAGGAACCACGTGGAGAAGGCACCCACACTGAAAGTGCCTGGAGGGAACATTGGGGCTTCTTCTCAGTGTCTCTGACATAGGGTTTCACTGTCCCGGGAAAGTCTCTGCAAACACCCTGCGGAGCGCAGTGCTCAATATACAGAGACTTTCTCGGAACTGCTTCAAATCAACTAGATATCTTTGTGCTGTAAATCTCCCAACAGCCAAACGCAAAAGCAGCAAACATCTCGCTGTATGTCCCACATCCAAAGTGCTAAGAGAGTAATGTAGAGCTTGCTCTCCCTGTCTTTGAGTACTGTTTTCACTGTCCCGATGAGCTCTTTGCTAACATTCTCTTCAGAGCTGCAGTGAAACCAGGAACCACGTGGAGAAGGCACCCACACTGAAAGTGCCTGGAGGGAACATTAGGGCTTCTTCTCAGTGTCTCTGACATAGGGTTTCACTGTCCCGGGAAAGTCTCTGCTAACACCCTGCAGAGCGCAGTGCCCAATATACAGAAACGTCTTGCGGTATCTCCTACAGGGAAAGTGCCAGGAGGGAATTGTCGAGCTTGTTCTCAGTGTCTCTGAGAATTGCTCTGATTATCCGTGTGACCTCTTTGCTAAAACTGTCCAGAGAGACGTCCTCAAAACCAACACACATCTTGACATATCTCCCACATTGATCGCAGTGTCTCCAGGAACGGCATTCAAGGAGCCAGGAACTTTTCTCCCTACACTGTCCTTTGAGTTGGCCTCAAAACCAATATACATCCTGCTATATCTCCCACATGGAAAGTGCCAGGAGGGAAAAGTGGGGATTATGTTTAGACTTTCTCGGAACTGCTTCAAATCAACTAGATATCTTTGTGCTGTAAATCTCCCAACAGCCAAACGCAAATGCAGCAAACATCTCGCTGTATGCCCCACATCCAAAGTGCCAAGAGAGAGCTTGCTCTCCCTGTCTTTGAGTACTGTTTTCACTGTCCCGGTTACCTCTTTGCTAACATTCTCTTCAGAGCTGCAGTGAAACCAGGAACCACGTGGAGAAGGCACCCACACTGAAAGTGCCTGGAGGGAACATTGGGGCTTCTTCTCAGTGTCTCTGACATAGGGTTTCACTGTCCCGGGAAAGTCTCTGCTAACACCCTGCAGAGCGCAGTGCCCAATATACAGAAACGTCTTGCGGTATCTCCTACAGGGAAAGTGCCAGGAGGGAATTGTCGAGCTTGTTCTCAGTGTCTCTGAGAATTGCTCTGATTATCCGTGTGACCTCTTTGCTAAGACTCTCCAGAGAGCCGTCCAAAACAAACACACATCTTGACATATCTCCCACATTGATCGCAGTGTCTCCAGGAACGGCATTCAAGGAGCCAGGAACTTTTCTCCCTACACTGTCAATTGAGTTGTCCTCAAAACCAATCTACATCCTGCTATATCTCCCACATGGAAAGTGCCAGGAGGGAAAAGTGGGGATTATGTTTAGACTTTCTCGGAACTGCTTCAAATCAACTAGATATCTTTGTGCTGTAAATCTCCCAACAGCCAAACGCAAAAGCAGCAAACATCTCGCTGTATGTCCCACATCCAAAGTGCCAAGAGAGAGCTTG
Organism: Chroicocephalus ridibundus; assembly: GCF_963924245.1. Lineage (NCBI taxonomy): Eukaryota > Metazoa > Chordata > Aves > Charadriiformes > Laridae > Chroicocephalus > Chroicocephalus ridibundus. The sequence continues at coordinate 1,069,761 of NW_026961187.1, forward strand.
CTCTCCCTGTCTTTGAGCACTGTTTTCACTGTCCCGGTTACCTCTTTGCTAACATTCTCTTCAGAGCTGCAGTGAAACCAGGAACCACGTGGAGAAGGCACCCACACTAAAAGTGCCTGGAGGGAACATTAGGGCTTCTTCTCAGTGTCTCTGACCATAGGGTTTCACGGTCCCGGGAAAGTCTCTGCTAACACCCTGCAGAGCGCTGTGCCCAATAAACAGAAACGTCTTGCGGTATCTCCTACAGGGAAACTTTTCTCCCTACACTGTCCATTAAGTTGTCCTCAAAACCAATATACATCCTGCTATATTTCCCACATGGAAAGTGCCAGGAGGGAAAAGTGGGGATTATGTTTAGACTTTCTCGGAACTGCTTCAAATCAACTAGATATCTTTGTGCTGTAAATCTCCCAACAGCCAAACGCAAAAGCAGCAAACATCTCGCTGTATGTCCCACATCCAAAGTGCTAAGAGAGTAATGTAGAGCTTGCTCTCCCTGTCTTTGAGCACTGTTTTCACTGTCCCGATGAGCTCTTTGCTAACATTCTCTTCAGAGCTGCAGTGAAACCAGGAACCACGTGGAGAAGGCACCCACACAGAAAGTGCCTGGAGGGAACATTAGGGCTTCTTCTCAGTGTCTCTGACATAGGGTTTCACTGTCCCGGGAAAGTCTCTGCTAACACCCTGCAGAGCGCAGTGCCCAATATACAGAAACGTCTTGCGGTATCTCCTACAGGGAAAGTGCCAGGAGGGAATTGTCGAGCTTGTTCTCAGTGTCTCTGAGAATTGCTCTGATTATCCGTGTGACCTCTTTACCAACACACATCTTGACATATCTCCCACATTGATCGCAGTGTCTCCAGGAACGGCATTCAAGGAGCCAGGAACTTTTCTCCCTACACTGTCCATTGAGTTGTCCTCAAAACCAATATACATCCTGCTATATCTCCCACATGGAAAGTGCCAGGAGGGAAAAGTGGGGATTATGTTTAGACTTTCTCGGAACTGCTTCAAATCAACTAGATATCTTTGTGCTGTAAATCTCCCAACAGCCAAACGCAAATGCAGCAAACATCTCGCTGTATGTCCCACATCCAAAGTGCCAAGAGAGAGCTTGCTCTCCCTGTCTTTGAGTACTGTTTTCACTGTCCCGGTTACCTCTTTGCTAACATTCTCTTCAGAGCTGCAGTGAAACCAGGAACCACGTGGAGAAGGCACCCACACTGAAAGTGCCTGGAGGGAACATTGGGGCTTCTTCTCAGTGTCTCTGACCATAGGGTTTCACTGTCCCGGGAAAGTCTCTGCTAACACCCTGCAGAGCGCAGTGCCCAATATACAGAAACGTCTTGCGGTATCTCCTACAGGGAAAGTGCCAGGAGGGAATTGTCGAGCTTCTTCTCAGTGTCTCTGAGAATTGCTCTGATTATCCGTGTGACCTCTTTGCTAAGACTCTCCAGAGAGCCGTCCTCAAAACCAACACACATCTTGACATATCTCCCATATTGATCGCAGTGTCTCCAGGAACGGCATTCAAGGAGCCAGGAACTTTTCTCCCTACACTGTCCTTTGAGTTGTCCTCAAAACCAATCTACATCCTGCTATATCTCCCACATGGAAAGTGCCAGGAGGGAAAAGTGGGGATTATGTTTAGACTTTCTCGGAACTGCTTCAAATCAACTAGATATCTTTGTGCTGTAAATCACCCAATAGCCAAACGCAAATGCAGCAAACATCTCGCTGTACGTCCCACATCCAAAGTGCCAAGAGAGAGCTTGCTCTCCCTGTCTTTGAGACCTGTTTTCACTGTCCCGGTTACCTCTTTGCTAACATTCTCTTCAGAGCTGCAGTGAAACCAGGAACCACGTAGAGAAGGCACCCACACTGAAAGTGCCTGGAGGGAACATTGGGGCTTCTTCTCAGTGTCTCTGACATAGGGTTTCACTGTCCCGGGAAAGTCTCTGCTAACACCCTGCAGAGCGCAGTGCTCAATATACAGAGACTTTCTCGGAACTGCTTCAAATCAACTAGATATATTTGTGCTGTAAATCTCCCAACAGCCAAACACAAAAGCAGCAAACATCTCGCTGTATGTCCCACATCCAAAGCGCCAAGAGAGTAATGTAGAGCTTGCTCTCCCTGTCTTTGAGTACTGTTTTCACTGTCCCGATGAGCTCTTTGCTAACATTCTCTTCAGAGCTGCAGTGAAACCAGGAACCACGTGGAGAAGGCACCCACACTGAAAGTGCCTGGAGGGAACATTAGGGCTTCTTCTCAGTGTCTCTGACATAGGGTTTCACTGTCCCGGGAAAGTCTCTGCTAACACCCTGCAGAGCGCAGTGCCCAATATACAGAAACGTCTTGCGGTATCTCCTACAGGGAAAGTGCCAGGAGGGAATTGTCGAGCTTGTTCTCAGTGTCTCTGAGAATTGCTCTGATTATCCGTGTGACCTCTTTACCAACACACATCTTGACATATCTCCCACATTGATCGCAGTGTCTCCAGGAACGGCATTCAAGGAGCCAGGAACTTTTCTCCCTACACTGTCCATTGAGTTGTCCTCAAAACCAATCTACATCCTGCTATATCTCCCACATGGAAAGTGCCAGGAGGGAAAAGTGGGGATTATGTTTAGACTTTCTCGGAACTGCTTCAAATCAACTAGATATCTTTGTGCTGTAAATCACCCAATAGCCAAACGCAAATGCAGCAAACATCTCGCTGTATGTCCCACATCCAAAGTGCCAAGAGAGAGCTTGCTCTCCCTGTCTTTGAGTACTGTTTTCACTGTCCCGGTTACCTCTTTGCTAACATTCTCTTCAGAGCTGCAGTGAAACCAGGAACCACGTGGAGAAGGCACCCACACTGAAAGTGCCTGGAGGGAACATTGGGGCTTTTTCTCAGTGTCTCTGACATAGGGTTTCACTGTCCCGGGAAAGTCTCTGCAAACACCCTGCGGAGCGCAGTGCTCAATATACAGAGACTTTCTCGGAACTGCTTCAAATCAACTAGATATCTTTGTGCTGTAAATCTCCCAACAGCCAAACGCAAAAGCAGCAAACATCTCGCTGTATGTCCCACATCCAAAGTGCCAAGAGAGTAATGTAGAGCTTGCTCTCCCTGTCTTTGAGTACTGTTTTCACTGTCCCGATGAGCTCTTTGCTAACATTCTCTTCAGAGCTGCAGTGAAACCAGGAACCACGTGGAGAAGGCACCCACACTGAAAGTGCCTGGAGGGAACATTAGGGCTTCTTCTCAGTGTCTCTGACATAGGGTTTCACTGTCCCGGGAAAGTCTCTGCTAACACCCTGCAGAACGCAGTGCCCAATATACAGAAACGTCTTGCGGTATCTCCTACAGGGAAAGTGCCAGGAGGGAATTGTCGAGCTTGTTCTCAGTGTCTCTGAGAATTGCTCTGATTATCCGTGTGACCTCTTTACCAACACACATCTTGACATATCTCCCACATTGATCGCAGTGTCTCCAGGAACGGCATTCAAGGAGCCAGGAACTTTTCTCCCTACACTGTCCATTGAGTTGTCCTCAAAACCAATATACATCCTGCTATATCTCCCACATGGAAAGTGCCAGGAGGGAAAAGTGGGGATTATGTTTAGACTTTCTCGGAACTGCTTCAAATCAACTAGATATCTTTGTGCTGTAAATCACCCAATAGCCAAACGCAAATGCAGCAAACATCTCGCTGTATGTCCCACATCCAAAGTGCCAAGAGAGAGCTTGCTCTCCCTGTCTTTGAGTACTGTTTTCATTGTCCCGATGACCTCTTTGCTAACATTCTCTTCAGAGCTGCAGTGAAACCAGGAACCACGTGGAGAAGGCACCCACACTGAAAGTGCCTGGAGGGAACATTGGGGCTTCTTCTCAGTGTCTCTGACCATAGGGTTTCACTGTCCCGGGAAAGTCTCTGCTAACACCCTGCAGAGCGCAGTGCCCAATATACAGAAACGCCTTGCGGTATCTCCTACAGGGAAAGTGCCAGGAGGGAATTGTCGAGCTTCTTCTCAGTGTCTCTGAGAATTGCTCTGATTATCCGTGTGACCTCTTTACCAACACACATCTTGACATATCTCCCACATTGATCGCAGTGTCTCCAGGAACGGCATTCAAGGAGCCAGGAACTTTTCTCCCTACACTGTCCATTGAGTTGTCCTCAAAACCAATCTACATCCTGCTATATCTCCCACATGGAAAGTGCCAGGAGGGAGAAGTGGGGATTATGTTTAGACTTTCTCGGAACTGCTTCAAATCAACTAGATATCTTTGTGCTGTAAATCACCCAATAGCCAAACGCAAATGCAGCAAACATCTCGCTGTATGTCCCACATCCAAAGTGCCAAGAGAGAGCTTGCTCTCCCTGTCTTTGAGTACTGTTTTCACTGTCCCGGTTACCTCTTTGCTAACATTCTCTTCAGAGCTGCAGTGAAACCAGGAACCACGTGGAGAAGGCACCCACACTGAAAGTGCCTGGAGGGAACATTGGGGCTTCTTCTCAGTGTCTCTGACATAGGGTTTCACTGTCCCGGGAAAGTCTCTGCAAACACCCTGCGGAGCGCAGTGCTCAATATACAGAGACTTTCTCGGAACTGCTTCAAATCAACTAGGTATCTTTGTGCTGTAAATCTCCCAACAGCCAAACGCAAATGCAGCAAACATCTCGCTGTATGTCCCACATCCAAAGTGCCAAGAGAGTAATGTAGAGCTTGCTCTCCCTGTCTTTGAGTACTGTTTTCACTGTCCCGGTTACCTCTTTGCTAACATTCTCTTCAGAGCTGCAGTGAAACCAGGAACCACGTGGAGAAGGCACCCTCACTGAAAGTGCCTGGAGGGAACATTGGGGCTTCTTCTCAGTGTCTCTGACATAGGGTTTCACTGTCCCGGGAAAGTCTCTGCTAACACCCTGCAGAGCGCAGTGCCCAATATACAGAAACGTCTTGCGGTATCTCCTACAGGGAAAGTGCCAGGAGGGAATTGTCGAGCTTGTTCTCAGTGTCTCTGAGAATTGCTCTGATTATCCGTGTGACCTCTTTGCTAAGACTCTCCAGAGAGCCGTCCTCAAAACCAACACACATCTTGACATATCTCCCACATTGATCGCAGTGTCTCCAGGAACGGCATTCAAGGAGCCAGGAACTTTTCTCCCTACACTGTCCATTGAGTTGGCCTCAAAACCAATATACATCCTGCTATATCTCCCACATGGAAAATGCCAGGAGGGAAAAGTGGGGATTATGTTTAGACTTTCTCGGAACTGCTTCAAATCAACTAGATATCTTTGTGCTGTAAATCTCCCAACAGCCAAACGCAAAAGCAGCAAACATCTCGCTGTATGTCCCACATCCAAAGTGCCAAGAGAGTAATGTAGAGCTTGCTCTCCCTGTCTTTGAGACCTGTTTTCACTGTCCCGGTTACCTCTTTGCTAACATTCTCTTCAGAGCTGCAGTGAAACCAGGAACCACGTGGAGAAGGCACCCACACTGAAAGTGCCTGGAGGGAACATTGGGGCTTCTTCTCAGTGTCTCTGACATAGGGTTTCACTGTCCCGGGAAAGTCTCTGCAAACACCCTGCGGAGCGCAGTGCTCAATATACAGAGACTTTCTCGGAACTGCTTCAAATCAACTAGATATCTTTGTGCTGTAAATCTCCCAACAGCCAAACGCAAATGCAGCAAACATCTCGCTGTATGTCCCACATCCAAAGTGCCAAGAGAGTAATGTAGAGCTTGCTCTCCCTGTCTTTGAGTACTGTTTTCACTGTCCCGATGAGCTCTTTGCTAACATTCTCTTCAGAGCTGCAGTGAAACCAGGAACCACGTGGAGAAGGCACCCACACTAAAAGTGCCTGGAGGGAACATTGGGGCTTCTTCTCAGTGTCTCTGACATAGGGTTTCACTGTCCCGGGAAAGTCTCTGCTAACACCCTGCAGAGCGCAGTGCCCAATATACAGAAACGTCTTGCGGTATCTCCTACAGGGAAAGTGCCAGGAGGGAATTGTCGAGCTTGTTCTCAGTGTCTCTGAGAATTGCTCTGATTATCCGTGTGACCTCTTTACTAAAACTGTCCAGAGAGACGTCCTCAAAACCAACACACATCTTGACATATCTCCCACATTGATCGCAGTGTCTCCAGGAACGGCATTCAAGGAGCCAGGAACTTTTCTCCCTACACTGTCCATTGAGTTGTCCTCAAAACCAATCTACATCCTGCTATATCTCCCACATGGAAAGCGCCAGGAGGGAAAAGTGGGGATTATGTTTAGACTTTCTCGGAACTGCTTCAAATCAACTAGATATCTTTGTGCTGTAAATCTCCCAACAGCCAAACGCAAATGCAGCAAACATCTCGCTGTATGTCCCACATCCAAAGTGCCAAGAGAGAGCTTGCTCTCCCTGTCTTTGAGTACTGTTTTCACTGTCCCGGTTACCTCTTTGCTAACATTCTCTTCAGAGCTGCAGTGAAACCAGGAACCACGTGGAGAAGGCACCCACACTGAAAGTGCCTGGAGGGAACATTGGGGCTTCTTCTCAGTGTCTCTGACATAGGGTTTCACTGTCCCGGGAAAGTCTCTGCTAACACCCTGCGGAGCGCAGTGCCCAATATACAGAAACGTCTTGCGGTATCTCCTACAGGGAAAGTGCCAGGAGGGAATTGTCGAGCTTGTTCTCAGTGTCTCTGAGAATTGCTCTGTTTATCCGTGTGACCTCTTTACCAACACACATCTTGACATATCTCCCACATTGATCGCAGTGTCTCCAGGAACGGCATTCAAGGAGCCAGGAACTTTTCTCCCTACACTGTCCATTGAGTTGGCCTCAAAACCAATCTACATCCTGCTATATCTCCCACATGGAAAGTGCCAGGAGGGAAAAGTGGGGATTATGTTTAGACTTTCTCGGAACTGCTTCAAATCAACTAGATATCTTTGTGCTGTAAATCTCCCAACAGCCAAACGCAAATGCAGCAAACATCTCGCTGTATGTCCCACATCCAAAGTGCCAAGAGAGAGCTTGCTCTCCCTGTCTTTGAGTACTGTTTTCACTGTCCCGGTTACCTCTTTGCTAACATTCTCTTCAGAGCTGCAGTGAAACCAGGAACCACGTGGAGAAGGCACCCACACTGAAAGTGCCTGGAGGGAACATTGGGGCTTCTTCTCAGTGTCTCTGACCATAGGGTTTCACTGTCCCGGGAAAGTCTCTGCTAACACCCTGCAGAGCGCAGTGCCCAATATACAGAAACGTCTTGCGGTATCTCCTACAGGGAAACTTTTCTCCCTACACTGTCCATTAAGTTGTCCTCAAAACCAATCTACATCCTGCTATATCTCCCACATGGAAAGTGCCAGGAGGGAAAAGTGGGGATTATGTTTAGACTTTCTCGGAACTGCTTCAAATCAACTAGATATCTTTGTGCTGTAAATCTCCCAACAGCCAAACGCAAATGCAGCAAACATCTCGCTGTATGTCCCACATCCAAAGTGCCAAGAGAGAGCTTGCTCTCCCTGTCTTTGAGTACTGTTTTCACTGTCCCGGTTACCTCTTTGCTAACATTCTCTTCAGAGCTGCAGTGAAACCAGGAACCACGTGGAGAAGGCACCCACACTGAAAGTGCCTGGAGGGAACATTGGGGCTTCTTCTCAGTGTCTCTGACATAGGGTTTCACTGTCCCGGGAAAGTCTCTGCTAACACCCTGCAGAGCGCAGTGCCCAATATACAGAAACGTCTTGCGGTATCTCCTACAGGGAAAGTGCCAGGAGGGAATTGTCGAGCTTGTTCTCAGTGTCTCTGAGAATTGCTCTGATTATCCGTGTGACCTCTTCGCTAAGACTCTCCAGAGAGCCGTCCTCAAAACCAACACACATCTTGACATATCTCCCACATTGATCGCAGTGTCTCCAGGAACGGCATTCAAGGAGCCAGGAACTTTTCTCCCTACACTGTCCATTGAGTTGTCCTCAAAACCAATCTACATCCTGCTATATCTCCCACATGGAAAGTGCCAGGAGGGAGAAGTGGGGATTATGTTTAGACTTTCTCGGAACTGCTTCAAATCAACTAGATATCTTTGTGCTGTAAATCTCCCAACAGCCAAACGCAAATGCAGCAAACATCTCGCTGTATGTCCCACATCCAAAGTGCCAAGAGAGAGCTTGCTCTCCCTGTCTTTGAGTACTGTTTTCACTGTCCCGATGAGCTCTTTGCTAACATTCTCTTCAGAGCTGCAGTGAAACCAGGAACCACGTGGAGAAGGCACCCACACTGAAAGTGCCTGGAGGGAACATTGGGGCTTCTTCTCAGTGTCTCTGACATAGGGTTTCACTGTCCCGGGAAAGTCTCTGCAAACACCCTGTGGAGCGCAGTGCTCAATATACAGAGACTTTCTCGGAACTGCTTCAAATCAACTAGATATCTTTGTGCTGTAAATCTCCCAACAGCCAAACGCAAATGCAGCAAACATCTCGCTGTATGTCCCACATCCAAAGTGCCAAGAGAGTAATGTAGAGCTTGCTCTCCCTGTCTTTGAGTACTGTTTTCACTGTCCCGATGAGCTCTTTGCTAACATTCTCTTCAGAGCTGCAGTGAAACCAGGAACCACGTGGAGAAGGCACCCACACAGAAAGTGCCTGGAGGGAACATTAGGGCTTCTTCTCAGTGTCTCTGACATAGGGTTTCACTGTCCCGGGAAAGTCTCTGCTAACACCCTGCAGAGCGCAGTGCCCAATATACAGAAACGTCTTGCGGTATCTCCTACAGGGAAAGTGCCAGGAGGGAATTGTCGAGCTTGTTCTCAGTGCCTCTGAGAATTGCTCTGATTATCCATGTGACCTCTTTGCTAAAACTGTCCAGAGAGACGTCCTCAAAACCAACACACATCTTGACATATCTCCCACATTGATCGCAGTGTCTCCAGGAACGGCATTCAAGGAGCCAGGAACTTTTCTCCCTACACTGTCCTTTGAGTTGGCCTCAAAACCAATATACATCCTGCTATATCTCCCACATGGAAAGTGCCAGGAGGGAAAAGTGGGGATTATGTTTAGACTTTCTCGGAACTGCTTCAAATCAACTAGATATCTTTGTGCTGTAAATCTCCCAACAGCCAAACGCAAATGCAGCAAACATCTCGCTGTATGTCCCACATCCAAAGTGCCAAGAGAGAGCTTGCTCTCCCTGTCTTTGAGTACTGTTTTCACTGTCCCGATGAGCTCTTTGCTAACATTCTCTTCAGAGCTGCAGTGAAACCAGGAACCACGTGGAGAAGGCACCCACACTGAAAGTGCCTGGAGGGAACATTGGGGCTTCTTCTCAGTGTCTCTGACATAGGGTTTCACTGTCCCGGGAAAGTCTCTGCTAACACCCTGCAGAGCGCAGTGCCCAATATACAGAAACGTCTTGCGGTATCTCCTACAGGGAAAGTGCCAGGAGGGAATTGTCGAGCTTGTTCTCAGTGTCTCTGAGAATTGCTCTGATTATCCGTGTGACCTCTTTACCAACACACATCTTGACATATCTCCCACATTGATCGCAGTGTCTCCAGGAACGGCATTCAAGGAGCCAGGAACTTTTCTCCCTACACTGTCCATTGAGTTGGCCTCAAAACCAATATACATCCTGCTATAACTCCCACATGGAAAATGCCAGGAGGGAAAAGTGGGGATTATGTTTAGACTTTCTCGGAACTGCTTCAAATCAACTAGATATCTTTGTGCTGTAAATCTCCCAACAGCCAAACGCAAATGCAGCAAACATCTCGCTGTATGTCCCACATCCAAAGTGCCAAGAGAGAGCTTGCTCTCCCTGTCTTTGACTACTGTTTTCACTGTCCCGGTTACCTCTTTGCTAACATTCTCTTCAGAGCTGCAGTGAAACCAGGAACCACGTGGAGAAGGCACCCACACTGAAAGTGCCTGGAGGGAACATTGGGGCTTCTTCTCAGTGTCTCTGACATAGGGTTTCACTGTCCCGGGAAAGTCTCTGCAAACACCCTGCGGAGCGCAGTGCTCAATATACAGAGACTTTCTCGGAACTGCTTCAAATCAACTAGGTATCTTTGTGCTGTAAATCTCCCAACAGCCAAACGCAAATGCAGCAAACATCTCGCTGTATGTCCCACATCCAAAGTGCCAAGAGAGTAATGTAGAGCTTGCTCTCCCTGTCTTTGAGTACTGTTTTCACTGTCCCGGTTACCTCTTTGCTAACATTCTCTTCAGAGCTGCAGTGAAACCAGGAACCACGTGGAGAAGGCACCCTCACTGAAAGTGCCTGGAGGGAACATTGGGGCTTCTTCTCAGTGTCTCTGACATAGGGTTTCACTGTCCCGGGAAAGTCTCTGCTAACACCCTGCAGAACGCAGTGCCCAATATACAGAAACGTCTTGCGGTATCTCCTACAGGGAAAGTGCCAGGAGGGAATTGTCGAGCTTGTTCTCAGTGTCTCTGAGAATTGCTCTGATTATCCGTGTGACCTCTTTGCTAAGACTCTCCAGAGAGCCGTCCTCAAAACCAACACACATCTTGACATATCTCCCACATTGATCGCAGTGTCTCCAGGAACGGCATTCAAGGAGCCAGGAACTTTTCTCCCTACACTGTCCATTGAGTTGGCCTCAAAACCAATATACATCCTGCTATATCTCCCACATGGAAAGTGCCAGGAGGGAGAAGTGGGGATTATGTTTAGACTTTCTCGGAACTGCTTCAAATCAACTAGATATCTTTGTGCTGTAAATCTCCCAACAGCCAAACGCAAAAGCAGCAAACATCTCGCTGTATGTCCCACATCCAAAGTGCCAAGAGAGAGCTTGCTCTCCCTGTCTTTGAGTACTGTTTTCATTGTCCCGATGACCTCTTTGCTAACATTCTCTTCAGAGCTGCAGTGAAACCAGGAACCACGTGGAGAAGGCACCCACACTGAAAGTGCCTGGAGGGAACATTGGGGCTTCTTCTCAGTGTCTCTGACCATAGGGTTTCACTGTCCCGGGAAAGTCTCTGCTAACACCCTGCAGAGCGCAGTGCCCAATATACAGAAACGCCTTGCGGTATCTCCTACAGGGAAAGTGCCAGGAGGGAATTGTCGAGCTTGTTCTCAGTGTCTCTGAGAATTGCTCTGATTATCCGTGTGACCTCTTTGCTAAGACTCTCCAGAGAGCCGTCCTCAAAACCAACACACATCTTGACATATCTCCCACATTGATCGCAGTGTCTCCAGGAACGGCATTCAAGGAGCCAGGAACTTTTCTCCCTACACTGTCCATTGAGTTGGCCTCAAAACCAATATACATCCTGCTATATCTCCCACATGGAAAATGCCAGGAGGGAAAAGTGGGGATTATGTTTAGACTTTCTCGGAACTGCTTCAAATCAACTAGATATCTTTGTGCTGTAAATCTCCCAACAGCCAAACGCAAAAGCAGCAAACATCTCGCTGTATGTCCCACATCCAAAGTGCCAAGAGAGTAATGTAGAGCTTGCTCTCCCTGTCTTTGAGACCTGTTTTCACTGTCCCGGTTACCTCTTTGCTAACATTCTCTTCAGAGCTGCAGTGAAACCAGGAACCACGTGGAGAAGGCACCCACACTGAAAGTGCCTGGAGGGAACATTGGGGCTTCTTCTCAGTGTCTCTGACATAGGGTTTCACTGTCCCGGGAAAGTCTCTGCAAACACCCTGCGGAGCGCAGTGCTCAATATACAGAGACTTTCTCGGAACTGCTTCAAATCAACTAGATATCTTTGTGCTGTAAATCTCCCAACAGCCAAACGCAAATGCAGCAAACATCTCGCTGTATGTCCCACATCCAAAGTGCCAAGAGAGTAATGTAGAGCTTGCTCTCCCTGTCTTTGAGTACTGTTTTCACTGTCCCGATGAGCTCTTTGCTAACATTCTCTTCAGAGCTGCAGTGAAACCAGGAACCACGTGGAGAAGGCACCCACACTAAAAGTGCCTGGAGGGAACATTGGGGCTTCTTCTCAGTGTCTCTGACATAGGGTTTCACTGTCCCGGGAAAGTCTCTGCTAACACCCTGCAGAGCGCAGTGCCCAATATACAGAAACGTCTTGCGGTATCTCCTACAGGGAAAGTGCCAGGAGGGAATTGTCGAGCTTGTTCTCAGTGTCTCTGAGAATTGCTCTGATTATCCGTGTGACCTCTTTACTAAAACTGTCCAGAGAGACGTCCTCAAAACCAACACACATCTTGACATATCTCCCACATTGATCGCAGTGTCTCCAGGAACGGCATTCAAGGAGCCAGGAACTTTTCTCCCTACACTGTCCATTGAGTTGGCCTCAAAACCAATATACATCCTGCTATATCTCCCACATGGAAAGCGCCAGGAGGGAAAAGTGGGGATTATGTTTAGACTTTCTCGGAACTGCTTCAAATCAACTAGATATCTTTGTGCTGTAAATCTCCCAACAGCCAAACGCAAATGCAGCAAACATCTCGCTGTATGTCCCACATCCAAAGTGCCAAGAGAGAGCTTGCTCTCCCTGTCTTTGAGTACTGTTTTCACTGTCCCGGTTACCTCTTTGCTAACATTCTCTTCAGAGCTGCAGTGAAACCAGGAACCACGTGGAGAAGGCACCCACACTGAAAGTGCCTGGAGGGAACATTGGGGCTTCTTCTCAGTGTCTCTGACATAGGGTTTCACTGTCCCGGGAAAGTCTCTGCTAACACCCTGCAGAGCACAGTGCCCAATATACAGAAACGTCTTGCGGTATCTCCTACAGGGAAAGTGCCAGGAGGGAATTGTCGAGCTTGTTCTCAGTGTCTCTGAGAATTGCTCTGTTTATCCGTGTGACCTCTTTACCAACACACATCTTGACATATCTCCCACATTGATCGCAGTGTCTCCAGGAACGGCATTCAAGGAGCCAGGAACTTTTCTCCCTACACTGTCCATTGAGTTGGCCTCAAAACCAATATACATCCTGCTATATCTCCCACATGGAAAATGCCAGGAGGGAAAAGTGGGGATCATGTTTAGACTTTCTCGGAACTGCTTCAAATCAACTAGATATCTTTGTGCTGTAAATCTCCCAACAGCCAAACGCAAAAGCAGCAAACATCTCGCTGTATGTCCCACATCCAAAGTGCCAAGAGAGAGCTTGCTCTCCCTGTCTTTGAGTACTGTTTTCACTGTCCCGGTTACCTCTTTGCTAACATTCTCTTCAGAGCTGCAGTGAAACCAGGAACCACGTGGAGAAGGCACCCACACTGAAAGTGCCTGGAGGGAACATTGGGGCTTCTTCTCAGTGTCTCTGACCATAGGGTTTCACTGTCCCGGGAAAGTCTCTGCTAACACCCTGCAGAGCGCTGTGCCCAATATACAGAAACGTCTTGCGGTATCTCCTACAGGGAAACTTTTCTCCCTACACTGTCCATTAAGTTGTCCTCAAAACCAATCTACATCCTGCTATATCTCCCACATGGAAAGTGCCAGGAGGGAAAAGTGGGGATTATGTTTCGACTTTCTCGGAACTGCTTCAAATCAACTAGATATATTTGTGCTGTAAATCTCCCAACAGCCAAACGCAAATGCAGCAAAGATCTCGCTGTATGTCCCACATCCAAAGTGCCAAGAGAGTAATGTAGAGCTTGCTCTCCCTGTCTTTGAGTACTGTTTTCACTGTCCCGATGAGCTCTTTGCTAACATTCTCTTCAGAGCTGCAGTGAAACCAGGAACCACGTGGAGAAGGCACCCACACTGAAAGTGCCTGGAGGGAACATTGGGGCTTCTTCTCAGTGTCTCTGACATAGGGTTTCACTGTCCCGGGAAAGTCTCTGCTAACACCCTGCAGAGCGCAGTGCCCAATATACAGAAACGTCTTGCGGTATCTCCTACAGGGAAAGTGCCAGGAGGGAATTGTCGAGCTTGTTCTCAGTGCCTCTGAGAATTGCTCTGATTATCCATGTGACCTCTTTGCTAAAACTGTCCAGAGAGCCGTCCTCAAAACCAACACACATCTTGACATATCTCCCACATTGATCGCAGTGTCTCCAGGAACGGCATTCAAGGAGCCAGGAACTTTTCTCCCTACACTGTCCATTGAGTTGGCCTCAAAACCAATCTACATCCTGCTATATCTCCCACATGGAAAGTGCCAGGAGGGAAAAGTGGGGATTATGTTTAGACTTTCTCGGAACTGCTTCAAATCAACTAGATATCTTTGTGCTGTAAATCTCCCAACAGCCAAACGCAAATGCAGCAAACATCTCGCTGTATGTCCCACATCCAAAGTGCCAAGAGAGAGCTTGCTCTCCCTGTCTTTGAGTACTGTTTTCACTGTCCCGGTTACCTCTTTGCTAACATTCTCTTCAGAGCTGCAGTGAAACCAGGAACCACGTGGAGAAGGCACCCACACTGAAAGTGCCTGGAGGGAACATTGGGGCTTCTTCTCAGTGTCTCTGACCATAGGGTTTCACTGTCCCGGGAAAGTCTCTGCTAACACCCTGCAGAGCGCAGTGCCCAATATACAGAAACGCCTTGCGGTATCTCCTACAGGGAAAGTGCCAGGAGGGAATTGTCGAGCTTGTTCTCAGTGTCTCTGAGAATTGCTCTGTTTATCCGTGTGACCTCTTTACCAACACACATCTTGACATATCTCCCACATTGATCGCAGTGTCTCCAGGAACGGCATTCAAGGAGCCAGGAACTTTTCTCCCTACACTGTCCATTGAGTTGGCCTCAAAACCAATATACATCCTGCTATATCTCCCACATGGAAAATGCCAGGAGGGAAAAGTGGGGATTATGTTTAGACTTTCTCGGAACTGCTTCAAATCAACTAGATATCTTTGTGCTGTAAATCTCCCAACAGCCAAACGCAAAAGCAGCAAACATCTCGCTGTATGTCCCACATCCAAAGTGCCAAGAGAGAGCTTGCTCTCCCTGTCTTTGAGTACTGTTTTCACTGTCCCGGTTACCTCTTTGCTAACATTCTCTTCAGAGCTGCAGTGAAACCAGGAACCACGTGGAGAAGGCACCCACACTGAAAGTGCCTGGAGGGAACATTGGGGCTTCTTCTCAGTGTCTCTGACCATAGGGTTTCACTGTCCCGGGAAAGTCTCTGCTAACACCCTGCAGAGCGCTGTGCCCAATATACAGAAACGTCTTGCGGTATCTCCTACAGGGAAACTTTTCTCCCTACACTGTCCATTAAGTTGTCCTCAAAACCAATATACATCCTGCTATATCTCCCACATGGAAAGTGCCAGGAGGGAAAAGTGGGGATTATGTTTAGACTTTCTCGGAACTGCTTCAAATCAACTAGATATCTTTGTGCTGTAAATCTCCCAACAGCCAAACGCAAAAGCAGCAAACATCTCGCTGTATGTCCCACATCCAAAGTGCTAAGAGAGTAATGTAGAGCTTGCTCTCCCTGTCTTTGAGTACTGTTTTCACTGTCCCGATGAGCTCTTTGCTAACATTCTCTTCAGAGCTGCAGTGAAACCAGGAACCACGTGGAGAAGGCACCCACACTGAAAGTGCCTGGAGGGAACATTAGGGCTTCTTCTCAGTGTCTCTGACCATAGGGTTTCACTGTCCCGGGAAAGTCTCTGCTAACACCCTGCAGAGCGCAGTGCCCAATATACAGAAACGTCTTGCGGTATCTCCTACAGGGAAAGTGCCAGGAGGGAATTGTCGAGCTTGTTCTCAGTGTCTCTGAGAATTGCTCTGATTATCCGTGTGACCTCTTTACCAACACACATCTTGACATATCTCCCACATTGATCGCAGTGTCTCCAGGAACGGCATTCAAGGAGCCAGGAACTTTTCTCCCTACACTGTCCATTGAGTTGGCCTCAAAACCAATCTACATCCTGCTATATCTCCCACATGGAAAGTGCCAGGAGGGAAAAGTGGGGATTATGTTTAGACTTTCTCGGAACTGCTTCAAATCAACTAGATATCTTTGTGCTGTAAATCTCCCAATAGCCAAACGCAAATGCAGCAAACATCTCGCTGTATGTCCCACATCCAAAGTGCCAAGAGAGAGCTTGCTCTCCCTGTCTTTGAGTACTGTTTTCACTGTCCCGGTTACCTCTTTGCTAACATTCTCTTCAGAGCTGCAGTGAAACCAGGAACCACGTGGAGAAGGCACCCACACTGAAAGTGCCTGGAGGGAACATTGGGGCTTCTTCTCAGTGTCTCTGACATAGGGTTTCACTGTCCCGGGAAAGTCTCTGCAAACACCCTGCGGAGCGCAGTGCTCAATATACAGAGACTTTCTCGGAACTGCTTCAAATCAACTAGATATCTTTGTGCTGTAAATCTCCCAACAGCCAAACGCAAATGCAGCAAACATCTCGCTGTATGTCCCACATCCAAAGTGCCAAGAGAGAGCTTGCTCTCCCTGTCTTTGAGTACTGTTTTCACTGTCCCGATGAGCTCTTTGCTAACATTCTCTTCAGAGCTGCAGTGAAACCAGGAACCACGTGGAGAAGGCACCCACACTGAAAGTGCCTGGAGGGAACATTGGGGCTTCTTCTCAGTGTCTCTGACATAGGGTTTCACTGTCCCGGGAAAGTCTCTGCTAACACCCTGCAGAGCGCAGTGCCCAATATACAGAAACGTCTTGCGGTATCTCCTACAGGGAAAGTGCCAGGAGGGAATTGTCGAGCTTGTTCTCAGTGTCTCTGAGAATTGCTCTGATTATCCGTGTGACCTCTTTACCAACACACATCTTGACATATCTCCCACATTGATCGCAGTGTCTCCAGGAACGGCATTCAAGGAGCCAGGAACTTTTCTCCCTACACTGTCCATTGAGTTGGCCTCAAAACCAATCTACATCCTGCTATATCTCCCACATGGAAAGTGCCAGGAGGGAAAAGTGGGGATTATGTTTAGACTTTCTCGGAACTGCTTCAAATCAACTAGATATCTTTGTGCTGTAAATCACCCAATAGCCAAACGCAAATGCAGCAAACATCTCGCTGTATGTCCCACATCCAAAGTGCCAAGAGAGAGCTTGCTCTCCCTGTCTTTGAGTACTGTTTTCACTGTCCCGGTTACCTCTTTGCTAACATTCTCTTCAGAGCTGCAGTGAAACCAGGAACCACGTGGAGAAGGCACCCACACTGAAAGTGCCTGGAGGGAACATTGGGGCTTCTTCTCAGTGTCTCTGACATAGGGTTTCACTGTCCCGGGAAAGTCTCTGCTAACACCCTGCGGAGCGCAGTGCTCAATATACAGAGACTTTCTCGGAACTGCTTCAAATCAACTAGATATCTTTGTGCTTTAAATCTCCCAACAGCCAAACGCAAATGCAGCAAACATCTCGCTGTATGTCCCACATCCAAAGTGCCAAGAGAGAGCTTGCTCTCCCTGTCTTTGAGTACTGTTTTCACTGTCCCGGTTACCTCTTTGCTAACATTCTCTTCAGAGCTGCAGTGAAACCAGGAACCACGTGGAGAAGGCACCCACACTGAAAGTGCCTGGAGGGAACATTGGGGCTTCTTCTCAGTGTCTCTGATATAGGGTTTCACTGTCCCGGGAAAGTCTCTGCTAACACCCTGCAGAGCGCAGTGCCCAATATACAGAAACGTCTTGCGGTATCTCCTACAGGGAAAGTGCCAGGAGGGAATTGTCGAGCTTGTTCTCAGTGTCTCTGAGAATTGCTCTGATTATCCATGTGACCTCTTTGCTAAGACTCTCCAGAGAGATGTCCTCAAAAGCAACACACATCTTGACATATCTCCCACATTGATCGCAGTGTCTCCAGGAACGGCATTCAAGGAGCCAGGAACTTTTCTCCCTACACTGTCCTTTGAGTTGGCCTCAAAACCAATATACATCCTGCTATATCTCCCACATGGAAAGTGCCAGGAGGGAAAAGTGGGGATTATGTTTAGACTTTCTCGGAACTGCTTCAAATCAACTAGATATCTTTGTGCTGTAAATCTCCCAACAGCCAAACGCAAATGCAGCAAACATCTCGCTGTATGTCCCACATCCAAAGTGCAAAGAGAGAGCTTGCTCTCCCTGTCCTTGAGCACTGTTTTCACTGTCCCGGTTACCTCTTTGCTAACATTCTCTTCAGAGCTGCAGTGAAACCAGGAACCACGTGGAGAAGGCACCCACACTGAAAGTGCCTGGAGGGAACATTGGGGCTTCTTCTCAGTGTCTCTGACCATAGGGTTTCACTGTCCCGGGAAAGTCTCTGCTAACACCCTGCAGAGCGCTGTGCACAATAAACAGAAACGTCTTGCGGTATCTCCTACAGGGAAACTTTTCTCCCTACACTGTCCATTAAGTTGTCCTCAGAACCAATATACATCCTGCTATATCTCCCACATGGAAAGTGCCAGGAGGGAAAAGTGGGGATTATGTTTAGACTTTCTCGGAACTGCTTCAAATCAACTAGATATCTTTGTGCTGTAAATCTCCCAACAGCCAAACGCAAATGCAGCAAACATCTCCCTGTATGTCCCACATCCAAAGTGCTAAGAGAGTAATGTAGAGCTTGCTCTCCCTGTCTTTGAGTACTGTTTTCACTGTCCCGGTTACCTCTTTGCTAACATTCTCTTCAGAGCTGCAGTGAAACCAGGAACCACGTGGAGAAGGCACCCACACTGAAAGTGCCTGGAGGGAACATTGGGGCTTCTTCTCAGTGTCTCTGACATAGGGTTTCACTGTCCCGGGAAAGTCTCTGCTAACACCCTGCAAAGCGCAGTGCTCAATATACAGAAACGTCTTGCGGTATCTCCTACAGGGAAAGTGCCAGGAGGGAATTGTCGAGCTTGTTCTCAGTGTCTCTGAGAATTGCTCTGATTATCCATGTGACCTCTTTGCTAAGACTCTCCAGAGAGATGTCCTCAAAAGCAACACACATCTTGACATATCTCCCACATTGATCGCAGTGTCTCCAGGAACGGCATTCAAGGAGCCAGGAACTTTTCTCCCTACACTGTCCTTTGAGTTGGCCTCAAAACCAATCTACATCCTGCTATATCTCCCACATGGAAAGTGCCAGGAGGGAAAAGTGGGGATTATGTTTAGACTTTCTCGGAACTGCTTCAAATCAACTAGATATCTTTGTGCTGTAAATCTCCCAACAGCCAAACGCAAATGCAGCAAACATCTCGCTGTATGTCCCACATCCAAAGTGCAAAGAGAGAGCTTGCTCTCCCTGTCCTTGAGCACTGTTTTCACTGTCCCGGTTACCTCTTTGCTAACATTCTCTTCAGAGCTGCAGTGAAACCAGGAACCACGTGGAGAAGGCACCCACACTGAAAGTGCCTGGAGGGAACATTGGGGCTTCTTCTCAGTGTCTCTGACCATAGGGTTTCACTGTCCCGGGAAAGTCTCTGCTAACACCCTGCAGAGCGCTGTGCCCAATATACAGAAACGTCTTGCGGTATCTCCTACAGGGAAACTTTTCTCCCTACACTGTCCATTAAGTTGTCCTCAGAACCAATATACATCCTGCTATATCTCCCACATGGAAAGTGCCAGGAGGGAAAAGTGGGGATTATGTTTAGACTTTCTCGGAACTGCTTCAAATCAACTAGATATCTTTGTGCTGTAAATCTCCCAACAGCCAAACGCAAATGCAGCAAACATCTCCCTGTATGTCCCACATCCAAAGTGCTAAGAGAGTAATGTAGAGCTTGCTCTCCCTGTCTTTGAGTACTGTTTTCACTGTCCCGGTTACCTCTTTGCTAACATTCTCTTCAGAGCTGCAGTGAAACCAGGAACCACGTGGAGAAGGCACCCACACTGAAAGTGCCTGGAGGGAACATTGGGGCTTCTTCTCAGTGTCTCTGACATAGGGTTTCACTGTCCCGGGAAAGTCTCTGCTAACACCCTGCAAAGCGCAGTGCTCAATATACAGAGACTTTCTCGGAACTGCTTCAAATCAACTAGATATCTTTGTGCTGTAAATCTCCCAACAGCCAAACGCAAATGCAGCAAACATCTCGCTGTATGTCCCACATCCAAAGTGCCAAGAGAGAGCTTGCTCTCCCTGTCTTTGAGTACTGTTTTCACTGTCCCGGTTACCTCTTTGCTAACATTCTCTTCAGAGCTGCAGTGAAACCAGGAACCACGTGGAGAAGGCACCCACACTGAAAGTGCCTGGAGGGAACATTGGGGCTTCTTCTCAGTGTCTCTGATATAGGGTTTCACTGTCCCGGGAAAGTCTCTGCTAACACCCTGCAGAGCGCAGTGCCCAATATACAGAAACGTCTTGCGGTATCTCCTACAGGGAAAGTGCCAGGAGGGAATTGTCGAGCTTGTTCTCAGTGTCTCTGAGAATTGCTCTGATTATCCATGTGACCTCTTTGCTAAGACTCTCCAGAGAGATGTCCTCAAAAGCAACACACATCTTGACATATCTCCCACATTGATCGCAGTGTCTCCAGGAACGGCATTCAAGGAGCCAGGAACTTTTCTCCCTACACTGTCCTTTGAGTTGGCCTCAAAACCAATCTACATCCTGCTATATCTCCCACATGGAAAGTGCCAGGAGGGAAAAGTGGGGATTATGTTTAGACTTTCTCGGAACTGCTTCAAATCAACTAGATATCTTTGTGCTGTAAATCTCCCAACAGCCAAACGCAAATGCAGCAAACATCTCGCTGTATGTCCCACATCCAAAGTGCAAAGAGAGAGCTTGCTCTCCCTGTCCTTGAGCACTGTTTTCACTGTCCCGGTTACCTCTTTGCTAACATTCTCTTCAGAGCTGCAGTGAAACCAGGAACCACGTGGAGAAGGCACCCACACTGAAAGTGCCTGGAGGGAACATTGGGGCTTCTTCTCAGTGTCTCTGACCATAGGGTTTCACTGTCCCGGGAAAGTCTCTGCTAACACCCTGCAGAGCGCTGTGCCCAATATACAGAAACGTCTTGCGGTATCTCCTACAGGGAAACTTTTCTCCCTACACTGTCCATTAAGTTGTCCTCAGAACCAATATACATCCTGCTATATCTCCCACATGGAAAGTGCCAGGAGGGAAAAGTGGGGATTATGTTTAGACTTTCTCGGAACTGCTTCAAATCAACTAGATATCTTTGTGCTGTAAATCTCCCAACAGCCAAACGCAAATGCAGCAAACATCTCCCTGTATGTCCCACATCCAAAGTGCTAAGAGAGTAATGTAGAGCTTGCTCTCCCTGTCTTTGAGTACTGTTTTCACTGTCCCGGTTACCTCTTTGCTAACATTCTCTTCAGAGCTGCAGTGAAACCAGGAACCACGTGGAGAAGGCACCCACACTGAAAGTGCCTGGAGGGAACATTGGGGCTTCTTCTCAGTGTCTCTGACATAGGGTTTCACTGTCCCGGGAAAGTCTCTGCTAACACCCTGCAAAGCGCAGTGCTCAATATACAGAGACTTTCTCGGAACTGCTTCAAATCAACTAGATATCTTTGTGCTGTAAATCTCCCAACAGCCAAACGCAAATGCAGCAAACATCTCGCTGTATGTCCCACATCCAAAGTGCCAAGAGAGAGCTTGCTCTCCCTGTCTTTGAGTACTGTTTTCACTGTCCCGATGAGCTCTTTGCTAACATTCTCTTCAGAGCTGCAGTGAAACCAGGAACCACGTGGAGAAGGCACCCACACTGGAAGTGCCTGGAGGGAACATTGGGGCTTCTTCTCAGTGTCTCTGACATAGGGTTTCACTGTCCCGGGAAAGTCTCTGCTAACACCCTGCAGAGCGCAGTGCCCAATATACAGAAACGTCTTGCGGTATCTCCTACAGGGAAAGTGCCAGGAGGGAATTGTCGAGCTTGTTCTCAGTGTCTCTGAGAATTGCTCTGATTATCCATGTGACCTCTTTGCTAAGACTCTCCAGAGAGACGTCCTCAAAACCAACACACATCTTGACATATCTCCCACATTGATCGCAGTGTCTCCAGGAACGGCATTCAAGGAGCCAGGAACTTTTCTCCCTACACTGTCCTTTGAGTTGGCCTCAAAACCAATCTACATCCTGCTATATCTCCCACATGGAAAGTGCCAGGAGGGAAAAGTGGGGATTATGTTTAGACTTTCTCGGAACTGCTTCAAATCAACTAGATATCTTTGTGCTGTAAATCTCCCAACAGCCAAACGCAAATGCAGCAAACATCTCGCTGTATGTCCCACATCCAAAGTGCCAAGAGAGAGCTTGCTCTCCCTGTCTTTGAGTACTGTTTTCACTGTCCCGGTTACCTCTTTGCTAACATTCTCTTCAGAGCTGCAGTGAAACCAGGAACCACGTGGAGAAGGCACCCACACTGAAAGTGCCTGGAGGGAACATTGGGGCTTCTTCTCAGTGTCTCTGACATAGGGTTTCACTGTCCCGGGAAAGTCTCTGCTAACACCCTGCAGAGCGCAGTGCCCAATATACAGAAACGTCTTGCGGTATCTCCTACAGGGAAAGTGCCAGGAGGGAATTGTCGAGCTTGTTCTCAGTGTCTCTGAGAATTGCTCTGATTATCCGTGTGACCTCTTTACCAACACACATCTTGACATATCTCCCACATTGATCGCAGTGTCTCCAGGAACGGCATTCAAGGAGCCAGGAACTTTTCTCCCTACACTGTCCATTGAGTTGGCCTCAAAACCAATCTACATCCTGCTATATCTCCCACATGGAAAGTGCCAGGAGGGAAAAGTGGGGATTATGTTTAGACTTTCTCGGAACTGCTTCAAATCAACTAGATATCTTTGTGCTGTAAATCACCCAATAGCCAAACGCAAATGCAGCAAACATCTCGCTGTATGTCCCACATCCAAAGTGCCAAGAGAGAGCTTGCTCTCCCTGTCTTTGAGTACTGTTTTCACTGTCCCGGTTACCTCTTTGCTAACATTCTCTTCAGAGCTGCAGTGAAACCAGGAACCACGTGGAGAAGGCACCCACACTGAAAGTGCCTGGAGGGAACATTGGGGCTTCTTCTCAGTGTCTCTGACATAGGGTTTCACTGTCCCGGGAAAGTCTCTGCAAACACCCTGCGGAGCGCAGTGCTCAATATACAGAGACATTCTCGGAACTGCTTCAAATCAACTAGATATCTTTGTGCTGTAAATCTCCCAACAGCCAAACGCAAATGCAGCAAACATCTCGCTGTATGTCCCACATCCAAAGTGCCAAGAGAGAGCTTGCTCTCCCTGTCTTTGAGTACTGTTTTCACTGTCCCGATGAGCTCTTTGCTAACATTCTCTTCAGAGCTGCAGTGAAACCAGGAACCACGTGGAGAAGGCACCCACACTGAAAGTGCCTGGAGGGAACATTGGGGCTTCTTCTCAGTGTCTCTGACATAGGGTTTCACTGTCCCGGGAAAGTCTCTGCTAACACCCTGCAGAGCGCAGTGCCCAATATACAGAAACGTCTTGCGGTATCTCCTACAGGGAAAGTGCCAGGAGGGAATTGTCGAGCTTGTTCTCAGTGTCTCTGAGAATTGCTCTGATTATCAATGTGACCTCTTTGCTAAGACTCTCCAGAGAGCCGTCCTCAAAACCAACACACATCTTGACATATCTCCCACATTGATCGCAGTGTCTCCAGGAACGGCATTCAAGGAGCCAGGAACTTTTCTCCCTACACTGTCCTTTGAGTTGTCCTCAAAACCAATATACATCCTGCTATATCTCCCACATGGAAAGTGCCAGGAGGGAAAAGTGGGCATTATGTTTAGACTTTCTCGGAACTGCTTCAAATCAACTAGATATCTTTGTGCTGTAAATCTCCCAACAGCCAAACGCAAATGCAGCAAACATCTCGCTGTATGTCCCACATCCAAAGTGCCAAGAGAGAGCTTGCTCTCCCTGTCTTTGAGTACTGTTTTCACTGTCCCGGTTACCTCTTTGCTAACATTCTCTTCAGAGCTGCAGTGAAACCAGGAACCACGTGGAGAAGGCACCCACACTGAAAGTGCCTGGAGGGAACATTGGGGCTTCTTCTCAGTGTCTCTGATATAGGGTTTCACTGTCCCGGGAAAGTCTCTGCTAACACCCTGCAGAGCGCAGTGCCCAATATACAGAAACGTCTTGCGGTATCTCCTACAGGGAATGTGCCAGGAGGGAATTGTCGAGCTTGTTCTCAGTGTCTCTGAGAATTGCTCTGATTATCCATGTGACCTCTTTGCTAAGACTCTCCAGAGAGACGTCCTCAAAAGCAACACACATCTTGACATATCTCCCACATTGATCGCAGTGTCTCCAGGAACGGCATTCAAGGAGCCAGGAACTTTTCTCCCTACACTGTCCTTTGAGTTGGCCTCAAAACCAATCTACATCCTGCTATATCTCCCACATGGAAAGTGCCAGGAGGGAAAAGTGGGGATTATGTTTAGACTTTCTCGGAACTGCTTCAAATCAACTAGATATCTTTGTGCTGTAAATCTCCCAACAGCCAAACGCAAATGCAGCAAACATCTCGCTGTATGTCCCACATCCAAAGTGCAAAGAGAGAGCTTGCTCTCCCTGTCCTTGAGCACTGTTTTCACTGTCCCGGTTACTTCTTTGCGAACATTCTCTTCAGAGCTGCAGTGAAACCAGGAACCACGTGGAGAAGGCACCCACACTGAAAGTGCCTGGAGGGAACATTGGGGCTTCTTCTCAGTGTCTCTGACCATAGGGTTTCACTGTCCCGGGAAAGTCTCTGCTAACACCCTGCAGAGCGCTGTGCACAATAAACAGAAACGTCTTGCGGTATCTCCTACAGGGAAACTTTTCTCCCTACACTGTCCATTAAGTTGTCCTCAGAACCAATATACATCCTGCTATATCTCCCACATGGAAAGTGCCAGGAGGGAAAAGTGGGGATTATGTTTAGACTTTCTCGGAACTGCTTCAAATCAACTAGATATCTTTGTGCTGTAAATCTCCCAACAGCCAAACGCAAATGCAGCAAACATCTCCCTGTATGTCCCACATCCAAAGTGCTAAGAGAGTAATGTAGAGCTTGCTCTCCCTGTCTTTGAGTACTGTTTTCACTGTCCCGGTTACCTCTTTGCTAACATTCTCTTCAGAGCTGCAGTGAAACCAGGAACCACGTGGAGAAGGCACCCACACTGAAAGTGCCTGGAGGGAACATTGGGGCTTCTTCTCAGTGTCTCTGACATAGGGTTTCACTGTCCCGGGAAAGTCTCTGCTAACACCCTGCAAAGCGCAGTGCTCAATATACAGAAACGTCTTGCGGTATCTCCTACAGGGAAAGTGCCAGGAGGGAATTGTCGAGCTTGTTCTCAGTGTCTCTGAGAATTGCTCTGATTATCCATGTGACCTCTTTGCTAAGACTCTCCAGAGAGATGTCCTCAAAAGCAACACACATCTTGACATATCTCCCACATTGATCGCAGTGTCTCCAGGAACGGCATTCAAGGAGCCAGGAACTTTTCTCCCTACACTGTCCTTTGAGTTGGCCTCAAAACCAATCTACATCCTGCTATATCTCCCACATGGAAAGTGCCAGGAGGGAAAAGTGGGGATTATGTTTAGACTTTCTCGGAACTGCTTCAAATCAACTAGATATCTTTGTGCTGTAAATCTCCCAACAGCCAAACGCAAATGCAGCAAACATCTCGCTGTATGTCCCACATCCAAAGTGCAAAGAGAGAGCTTGCTCTCCCTGTCCTTGAGCACTGTTTTCACTGTCCCGGTTACCTCTTTGCTAACATTCTCTTCAGAGCTGCAGTGAAACCAGGAACCACGTGGAGAAGGCACCCACACTGAAAGTGCCTGGAGGGAACATTGGGGCTTCTTCTCAGTGTCTCTGACCATAGGGTTTCACTGTCCCGGGAAAGTCTCTGCTAACACCCTGCAGAGCGCTGTGCCCAATATACAGAAACGTCTTGCGGTATCTCCTACAGGGAAACTTTTCTCCCTACACTGTCCATTAAGTTGTCCTCAGAACCAATATACATCCTGCTATATCTCCCACATGGAAAGTGCCAGGAGGGAAAAGTGGGGATTATGTTTAGACTTTCTCGGAACTGCTTCAAATCAACTAGATATCTTTGTGCTGTAAATCTCCCAACAGCCAAACGCAAATGCAGCAAACATCTCCCTGTATGTCCCACATCCAAAGTGCTAAGAGAGTAATGTAGAGCTTGCTCTCCCTGTCTTTGAGTACTGTTTTCACTGTCCCGGTTACCTCTTTGCTAACATTCTCTTCAGAGCTGCAGTGAAACCAGGAACCACGTGGAGAAGGCACCCACACTGAAAGTGCCTGGAGGGAACATTGGGGCTTCTTCTCAGTGTCTCTGACATAGGGTTTCACTGTCCCGGGAAAGTCTCTGCTAACACCCTGCAAAGCGCAGTGCTCAATATACAGAGACTTTCTCGGAACTGCTTCAAATCAACTAGATATCTTTGTGCTGTAAATCTCCCAACAGCCAAACGCAAATGCAGCAAACATCTCGCTGTATGTCCCACATCCAAAGTGCCAAGAGAGAGCTTGCTCTCCCTGTCTTTGAGTACTGTTTTCACTGTCCCGGTTACCTCTTTGCTAACATTCTCTTCAGAGCTGCAGTGAAACCAGGAACCACGTGGAGAAGGCACCCACACTGAAAGTGCCTGGAGGGAACATTGGGGCTTCTTCTCAGTGTCTCTGATATAGGGTTTCACTGTCCCGGGAAAGTCTCTGCTAACACCCTGCAGAGCGCAGTGCCCAATATACAGAAACGTCTTGCGGTATCTCCTACAGGGAAAGTGCCAGGAGGGAATTGTCGAGCTTGTTCTCAGTGTCTCTGAGAATTGCTCTGATTATCCATGTGACCTCTTTGCTAAGACTCTCCAGAGAGATGTCCTCAAAAGCAACACACATCTTGACATATCTCCCACATTGATCGCAGTGTCTCCAGGAACGGCATTCAAGGAGCCAGGAACTTTTCTCCCTACACTGTCCTTTGAGTTGGCCTCAAAACCAATCTACATCCTGCTATATCTCCCACATGGAAAGTGCCAGGAGGGAAAAGTGGGGATTATGTTTAGACTTTCTCGGAACTGCTTCAAATCAACTAGATATCTTTGTGCTGTAAATCTCCCAACAGCCAAACGCAAATGCAGCAAACATCTCGCTGTATGTCCCACATCCAAAGTGCAAAGAGAGAGCTTGCTCTCCCTGTCCTTGAGCACTGTTTTCACTGTCCCGGTTACCTCTTTGCTAACATTCTCTTCAGAGCTGCAGTGAAACCAGGAACCACGTGGAGAAGGCACCCACACTGAAAGTGCCTGGAGGGAACATTGGGGCTTCTTCTCAGTGTCTCTGACCATAGGGTTTCACTGTCCCGGGAAAGTCTCTGCTAACACCCTGCAGAGCGCTGTGCCCAATATACAGAAACGTCTTGCGGTATCTCCTACAGGGAAACTTTTCTCCCTACACTGTCCATTAAGTTGTCCTCAGAACCAATATACATCCTGCTATATCTCCCACATGGAAAGTGCCAGGAGGGAAAAGTGGGGATTATGTTTAGACTTTCTCGGAACTGCTTCAAATCAACTAGATATCTTTGTGCTGTAAATCTCCCAACAGCCAAACGCAAATGCAGCAAACATCTCCCTGTATGTCCCACATCCAAAGTGCTAAGAGAGTAATGTAGAGCTTGCTCTCCCTGTCTTTGAGTACTGTTTTCACTGTCCCGGTTACCTCTTTGCTAACATTCTCTTCAGAGCTGCAGTGAAACCAGGAACCACGTGGAGAAGGCACCCACACTGAAAGTGCCTGGAGGGAACATTGGGGCTTCTTCTCAGTGTCTCTGACATAGGGTTTCACTGTCCCGGGAAAGTCTCTGCTAACACCCTGCAAAGCGCAGTGCTCAATATACAGAGACTTTCTCGGAACTGCTTCAAATCAACTAGATATCTTTGTGCTGTAAATCTCCCAACAGCCAAACGCAAATGCAGCAAACATCTCGCTGTATGTCCCACATCCAAAGTGCCAAGAGAGAGCTTGCTCTCCCTGTCTTTGAGTACTGTTTTCACTGTCCCGATGAGCTCTTTGCTAACATTCTCTTCAGAGCTGCAGTGAAACCAGGAACCACGTGGAGAAGGCACCCACACTGGAAGTGCCTGGAGGGAACATTGGGGCTTCTTCTCAGTGTCTCTGACATAGGGTTTCACTGTCCCGGGAAAGTCTCTGCTAACACCCTGCAGAGCGCAGTGCCCAATATACAGAAACGTCTTGCGGTATCTCCTACAGGGAAAGTGCCAGGAGGGAATTGTCGAGCTTGTTCTCAGTGTCTCTGAGAATTGCTCTGATTATCCATGTGACCTCTTTGCTAAGACTCTCCAGAGAGACGTCCTCAAAACCAACACACATCTTGACATATCTCCCACATTGATCGCAGTGTCTCCAGGAACGGCATTCAAGGAGCCAGGAACTTTTCTCCCTACACTGTCCTTTGAGTTGGCCTCAAAACCAATCTACATCCTGCTATATCTCCCACATGGAAAGTGCCAGGAGGGAAAAGTGGGGATTATGTTTAGACTTTCTCGGAACTGCTTCAAATCAACTAGATATCTTTGTGCTGTAAATCTCCCAACAGCCAAACGCAAATGCAGCAAACATCTCGCTGTATGTCCCACATCCAAAGTGCCAAGAGAGAGCTTGCTCTCCCTGTCTTTGAGTACTGTTTTCACTGTCCCGGTTACCTCTTTGCTAACATTCTCTTCAGAGCTGCAGTGAAACCAGGAACCACGTGGAGAAGGCACCCACACTGAAAGTGCCTGGAGGGAACATTGGGGCTTCTTCTCAGTGTCTCTGACATAGGGTTTCACTGTCCCGGGAAAGTCTCTGCTAACACCCTGCAGAGCGCAGTGCCCAATATACAGAAACGTCTTGCGGTATCTCCTACAGGGAAAGTGCCAGGAGGGAATTGTCGAGCTTGTTCTCAGTGTCTCTGAGAATTGCTCTGATTATCCGTGTGACCTCTTTACCAACACACATCTTGACATATCTCCCACATTGATCGCAGTGTCTCCAGGAACGGCATTCAAGGAGCCAGGAACTTTTCTCCCTACACTGTCCATTGAGTTGGCCTCAAAACCAATCTACATCCTGCTATATCTCCCACATGGAAAGTGCCAGGAGGGAAAAGTGGGGATTATGTTTAGACTTTCTCGGAACTGCTTCAAATCAACTAGATATCTTTGTGCTGTAAATCACCCAATAGCCAAACGCAAATGCAGCAAACATCTCGCTGTATGTCCCACATCCAAAGTGCCAAGAGAGAGCTTGCTCTCCCTGTCTTTGAGTACTGTTTTCACTGTCCCGGTTACCTCTTTGCTAACATTCTCTTCAGAGCTGCAGTGAAACCAGGAACCACGTGGAGAAGGCACCCACACTGAAAGTGCCTGGAGGGAACATTGGGGCTTCTTCTCAGTGTCTCTGACATAGGGTTTCACTGTCCCGGGAAAGTCTCTGCAAACACCCTGCGGAGCGCAGTGCTCAATATACAGAGACATTCTCGGAACTGCTTCAAATCAACTAGATATCTTTGTGCTGTAAATCTCCCAACAGCCAAACGCAAATGCAGCAAACATCTCGCTGTATGTCCCACATCCAAAGTGCCAAGAGAGAGCTTGCTCTCCCTGTCTTTGAGTACTGTTTTCACTGTCCCGATGAGCTCTTTGCTAACATTCTCTTCAGAGCTGCAGTGAAACCAGGAACCACGTGGAGAAGGCACCCACACTGAAAGTGCCTGGAGGGAACATTGGGGCTTCTTCTCAGTGTCTCTGACATAGGGTTTCACTGTCCCGGGAAAGTCTCTGCTAACACCCTGCAGAGCGCAGTGCCCAATATACAGAAACGTCTTGCGGTATCTCCTACAGGGAAAGTGCCAGGAGGGAATTGTCGAGCTTGTTCTCAGTGTCTCTGAGAATTGCTCTGATTATCAATGTGACCTCTTTGCTAAGACTCTCCAGAGAGCCGTCCTCAAAACCAACACACATCTTGACATATCTCCCACATTGATCGCAGTGTCTCCAGGAACGGCATTCAAGGAGCCAGGAACTTTTCTCCCTACACTGTCCTTTGAGTTGTCCTCAAAACCAATATACATCCTGCTATATCTCCCACATGGAAAGTGCCAGGAGGGAAAAGTGGGGATTATGTTTAGACTTTCTCGGAACTGCTTCAAATCAACTAGATATCTTTGTGCTGTAAATCTCCCAACAGCCAAACGCAAATGCAGCAAACATCTCGCTGTATGTCCCACATCCAAAGTGCCAAGAGAGAGCTTGCTCTCCCTGTCTTTGAGTACTGTTTTCACTGTCCCGGTTACCTCTTTGCTAACATTCTCTTCAGAGCTGCAGTGAAACCAGGAACCACGTGGAGAAGGCACCCACACTGAAAGTGCCTGGAGGGAACATTGGGGCTTCTTCTCAGTGTCTCTGATATAGGGTTTCACTGTCCCGGGAAAGTCTCTGCTAACACCCTGCAGAGCGCAGTGCCCAATATACAGAAACGTCTTGCGGTATCTCCTACAGGGAATGTGCCAGGAGGGAATTGTCGAGCTTGTTCTCAGTGTCTCTGAGAATTGCTCTGATTATCCATGTGACCTCTTTGCTAAGACTCTCCAGAGAGACGTCCTCAAAAGCAACACACATCTTGACATATCTCCCACATTGATCGCAGTGTCTCCAGGAACGGCATTCAAGGAGCCAGGAACTTTTCTCCCTACACTGTCCTTTGAGTTGGCCTCAAAACCAATCTACATCCTGCTATATCTCCCACATGGAAAGTGCCAGGAGGGAAAAGTGGGGATTATGTTTAGACTTTCTCGGAACTGCTTCAAATCAACTAGATATCTTTGTGCTGTAAATCTCCCAACAGCCAAACGCAAATGCAGCAAACATCTCGCTGTATGTCCCACATCCAAAGTGCAAAGAGAGAGCTTGCTCTCCCTGTCCTTGAGCACTGTTTTCACTGTCCCGGTTACTTCTTTGCGAACATTCTCTTCAGAGCTGCAGTGAAACCAGGAACCACGTGGAGAAGGCACCCACACTGAAAGTGCCTGGAGGGAACATTGGGGCTTCTTCTCAGTGTCTCTGACCATAGGGTTTCACTGTCCCGGGAAAGTCTCTGCTAACACCCTGCAGAGCGCTGTGCCCAATAAACAGAAACGTCTTGCGGTATCTCCTACAGGGAAACTTTTCTCCCTACACTGTCCATTAAGTTGTCCTCAGAACCAATATACATCCTGCTATATCTCCCACATGGAAAGTGCCAGGAGGGAAAAGTGGGGATTATGTTTAGACTTTCTCGGAACTGCTTCAAATCAACTAGATATCTTTGTGCTGTAAATCTCCCAACAGCCAAACGCAAAAGCAGCAAACATCTCGCTGTATGTCCCACATCCAAAGTGCTAAGAGAGTAATGTAGAGCTTGCTCTCCCTGTCTTTGAGTACTGTTTTCACTGTCCCGATGAGCTCTTTGCTAACATTCTCTTCAGAGCTGCAGTGAAACCAGAAACCACGTGGAGAAGGCACCCACACTGAAAGTGCCTGGAGGGAACATTGGGGCTTCTTCTCAGTGTCTCTGACCATAGGGTTTCACTGTCCCGGGAAAGTCTCTGCTAACACCCTGCAGAGCGCTGTGCCCAATAAACAGAAACGTCTTGCGGTATCTCCTACAGGGAAACTTTTCTCCCTACACTGTCCATTAAGTTGTCCTCAAAACCAATCTACATCCTGCTATATCTCCCACATGGAAAGTGCCAGGAGGGAAAAGTGGGGATTATGTTTAGACTTTCTCGGAACTGCTTCAAATCAACTAGATATCTTTGTGCTGTAAATCTCCCAACAGCCAAACGCAAATGCAGCAAACATCTCGCTGTATGTCCCACATCCAAAGTGCTAAGAGAGTAATGTAGAGCTTGCTCTCCCTGTCTTTGAGTACTGTTTTCACTGTCCCGGTTACCTCTTTGCTAACATTCTCTTCAGAGCTGCAGTGAAACCAGGAACCACGTGGAGAAGGCACCCACACTGAAAGTGCCTGGAGGGAACATTGGGGCTTCTTCTCAGTGTCTCTGACATAGGGTTTCACTGTCCCGGGAAAGTCTCTGCTAACACCCTGCAGAGCGCAGTGCCCAATATACAGAAATGTCTTGCGGTATCTCCTACAGGGAAAGTGCCAGGAGGGAATTGTCGAGCTTGTTCTCAGTGTCTCTGAGAATTGCTCTCATTATCCGTGTGACCTCTTTACCAACACACATCTTGACATATCTCCCACATTGATTGCAGTGTCTCCAGGAACGGCATTCAAGGAGCCAGGAACTTTTCTCCCTACACTGTCCATTGAGTTGGCCTCAAAACCAATCTACATCCTGCTATATCTCCCACATGGAAAGTGCCAGGAGGGAAAAGTGGGGATTATGTTTAGACTTTCTCGGAACTGCTTCAAATCAACTAGATATCTTTGTGCTGTAAATCTCCCAACAGCCAAACGCAAATGCAGCAAACATCTCGCTGTATGTCCCACATCCAAAGTGCCAAGAGAGTAATGTAGATCTTGCTCTCCCTGTCTTTGAGTACTGTTTTCACTGTCCCGATGAGCTCTTTGCTAACATTCTCTTCAGAGCTGCAGTGAAACCAGGAACCACGTGGAGAAGGCACCCACACTGAAAGTGCCTGGAGGGAACATTGGGGCTTCTTCTCAGTGTCTCTGACATAGGGTTTCACTGTCCCGGGAAAGTCTCTGCTAACACCCTGCAGAGCGCAGTGCCCAATATACAGAAATGTCTTGCGGTATCTCCTACAGGGAAAGTGCCAGGAGGGAATTGTCGAGCTTGTTCTCAGTGCCTCTGAGAATTGCTCTGATTATCCGTGTGACCTCTTTACCAACACACATCTTGACATATCTCCCACATTGATCGCAGTGTCTCCAGGAACGGCATTCAAGGAGCCAGGAACTTTTCTCCCTACACTGTCCATTGAGTTGGCCTCAAAACCAATCTACATCCTGCTATATCTCCCACATGGAAAGTGCCAGGAGGGAAAAGTGGGGATTATGTTTAGACTTTCTCGGAACTGCTTCAAATCAACTAGATATCTTTGTGCTGTAAATCTCCCAACAGCCAAACGCAAATGCAGCAAACATCTCGCTGTATGTCCCACATCCAAAGTGCCAAGAGAGAGCTTGCTCTCCCTGTCTTTGAGCACTGTTTTCAC